>NC_064754.1:12064090-12374645 GCF_011397635.1 Epinephelus fuscoguttatus | reverse complement strand
CAGACTATCAACTTTTGGCAACAGAGGCTTCAGCCATCCATTTATTATGTTATTGATCAGACAGTCTAGACAGAATCCCTCATCTGTCTGCCACTGTAGTGCTGCAGCTGACTTTATACAACATTCATCTCTGGCAAAGTGAAAATTAATCTTCAAAAACCTTTGAACAATAACACTTTACACTGACATGTTTTCAGACCATCATGTCTAGAACATTTTTAGAACCATCGGTCCATCAGCTTGCTGGGAGTCTGGTGATACTGATATCATGTTGTGAGCTGAGTTTGAAAGAAAATATTGTCAGAATAAGCTCCTCTCTAGGTCTCCTCCAGTTCTCATCAGTGATGTGACAACTGATTTACTGTCGATTTACAGTTCAGCAGCTTCAGCTCATCCACACTACTGCTGCTGCTGCTGCTGCTGCTGCTGCATGCTGCTGCGGCGAGAGTTCTCGTAAAGACAAAGAAAACTGGACACATTACACCAATTCCCAGGTTTCTAAAACATGATGAAGCTGCATTTAGATAATATGCCTCCACTGTTAGTCCAAATCTGTGGTCTTCTGGATATTTTCTCCACCTGTAACCACTTTTAAAAACAGTCTAAATACTTTTATGTTAATGACTGCCTTTTATTTAAATTTCATTCTGTTAGATTTGGTTTTTAAAAATGTCTTTTTAAACTTTTTATTTATTTATTTTACTTTTTTTTACTTTTCATTTTATTTTTATTCATATTCTTTTTTTCTTGTGAAAAAATAAATTTTATCCACCTTTATTTTTCTTGCCCTGTCTTTTTATTTATTTTTTATTTTATAATGTTAAGTTTAAGTTTATGCATTTAGATATACAGAACAGAGAAAAAATAAGATGAAATAAAATAAAATAAAAACAATTTACATGTGCAGGTAAGGTAGAAACCCAGAAAGGGTCACCTAACTGGAAAAATAAAATGTGCACAGATTTAAAAAATACAACATGATGCAAAGTAAAATGTCATTGAAGATACATATTTTCCACACAATCAACACAACTGAGGCTGAAACAAACATAAAATAAATCACCGGAAACTCTCCTTAATTTGCCTCTATGTGTTAAATGTGCTATATAAATATACTTGTCTTGTTTAAATCATACCCAAGATCATACTGCAAGGCCTGCTTATCAGATGTTATTTTACTAGTGAGTTCTTTATAGTCTTCAATGATTTTAATTGAGAAATATAACCTTAAAGTACATGATTATTCTAATAAGAGGCTTTGGGCCCTTCCTTCACCTTATCCCCGATGGCAACCACCACACTCTTCAAAGGGGAACTCTTTAAAGAGTGATTTTATACATCAGTGTCTTCTGAGTACCACTCAGTGTGAAAAAAAGTTCAGCCTCTCGCGGCGAGAGAGCTGTGTGAAGTCTAATAAATGTCTCCATGTCATGTCACTTGAGTCAGCATCAGTCGGGGCTACAAGTCTGAAGATGATATAATCTGGAGGTGTGAAGTTAGACGGACGTGATCTTACCAGACCTCTTTAGCCTGCTCCTCAGCTCTGCTGCAGGCTAGAGGCTCTTTGCTATGTTAGCCACTGATAGCACATTACACTGACAATTATCCAGTGGTGTAGTGGGAGTTGATGAGGTGAGTGTAGTACAAAGTAGATTAGTAGGGTCCTGAGGAGGAAGTGGGTATACTCGCCTATGTATTCCATTGGCTTCTGGGGCTGATAGGTGGGTAAACCTGGCACTACACCACTGTGAATATCATACTATCGCACTGTCTGTGGTACATTTACATTGTAGGTATTGTATGCAGAGGTTTTGACAAGAACAGATGTTATAGAAGTGCAATGCTTCATTCATAGAGAACTCTATAGGTTGGAGATATGTCCACTTATATGGTCTGAGGAGTTTTCTGATTAGTCCTCCAAACATTTAACTTTTATGAGGCAAAACTAATTCTTCTTGTGTAAGATACCTGCACGTGTTTCTCCTGGAGCCTCCCTTATTTTAGTCACTCTTCTGGAAATGAGCTTTAGTTTTGGGAAACAAGCCTTCAAGATTCAAATCTGAAAAAACAACTTGACAAAATGGAGATGTTTTGTGGCATTCTACATTTCTTGTTTACAAGACAGCAGGAGACAGACAGACATTTCTGAACTTCACCTTTGAGCACCTGTGTGTGGCCACCTGCCTGTTCGATGTTGGAACAACAAATTGTTTGACAGAGGGACAGTCAGACTGCTTCGAGGAGACACAGAGATACAGCTGGTGTAGCTGGAACTTTTCTCGACTTCAGATACCTCCGTTACTTGACCTCTCTCTCTCTCTCTCTCTCTCTCTCACACCATCTTTATCTCTTTATCTTTCTCTCTCTCTTTCAACACACACACACACACACACACACACGTGCGAACACACACCACCTCCTGTCACTTTCTGGTTCCTGCAGTTCATTGCCAGCCTTATGACAGTGCTGACAACCTGCTCCGTGCCCCCTACACACCTTTCCTGCATTAGCCCTGACAGGTGTGTGTGAGCACATGTGTGTGTGTGTGTGTGTGTGTGTGTGTGTGTGTGTGTGCGTGTGCGCGCGCAGGACTTAAAAAAGGCCAGACTTTCTCCAAGCCCAACTAATGTGTGTTCAGGGGACTCTCCTTTTTACTCAATCTATCAGTCTGTCTCTACACACACACACACACCCACACACACCCACATTCACACCCACACACTTGCATACACTCCATAAGTGTGTATATATATGCCATGTATGTTATAATTGCGTGTCAAGTTCGGTATAGGCCAACTCTCCTGCCACACTGTCCCTCCCTGCAGTTCCATTAGCCCTCTCTCCCATCCCACCCAGTCAAATTGTCACCCCAAACCCCCCCCACCCTACACACCCCCACCCCTCACTCCGTGTCACTCTATGCTAAATAGTCCCCCCTTGGAAGCTGTAGAAGCGTCTACTCTCAGTGGAAGTTGATAGCACTGTGGTGTACTTTGGCTTAAGTCGAGTTCAGTTGGAAGTTGGAAATGTCAGCTGTGGAATAACTAGCTGTGAGCTGCACTGCGGCTCGTTGCTGGAGTTCGGCTGGGGCAGCAGTGGCCATATTGGGTCTTTGTTTCTCACCGGGGGCCCCCATCTGCACTGCAGTGTGGTGTGCATTGTGCTGTTTGAAAATGCAGCCCTTTTGGGGAGCAGTTGCCAGAACATCAGCTTTCAGTGTTGCACAGATGACACACAGCTTCAGCTCCTCAAAAATCCCAGGCTCTGCCAAGAAGTGTTGGTGAAACTTACAGATATATGATAATAAATCAGCCTTCTGTCATAAGAATGTTGCATACGGATTGTGGCCGTCAATGTACAGTATATCCACAGAGGGTCTCACTGGTTGACTTTAACACACATGTACATACATGTGTAGAAGCCAAAGCCAATAGGGCCTGTACTCTCACAATGTTCTACTGTACAGAAGTCAGTTCCTAAAGTAAAGGCCTTTACACACCAAGTCTGCATTTATCTGCTGAAATTGTTGCACCTTTTAAACACTAACTCTGAAACTTTCTTCCATCATTAGAGTTTTCCCAACAGGTTCGGATTTCTGTGTTTTTTCGCATCGCTAAAAAGTTCTTCGACCAAGAAGCAGTGAAGACAATGCGGCTCACCCCTAATAAGTAACATGGAGCTGCTGCCCTGTGAGTCCATCACCCGCAGGAACAGGAATCAGGGTTGAGTCATTTGTGTGCCGGGTGGCAGCCAGAGATCAGATCCCTGGTGTCACAGAAGAAGTGGGAATATATGGAAGCAATGTCCTTCTTGAAATCTTCCATGACAAAGATAAGATTATGTGAGTCTATCCAGAAATGTACGAAATGATTATGCTTGTAGCAGAGTGCAATTTATAGCTGCACCATATCATTTTAATGACTCTGATAGCCACAGTGCCGATCGCAAGATGTCTGCAGAGGGTGGCAATTGCAAGGGAGGTACCTCAGGTGAAAAGAAGTTAGGGGGCATATGTGTCTTTATATTTTGTCTTGTAGTGGGAATTTTATGCAATGATGGAAACAATAAAATGCATTGCACTCAGTGTGCAAGGTTTCTACACATAACAATTTTTATCATTATCAGATTGTAAAACTATGAAAAAATATGGATTTGGTGTGTAATGACCTTCAGGAAAAATAGCTGCTTACTCTAAAAATGTAAATGCTAGATATTTGCCTCTTTAGATAGTTTTGGATAATTATAGCTATTTATGCATCTTAACTGGACTTTGTGGTGAAGTGCATTAACCCTATGGGCCCGAACGACTCTCTGGATTTTCTCTGTGACCATGCGTCATAGCGAGAAGCCACGCATATTACGTGAAACAGCAGAATTGTAGCTTTCCGGCAAGATCAAGACCACACTTGTCGGTAGTTCAATGTTTTCATAACGAAAAACAATGATAAAGTTACACTAAAATTATGTATAACAGAGCTTTCATACAGCTTTGCACAGACATTACTCTTGGATGGATTACTCACGAACGCAGGGTCACACAGAAATGCCACGCATATCACATGAAAGCGCAGGGGCAGAGCTTTCCAGTGATGCCACACACATCATTGTGCTGTCATCCCATCATGCTATAAATCCAGATTAATTGTCTACAAAATAAAAACCTGACAAATTTCTTTACAATCCATTATACAGATCTTGTTACCAGTCACTTCATATAGTGAGGAATATCATATCTTACCACGTCTTAGGCTTGCGTGTGTTTCTCCCTGTCTATCCACATTTGTAGTCCGGCTTTCACGATGCAAATATCTCCATATTGTCCAGTTGACACTCCATCAAACTTTGTATGACAAGACAAGCGCACTTCACCTTTGTGCACCCAGACAACTGTAGCCTAATTATGCATGCATGACAGGGCCGTAGTCACCATATACATTGAGGGGGGCACATGCCCCCCCACCAATGGCCAAAATGTCCCCCAATATATAACTGAAACTGAAAAACAAATATTATCTTGGAGGACATCATTGCACTTGGTTGACTATTTTTCTATTATCTTAGAGGTAAAAATTGCATGTTTCTTTCAGATAAAACACATTTTTGACTTGTGAATGAGTCAATGGAATTTCTTACAATAATGAAAAAATACTGGCAATCATGTCCGCCTGGCACAAACCAATGTTTTGGACAACTGTGTAGTGACAGAATGTCCCAGCATCATGGTTCTTATATTGCCAGATTCCAGAGAGTCTCCCCTCTTCATATATGGCAGAATATGTCATTTTCCAACTTGCTATGGTGAGATACATGTAAAAATGTAAGAATTTAGGCACACAGATTTGTTTTTTTCATTGATATAAAAATTAATATAAAATACAGGCACATAGGAGGAATGAAATGATGGCAAATCTGGATAGCCCACATTGTCCTGAAAAAAAAGCATGTGTATGTAGCCTTTATTATGACTGTGATATGAGCTTAAAAGTAAAGGCAGTAAAAATACCCCAAAAACGCCTAGGGCCCATTGGGCTAACACATACATCACTGGAGACAATCAGAGGTTGATATTAGACAACACAAACAACACAAATCAAAGCGTATACATGTGCATCAAAGCAAAGTTAAGATTGTTTCTTCTGAGTTATATGACTTCAAATGTACAGAAACCTGAGCAGAATGGAATGGAGAGTGACAGAGACTGGAGGTAGTGGTGAATTTTGAATTCAGTCTGTCGGAGCATTCAGACACACTGTTCAGGAAATGGATCCTGTGACAGATGAACTTTTCAAAAAAAAAACCCTTTGGTTTCTTTTCTTTCTCTCTCTTTCTGACAATTTCTTTTTATGACAGACATATTGCCTCATGATCTGACCATGGAATAAGCTTAACTTGACTTAAATAAAATGCTGTATTTCAGCTACATGGGCATATCAGCTATGTGCTATCTCTTCTTTTTGCTCCT
This sequence comes from Epinephelus fuscoguttatus, assembly GCF_011397635.1. Taxonomy (NCBI): domain Eukaryota; kingdom Metazoa; phylum Chordata; class Actinopteri; order Perciformes; family Serranidae; genus Epinephelus; species Epinephelus fuscoguttatus. Next base: position 12,368,683 of record NC_064754.1, on the reverse strand, counting down.
GTGTGAATTCTATTTTTTTTTTTTCATATTTGAAATGCAGACTTCATAACATCAGATTTCACAAAGATGGATAACTGGGATTCTGCCAGACGTGACCTCATAATTGGCTTTTTCTCGTCATAATCTGCCCTGCTTCTGCTCCTGAGGTCATTTTTTTCTGTTTCATTAATGATGCATCCATGCTCAGTGTGTCCTGTTTTATTATTCACCTCTCCTCTCATTTTAGATCATTTCACTTCCTGCCCTTGTGTGTTTTCCCACCAGTTTTAATTCAGTCTGCCCCTCCTTGACAGCCCATTGTTATTCCCAGATCGCCGAATACTGTCACTCCCCTCCTTACGTACCTATATGTCCTGTTGTCACATCTGTCATCTGTCACATGGCATATTTCAACCCAAAATATCTTTTTTTCTAAACCTAACTAAGTAGTGTTGTTGCCCCGGCCTTACTGCAACTGTTTCACCTTAAGCACTTGTTACAATGCGTTTCAGCTTTGCGTCACAGAGAGACACTAAAGGGTGCCCTGTGCATGTCTTTCACATGTCGAGGAGAGTGACAAATGTCATTATTTGACAACTTGGAATGAGAAGGGTTGGCCTTGATTAGCGTCAGCCAACACATTGTCACTCTGACCTCATCACATATCGACATTTAGTCAGTGACTTTCCACGTTGACATATGACGTGCAAGTTACCCTGGGTGTGTTGGCTGATGACGCCCTGGGACTGTGTCAACTTCAGCCTCTTATGTGCATTGCCTGTTTTCAAAATACAGTGTTTCCTTCAACAACAAATGCGCGTAGTTACATTTAGCAAAGGACATGCATGTGGCTGGGTATAGAAAAAAAGAACAGGGCTTGGCTTTACAATCATACGGGAAGCAAACACTGGCCTCCTGGGTGAAAGTCGATGGTTGTTGGACCCATCCGCCACCCCTCCTGTCCAACCCAATTGGACTTTTGCCCCCTTAACTTTCATTGTTGTCCAGCTGCATATCTCCCTGATGCCATTGGGTGCTGTTACACGCTGACGGCAAATGGCCGAGTATCATGTCGATGTGAAAGGACAGCCTTTTTCGCTAGTGTCTGCAACTGAAAGTCACTGCCTATGCGCCAGTATTCGACAACTATTACAGTGTACTGACACCAGGTTGCTTCAGTTGTCCCCATCAGCCCTGCAGTCACTTTACCTCCTGCTCATCGGTACTCACTTCCCCAGTAAGTCCAGTTGGTCAGTCTTCTTGCCCTGAGGGGATGCATTCCAGCTGTTGTCCTTGTTTTTGGGTTTTGCTTGTTATCTTACCTCATCTTTGCCATCTCTGTGCTGGATGTTGTTCACCTGCTTGACCTTTCTGCTTGAACTCCTGTGCGCTATTCCTATTCTGGAAGTAACGATTAGGTCCAGTTCCTGTGTTCTGTCTTTACCAACTGTACAGTGCTTATTACTAAACTTGCTTTGAATATAAAACACAGTAATAATATATACATATGAAGAAATATATGTAATATTTAAAAATCACATTATTTGGAGGATTTTAAGTACAAACTCTGAAATTTCTCAAATAAATTAATCGACTGTGTGGCATTTAATAGGTAACTATTTCATACTGTATGGGTTTTGAATTATGTTCTCATCAGTTTATCTAGCCCTCTGGCCTCTGACATGAGGACAGATCCTACATTTCATTGCTTGCAATAATTGGTCAATTTTGTAAATTATACCAGTAGATCTCAAATAATTATCTCCAGACTCTGTGTTCCTTCAGCGATCTCTTAAGTTTTTCTTGGTGAGACTCTTCACTGTGTCTGTGAGGTAGCAGGTCTGCAGGTAGCACAGCTGGGCAGCAGATAAGGATGACTGACAGCTTGGATTTTCATCTGGAATCATTTCACTGTTTTTCTTGTCTTTTTTCTTCATGCATTAGGCACCTAGACACAGACAAGCTCAAAAGAGAAAAGTACATCAGCCATACCAGAGTTGCCAAAAAGTTCTTCAGAGTAGTTACCAACATCCAGCCCATGGCTGTGTTTACATGGTGCTAAATGGCAAAGTCTTGAAGCTGCACCAAATGCTGAGAGACATCACAAACAGTAAGTGTGTTTTGGAAGTGACAGAGAAATCAGACACAGGCAAATATGAATGTAAAATACAGTATTTGCTTATGTATATGTATACACTAATGTCATATAAAGCTGCAACAGAATCAAGAGGCAGCTACAGGCAGCTAAAGCCTGAGCTGGGAATACACAACTTGCTTTGCTGGGGTCCACTTTTGCAATATGACGTGAGGCCAGGGGCCAGTTAATAGGATTTTCTAGGATTTGAGCACATCTGGGGCTCAGAGTATCCCCTGGACCTCTTGACAGAGGTCTGGGGAACCCTCCCCTGCCTTTTTTTTGTTTTGTTTTGTTTTGTTTTACAAAAATATACAAATCAAATCAAATCAAATCCAGACCTTGTATGTACATGTATACATACATTTTTTGAATATCCACATCCACACAGTTGGTCTGTAAATTAATTATATGCTTCCCTTTGTGAAAACAAATGGTCCGCAGCGGGTGTCAACTTTAGCTTGACTACTAGGAAGTATAAGTATTTAAGAACAATGTTAATATGCTCATTTGTTTCTTTATATTTTCATTTATTCACCTTCTTATGTTATAATTATATAAGAGAACTAAAAATATATATAATTTGCAAAAGGAAAGTTATTTTAGTCACTTTTCAAGGGCTTTTGACATACAGTATATAATGAGACGCATATGGAAAACTTAAATAACTCCAGACAAATAGAAACTTGAACATCTGGTGATGAGAAAAATGTGATATGATTGAGAACTTCAGAACAGCTACTAATTAGCCTTTGTGGTGAGACTGTATTCTTATCTGTTGTTTCCAAAGTGAGGAATGAATTCTAAATGTCATAAACTCTTGTGAATTAATTAAGACAATTTATTTTGATTGACTTTGCCTGAACTTTCCATTCTAAATGTTAAAACTTGAATGTGGGCAGGTAACCAGTTTATAACTGTATAATTCTAAATGTTTTTCATTATTATGACTCCCACATAGTTCAATTGCCGGGATCAATTTGATACATTTATTTCAAGGACAATATATTGAAAATAAATATTTTGATTTGAAGTGAATTTTATAATTTTCTCGAGGAGAAAATAGCTTCATTAAAATGAGGCTCGTCATGCCGCAGTCTCTCCTCCCTGCAGTGTCTGGTTACAAATGTTGCAGCCTGGTGTTCGGCACTGTAGCCTCCTATTCTTGTCGAAGAGAAGACATCATCAGGAGGTTAGCCTGCTGTCAGACCTGTCAGTGCAACACACGTGGCTGCTACACTATGAGAGGACTCGACTGAGGCCGTCCTGAGCAGAGCAGGGGAAGCAGAGGCCTGCTTATGCGCTCCTGCAGACACAATAGGCAGTCAGTGAGTGGGAGGAGGAGGCCGTCACACTGGATGTAGCACATAGCAAGAGTGCGAGAAAGGAACTGATTTGAAAGTAGAAATATAATTATAAACAAAGCAACAGTACGATACCCTGAGGTCCTGCACAAATGCTCAAACCGCCACTGCCGTTAACCACCACTGTAAGTTTGAATCGGTCATTATCAAGCCTCATTCACACTGAACCCAAAATATCTGTGGACTTAATGTGATTTAGAAATGTACCAGTCACATTTGTGTTAGACTTGTGTTTGACTCACATGTACTCACTGATTTGATTTGCTTCAATGTTCAGTGGTCAGATAAGCCTCCTGAATTTATGTAGGCTAAATCGGTGTCTAGGCTATATTTTAAATATATATATATATATATATATATATATATATATATATATATATATATATATATAAATATATTTTTTGTTTTTATTTTTTTTTTTAAACAACAGTTAAGTTATACAACCAGTGGTACCCAAACATATTTGTCTGACACACTCCCACAGCCCTGTCAGATGTAGTAAGTAACTCCCAATCAATACCACCCACGGAGTTACAAATGTGGTCATTTAAAATGATATCAATGAACACTAATATATAGTTATACTCACTGGATATTGTTACAACATTGCTTTCGTACAAGACACAGGGATCTGGAAATACTGATGTTAAGGCTTAAACCCTATCCGCACAGGATTAGTTTTACCTGAGGACCTCTAGTGATTTGTAATAATCATGGAGGTCATCTGTGATTTGAAGCCTGTGCAGATCAGCCATGTCCATTTGTCAAGTAGAAATTCATCCACAAATCCACAAACACAGAGGTTATGTGATAATATCAGTCCCGTGCAAATCGATTGATGATTTGTGGTCATATGTAGGTTTGTGTTTTCTTTCTGCACCTCTTTTCTGGCTGAGAATTACAGAGGCTATAGTCGCAATTGTAAATGAAAGTTTTGACAGCATTATATTGTCTAAATCACATGAAGTCCCCTGGTAATACTAGTCGTAGGTATGATCAGCATTGCTTCTTAACACTTGGTGTGATATATACTGGAAGTGTCAACCATGTAGCTAGTAATTTATAGGTTACCGTGACTAATAGTTTAAAAATACTAGCCTTACATCAATTTGTGATCCTATTTGCATGTTATATTCCCCCATCACACATTTTTTTTCATCAAAATAACAATGTCTGCTTTTTTCAGCTGAGTTATGCCGGAATTCCACTGGATGTGTGTCTGTTGCGAACTGCAGTGCTGGTTATCCGCTGCGTGCTCTGCCATCCGTCAACACCCACTGGCTGCATTTGTGGTGCAGCTCCGCCGGACAGCGGGAGTTAAAAGGACCCATGAGATCTTGCAAATTCAGCCATAATTGCGCAATATAACAAGGTGTATATATGATATATTATACGGATCATATATGATTTTATGGTTTTGCACCTCCATGATTAACATCTCCTCGTCCATGGTGTCCACGGGGTGAAATGATGTTTGAAAACCTCTGACCTGTTGACTTCAGGCCTGCCTCCACCCATTATGATGTTTTTAAGGTGTAGTGCAGGGAAATATGATCCGCCATGAACACTGTGTATTTTATTTTGAAAATTAATGGGATGTTTTATTGTGTTTCTGTGCACGATTTCCTGCCCCGCACAATCTGCTCTGTGCTGAATTGCTGTTTTGTGCTCCGGCACCTGGCAAAAATAGAAGTCCTGCGTATCTGTTGCGGAGGGCTCCGGAGCGCCGCAGCTGTGACAGAGCCAGAACGCAGCACAGCCGCAGCTGGTGGAAACACACATTGACTAGAATTGAATCGTATCGGCTCCGCTGCCGTTCAGGAGCGCAGACGCAACCAACACGCATCTGGTGGAATTTGGGGGTTACCCTTCAGTATTACCAGGTAGCAATAGTAACTGGGAAAGTACCCAACGGGGTACAGGCTCTGCTGGATCACTGACCTTGATGTCTGAAAAAACTTTTTTCACCCAATTTATCCCACCTTGCCCTCGACCTCTGTACTTATTGATTAGACAGTCCACTGCATTCAAACGAGAAGAAGAAGAATATAATATAAAGAAAAAAAATAATCAGTTGGCCAAAATACTATTATTATCAACACAGAAAAGTAAAAAAAGAAAAGTTGGAAAACAAGAACATTGCACAAATAAAAATGTGAAGAAAAATAATAAGAAAATCCAACTCCCTATTAGTGCCAGTTTCCTTACGCCTATTATTATGAGATGGCCTCAGTGTTTGGTGACATGTTGGTGACTGGAGCAACCCTTAGTTTCTGCATTCAATTTAGTGTAGCACAAAGTGCACAAACATAAAAAGCAGGAGCAGCAGCTGGTTGTGATTAAAGTATCAATAATCTATAATCTATATTTACAGCAATTATGGCACTCCTGATTCAGTTTGTGGGAAAGTAGGTGGCTAGGGGCGCGGGCACACAGACACACAGACACAGACACACACAGACACACACACACACACACACACACACACACACACACACACACACACACACACACACACACACATACACACGCACTGAGCTAATTATCAGCGCCCTAGCCACAGTGTGGAATATATTGCTGTGTTTGGATGCTGAGCAGAGAATAGCATTAGCATACTTTACACAGCTGACATCTTTGAATTGTCAACAGCCTATCCATCACTAACTGGTCTTACCTATTCACACACACACACCTACACACACACACACACACACACACATGCACATGCACACATGCACACGCACACGGTCATGCATGAATATATGAAGACAATATGTGTGCCTACACATTAATAGTCACAGTTCATGTATGTATGAACGTGTTACTGTCTCTCCCACACACACACACTCACCCACACAACGTGCCATCGGTATGTGACCATTTCTTTTGATTCCTCTCAGAAAATATAACTGGGTTTTATTATTATTAGAAATATATATATATATATATATATATATATTTTCATAAGATTGCAAAGTACCTACAATAAGGTACATTTCAGAAAGTTTTATGGAGCAACTTTCTCAGTAATTGAGTAAAGTTTATTGTCTGTTGCATCACATTGACAATATGAATCATGTTTATATTGTCTTTACACAATATGAAGCATGAGCGATAAATATTCCAGGATGATAAAAGTGACTTTGCATGTAATCTGTTTCAACCATATCCATGTAAAAAAGGCAGACAGACAGACGGATAAATAAATATTCAGACATCTGTATTATTGCCACTTGTCATGTATGTTTTGTTTGTTTGGTATATGAGCCCCTATATTTCAACATGACACATGACAAAGTAGATTCCTGCAGGGATCGAACTTCTGACTTTCTGTTTCTCATAACCGTGTCCCTTGAGCGTTCTAGAATTAATCATGGAGGCGTCCATGTTTTATTCTTCTTAATCCAACAGAGAAAGTGTATCTGTTGTCTGAATTCATAGGAAAGGCAATGTGCAAATGTCTTGCCGCCTGCTTCATTCCTCAGTAAGTTAAGCTGCACGAGACTTTATCCACATGATCGCACAAATTAAGTGTTTTCATCTCCGGTGATTGTTTCTCTCTCTGATCTCTATATTTTTTGTAGTAATGTTTATTTTTTTATGTCCTCTCTGAATTGTGTTACTGTGTTGCCGTGGTGTATTTGGACAGCTGAAGCATCTGACACATTATTTGCATTTTCATCCACTAAATATTCCGTTTTTTGCCCTTATTCTGAAAAAGACAATATTCCTGCTGAGCTTTTTACACGGCTAATGAAAAGGAATTTTCCACTAATATTCCTGTTTACATGCAGCTGTGCATACTCTGATCAACGTGCAAAAGTGCATAAGTGGAACAGCTGGAGCTGCTTGTGCCATTTTGCTTCTTCTCATCAAAATAAAACTTTTCTTCCTGCTGTTGCAATCACAGCCTCCCACTTTTGTTCCTTCAACCACCTTTTTGAAAAGGTCAGCGTTACGATATTTGTGCATATCCAAAAACCTGTTAATATCCAAGTCTTTTCTTATTCTTGAAAGTAGGTGTAATTCTCCTTCCGACCAGAAAGATGGGTTTTTATGGGGGTTCTTAGGGCTGCTGTAAAACTGCACCTACTTCGGGCAACAAAAACGTTTATCTTATCTTGGGTACAATGGACAACCAAGAAAGGACAGCAGAGGATATTCCAGCACACCAATGCAACTGGTCTGGACAGCCACAAAAAGGTTCACAGGTTGAGATCAATGCAGACAAAATGTCAATTTATTCAGGACATCCGTGCACAAAAAAGGAGGCTCAAAGTGCAAAAAATAATGAAAACTGAATGAAAGCTGCAGCAAACATTTCAGTCCTTGACGATCATCACTGCTACTGACGTGTGCTTCACAGAACAGATATAGACATAGACAGATTACTACCAGGTGTGATGAATCAGTCAGCTGGCGCCACTAATTGAGATGAGATCAACTCTGAGGAGCAGAGGCCTGACTACCAATCACAATGACCTGTCCTATGAGTATTGTACTATTCACAACATCCCCAGACACCAATGTATGATAGCAGAACATATACAAATGTACAAAAAACACAACTATACACAGAATAATAAAAAACAAAGTACAAAATATGACATGCAAACATTATATGCTAGTTCTTGCCACTCTCTTACTCATTCCTGATCTAGCTGAAAAGAAGGTGATTGGCTGTATGAACAGCTGGCTTCTCATATTTTCCACACCTCCCTTATAGTCTTTATTCACTGCCCATTTAGCTAGCCACATTGGGCTGATTATAGCTGTGTGTGTTCTGGCATTTAATGACCATATGTGGTGGTCAGATCTGGCTAATTTGTGGGTAGGCAATGTTTTGTCGCACAACGGTTTGTATGATATCCTAAAAATTAGCAACCTCACAAATGATGTTATGTACTACACTTAAAGTTATGTACTCAATATAAAGTAATGGAGGGTAGAATTAGGCAAGTAAAGGTACTATGGTTAAGTTTAGGTAAAAGAAACATGCTGACAGTGTAAAAATGACTTAAAGTTCACTCAAAGTTCATACTGTTCTGAACACAGGTCTCCTGGGAAAAGTCCTGTGATTTATGACCCATCCACCACCTTAACCTTCCTCCTTATGGGATCGCTTTTATCTTCACTCCCATCAGTGTACTGATCACTTGATCACAGCCAGTTACTGGCTCATATTTACTTTTTGTATTAACAGTGCATGAAAACAGCCTAAGGTAGGAAGGATTGGCCTCTTGGGCCTAGTTAGTATTTTGCAATCTGGGCACCTGAGCATGATGCACAAGGTTCTTTGCCTTGTTCTCTGCTCCATCGGCAAACAGCCGCATTTTTCATCTACTTCTCTGGGTGTATGTTTTGACAGAGGCTTGCCCTGTCTTTGCTAGAGGCAGGCGAACAGCTTGGCAGAGACCCCGCCTGCCCTCTCTTATCTCCTTCAAATCAACAGCCAAAGAAAAATGCCACAATTCCTGTGTTCAGGGTTCCAGAGGGGTTTCTGTTTCTCTCTGCTTTTGCTCTGAGGTAGCATAACCTCTTTCCTCCTCTGCTTGTTTTGGTGAAAATTCACATTTAAGAAAAATCACCTACTCCAAGCAGCTTCTTTCCCCCTGAAGTTATGAAAAGAAATGTGGATATCAACTTAGCCCCCAGAAAAGTTTCTAAAATTTGGTGAGCAGCAGGGCCTTAGCAAGAGCAAATTTTAAAATGAGGTCCACCAAAGGCCATTGGGGGTTATCAAGGGAAAATGTTGTCATTTCCTGTGTCCTGTGCAGTAGCTTTCATTCTGTAGGGCACATTTAATTTGTCTGCCCCACTTTTCATTGTATCATCATCCCATGTCTGTTGGAAGGTGATTACTTTGATTTGACTCCCTCAGATGCTTCAATAACACAAATCATAATGCCAAATACTGGATGAATACATCACAGCAACTTGTGATAAATATGTTAGTTTACACAAGTCACAACATAAGCACAATGTGTTGTCTAATCTGATCAAGTTGCATCTACTGACATGTTGTGTTTTGTGTCAAAGCCCTTTAAAATTGTATGGTCTCCATCATCTTTCAGATTAAAATTATGGTATTCTGGGGGCAGTCCAAGTTGTGCTTTAAAAATGTAAGTAAAGTTATTCTAAGATGCAAAGGAAGCCAGTGCAATGCTGCTGGGACAGGTGTAATGTGGTCCTTTTTGTTAATGTCCACTGAAGGGAAACTACATCCATTTTCAAGACTGTCCAAAAATATTTTGGCAAGAACTTTTTACCAAATCCAAGTCAAATCCATATTGTGATAACATCACAGATATTTAAAGTCACCTTTCAAAGCTTGAGGAAAGTTTTATAAATGAAAAAAACTTCGGATGGATGAAAAATGCATAATAGAAAGAGTCATAATTTACCTTATTTTCAGCTCAAAGTATCCTGTAAACAGTTTTACAAATGTCTCTTTTACAGTGGTGGTCCATGGGAAAATGTTTTTGGGCTGCGTGGGATTATTTTGCTGTAATACCACAAGTGGCCTCTAGGAAAAAGTGGAGGCAAGGCTGAGCTGCTTCCTTGGGGGGCTGCTAATCCTCCACTAAATGAAGGGTTTGTAGACTTATTCTACAAACATTGAACACTGATTTTTATCTGTAAAATAACAGTCTACACTGCAGCAGGAGTCAGATTTATTTCCTCACATACCTGAAGCACGCTACTATCCATCCATCCATTTTCAACCGCTTATCCAAAGTCAGATTGCAGGGGCAGCAGGCTGAGCAAAGAATTCCAGACACCCCTCTCCGCAGTTACACTTTCCAGCTCCTCCTGGGGGACCCCAAGGCATTCCCAGGCCAGATGAGATATGAAATCCCTGCAGTATGTTCTGGGGCTGCTCCGGGGCTTCCAACCAGTTGGACATTCCTGGAACAACTCTGACGGAACGCACCCAGGAGGCATCCTAATCAGATGCCCAAACCACCTCAACTGACCCCTTTCAACGCGAAGGAGCAGCGGCTGTACTCCAGACTTCCTCCGGATGTCTTAGCTCCTTACCCTATCTCTAAGGCTGAGCCCAGTTACCCTTCGGAGAAAACTAATTTCGGCCGCTTGTAAGCGTTATCTCATTCTTTCAGTCATTACCCAAAGCTCAAGACCATAGGTGAGGGTTGGGACATAGATGGGCTAGTAAATCGAAAGCTTTGCCTTCTGGCTCAGCTCTCTCTTCACCATGACGGTCCAGCACAGAGCCTGCATCACTGCAAACACGACGCCAAACCATCTCACACTCCATTCTACCCTCATTTGTGAACAAGACCCTGAGATACTTCAACTTACTCGCCTGGGGCCGTAACTCTCGCCCAACCTGGAGGGGGCAATCCATCATTTTCAAGCAGAGAACCATGGCCTCAGACTTGGAGGTGCTGACTCTTATCTTGAGCAATTCACACTCAGCCTGAAACTGCCCCAGTGCATGCTGGAGGTCACGGCGTGATGAAGCCAACAGAACCACATCATCTGCAAAAAGAAGAGATGCAATTTTGAGGTCACCAAACTGGACCCCTGTCCCTGGACCCCTGTCCCTGGACAGGGACAACCCTGGCGGAGGCCAACAACCAACACCTGCCAGGGGAGTTAGTCAGTGCTGTTGACTGTTCCGGTCAACTGACATAGACTTGCAACACAATTTCAGATATACATAAAATGAACATGGTCTCTTAACAACACATTACATGGTGGTGGTCGCAAAATGTGTTAGAATGACATGCTGGCAACCCCTCAAACAATGCCAAAGTTTATTACAAACCTTCACCGTTTGGTTAGGTTAGGGAAAGACAAACACTTTGTGTAGCAATGTAAATTCATGTAATTGCATTGACTTTTGGTTTTCCTCGGGACATAAACAGCAGTCTCCTCGTAGAAAGTCAAAAGTTTGTTCTACCCATCCACCACCACCCACCTTACACCTCCTACGTAGACTGTCTTGCTCTGAATTTGTGTGCTCACTACAACAAAAGATTCTTATTGACTGTGCATTGGCTTTGTTTTCATGTTTCCAGCATGCTATACTGATACTCTTTGTTCCCACCGCTATTATATGTTAAGAGTTTTGTCTGTTTCACATATTTCTATGAGACCAGACTGATGGTGTGTCTCAAATCACATACTTCCATTAGTATACTTCTATGTAGTATACTATGTGCACTACGTATTCATTGGTGTAGTGCGCAAATTTCGACAGGATAGTGTTCTCAAAACAAACTGTTTTGCACTCACCGGAAGTGACGACCACCAATTAGCATTAGCGTTTGCGTTATCGTTCGCGGTACCAAATCATTACAGACTGCTAAATTAACCCAACAAACATACTGCTGGCTTATACCCGACAACAGTATAGTGGTGCTTAGTGCAAAAAACATGTATTTGTGCATTGCAGCGACGTTGACAGTTGCACAGTCCTCGGCCAGTATTTCCAGTTTGAAAAGTGGCCCCTCCCCTTCCACTACATAGCCAAGATGCCGTCCATTGAGGGCGAGAAGTGTCCATAGATCCACACTCAATTTCTTGGCTGTTTTGAGTGCACCATCCAAGTACTCACAGTACACTGCATTTTTCCATACTTCTCAGTGTGAACGCACTTACGCCCTCAAAATATTAAGTGCAAGAAGTACGCGATTTGACATACAGCATGAGACTTGATATCCAGGGTAAGTAAAATTGTGTTGGAAAATGGTCTGGTAAAAGTCACTGCTTTTCGGTCAGACAACTTCACATGACATTTTCATGGCAGTTGAAAGTGGGTGGTACAACTTAGCTACAGCTGACCACCCTTGACACACTACATCTATTGCATTGCTTATCTTTATGTAACAATGTATAACTATGTGGTCCTTGTTAAATAAACCAAAAAACAGTACATACATGTAATGCATTTAACATCTTAAAAAGAGTGGGTCTCAAAATTCTAACCCATCTGTCTCACTGCAAATCAGATCAGCAAAGCACATGCTGTGCTTTTGTTTGTGTTTGTGCAGGATCTGTCACTTCAACAACTCTCCACTGTACTGCAAGGTTCAATCTGCGTACTGTCTAACACTGGACTAAATTCAAGATGTATTTGGAGTCACAATAAATTGTGCTAGCATGGTATTTGTCTTGTTTGTGAGATTGCACAAATGGGAAAAAAAAACAAATGAAAAAAATACAACCACTTAAGTGCAGCCATTCCAGTGAGTACAGGGAAGAGATTTTGCTGTCCACATGAGGAATGCCTGGCTAATATGACAGACGTATTACCAGTAACGATCCACCAGACAAATGATGCAGCAGCCGATTCAATTTAACATCTACATTAGCCATGTGATGTGATTTAGGGGATGCGTGCACACTCATTTTCCACCGCATACACACACAAATACACAGTCACTATAAACACAAATGCATGCACTGTTTTTTAAGCAATCATGCTGAGTAACACGTAAATTCCCTGCCCCCCTTTTATATATACACACAAATGCACGTGTATGCACACACACACACACACACACACACACACACACACACACACACACACACACACACACACAGGCTGTTATGAATCCTGTGGGGCTGAGCGCAGAGCAGTAGAGATAATGATAATAGATGGAGAGAGTCCGAAGATTATTTTACTAGCATGCCAATATTAGCTCCTCATCCAGCTAGCATGCTGCAAGTGTAAGTGTACCTCTCATTAAGCAAGCCAAACACTGAATACTTGTTATTAGATAAACAACACATTTTCCATCCTCTCTAGAAAGACAGAGAGATGGAAAGGTATGGCATTTCTAATTTAGTCCTTTGTTGTATAGTGGCACCCCAGAGAGTTTTAATAGGTCTGACCAGATGGGGCCACTGAAAATATTGAGGTGACACACCAGAACCAAAAGCCATGACTGAATTCCAGGAATTTGATTATGTTTTAATGTGTTATGTATGTATGTTGCTCTTCAAATATGATCCTTTTCGTCAACTAGACAAATATACAGCTTTAGTTTGAAGTACTTTGATTGTATGGGACAAAACATCTACTGGGAAAGAGTCTTCTCAAGTTTAGGGGACACTTGTGGCTACAGAGCACATTTTCATTCAGATAGCTTCACATTAGAGGTCAAAGGACCCCTGCCATGCCAAGCCGTATGCCCCTTCCCAAAATTCGGCCTTACTTTGGACTGTTACTTGATGGATTGTTATTCGATGCCTTAAGGTGGGAGATATACAAGTGTGTCAGCTCTATGCAGAGCCTACACAGTAGCCTACACAAGTGGCCTATGCCATTGTGAGCATTTATACTTGTGCTGTGGTGTGTCTGTGTCACTCTGCAGTTACACCTCCAAACCACTAGTTGGTTGTAGGGTTTCTGTGAGGTGCTGTGAAGTTTAGTTGATTCAAAACACATCCACAACACACATTACACATGGCTTATAGCAACAATTTCAAACACAAGTACACAAATTGGCTTTACTTTAACCAGCAGGATTCGCAATCAAGGCACTTGTCTTTTGCTGGTCACATTTTCCCCACTAATACAACTTGCTAATGTTATTAGCACAAGAATATGGCATTTTACATTGTCTGAATTACCCTAGCGGCTAGCGGGGTTGACGCAGAGCCTATGCTGTGGGTAAGCTGTTGATTTGACTCAGAAGTATAAGTCCTGCTTAAGGTTGTCTAGTTTCACAAGATATCACAGCCTTCACCTAACTAGCTTTGAAAATGAGCACACCACAGCCTCTTAAAGACATTAATGTTGGCTTCCAATTATTTTTGCCAAGGGAGTCTAGCAATTCTTTCAGGGGAGCCATTTTCATAAAGTTCACATTATTGTCTCACATGCAATTGAGGTCAAAGAGCTGCTAGAGATGACACACTGCCAAAATGATTTCCAAAATGATTGCACTAATCAGCTTTTAAAAATTTAATTCAATGAAAACTTTGAAAACTTGCTTCACACATTCAGTTATCTTTGCAAATTACAAGCAAAGACCTTTTAAGGGTGCAGAAATATTTGAATCAATATTGCTAGCTCAAGTCACATGATTTTTTTTACATACAGCTTCGCTTAAACCTGCATTTATTTACTGTTTACTTTTATCACATGGCCACTCAGGGCACAGGCAACAAGCTGTAAGCACAACCCCTGTAAGCTGCAAACTCTCTACACCTTTCTGTACCCACTTCCTGTCTGTTTCTGCGTTCACACGGAGAGTCCACCACAGTAAGTGCCAGCACACCCAATTAGCAAGGAGTGAAAATGGGTTATCAAACCCTCCAGCAATGCCTGCTCACTAATCATGTGCAGCACTGTATTGTGGCCGACTTACTGACCAAATGTAGCACCAGATGTGTTCATTTGATTGTAAAGTGTTGTATATTTAAAATGGACTGTTGCTTAAAATAAGCAGCTTATAACATCAGAATGAAAATGAGAAGATGTTTACAATTTAAAGAAAGAAAGAAAGAAAGAAAGAAAAAAAATGGCACCACAGAATCTTGAGAGTAAGTGAAACAAAGTACAGTACGCTTCAGTTCAGATCGGTACACTTTTTTTCCCGTTTCCACTGTAAAAAGTTGTGGATGGTATCAATGAAACCATTCTGTACCATCTGTAGTTTGTCTGTTGTTATGCAACATTGCATGTTGCATGCAACATTTCTTGGATGGTTACTGAGGTGCAGACGTTCCTCTCTATCATAGGAGAGGAGGAAATACATCGGGAACTGAACGGCACCATGAGGGACGAGAAGGTGCTCCATCTTGTATGCCAGCGAATGGCTGACCATGGCTTCCAGCAGACAGCCGAATAATGTCGTACCAAAAAAAAAAAACCCCTCAAAAGCAACTACAGAAGAATTAAGGACCACAGCAGGCAGAGTGGCGCAAGCAGAAAGAGCTGGTGGTGGTTTGAAGCCATGGATGCCATTTATGGACACAGTCAACTGAGTGTTGAAAGAGAGGGGTCATCGACTCAGCCACAGCTTTGCTAGAATCCTTACTTGGAGGCTGACAGTGAGTCTTATTGAATAAGCTAACTCTGCTTGCAACTCAGTTCACTTTCAGTCTAACATTACCGTCAAACCTGTGTGAAATCTTTTCTATTTTTGGCTTGCATGCTAACTAAGTGACCTATTGTTAGCCCCCAGCTAGCTAACTAGCGATCCATTGAGTGTCACTGTTTACGTTGTACTTTCTGTGTTTGCTTTCGTATAGTGTTGAAGTATTGCATTCTACTTATATTGTTGTAAAAGTGGATGTAGTTTCAAGGTACTCTGTTCAAAAATGGGGGCTAAAGACACATGAACAGCATAAAATTGGAGTGTGTTATTTTTTTTGATTATGAAAAGTTACGACAGTTCCTCTTTCAGACGGAGAGAGGGAAGTTTGTCCTGAAGCTTGCGGCCGTATTTATGCCCTCCACCTTAGTGAAGGGTGCGTCATTTGACTGTGAAGGTAACTACAAACAGTCACAAAGAATGGGTCTTTTTGGGAAAGGCCCACCATCACCATGTACACCATGATATGGCTCATGGACAGTGGTGTACCCACACATCCAACAGACTTTGTTTCTGGCCATCTAATGAATTTAAGTGCAACCAACATTCATTCTCTTTTGCTTCAGTCTGTGTAGAGAAAGATAACTAGTCATTGGATCCATTGTTAATAATAGAAATATTGGTTGGTGCAGCTTTAACATGTGCTCCAAACGTCAGACTGGATGCATAGCAGATGACTTTGCTTTATTTTTAGAGATCTGACTACTGGGGTGTATTTGCAGTCCGTGTTTTTCCACCCCAAACAGCCAGTGTACCGACTGTAAAGACTGGCTGCAGGTTGCTGGCAATATATGCACCGAGTGTGTGGAGGTTGTCTGTGTATGTGACAGCTCAGACTCTTACTCATCACAGAACTCACCGGGATCTCTGCTTCTTTATTTTCCC
Source organism: Epinephelus fuscoguttatus (assembly GCF_011397635.1). NCBI lineage: Eukaryota > Metazoa > Chordata > Actinopteri > Perciformes > Serranidae > Epinephelus > Epinephelus fuscoguttatus. Next base: position 12,352,247 of record NC_064754.1, on the reverse strand, counting down.
TCCACTTTCTTCTTGTGTCTGTACATTTATGAAGTGTCGTCATAAAATCTCGGGATAAGCAAACTTTTTTTGGCTCATGTTTTCAATCCGTGTGTCCGTAAGAGCCACTCAAGTATTTATGTTGATTTTGCATGCTGTGGTGCCACATTTCAAATACTTATTTCACTTACACCTATCACTGAAGGGGTGACAGGGATGTTTTGTCCTCATTAATGGTTGTCTTTTGGGGTTGAGTTTATCTTATCTGACATGAGGGTCTAAAATAGAGGATGTTGCAAGCTGTACAGATTGTAAAACCCCTTGAAGCTGATTTGTGATATTGAGCTTTATAGATTCTATATGACGCTTGGATATCAGTTTTATACAGACATTACAAATCTGTCACCATTTATTCATCCATTAATTTTTCCATCTGGCCTTTGACTTCTTAGACAGAGATGATCATGAACTCTAAAATACATCACAACATTAATACTGCAAAATTGTAATACTATTTGATGAAACATGGGCCCAGTAATTACAGTTTAAGTTGTATTAACTTTAAATAGAAGGTAAGGATTTGTCATGCATGAACATATATTTTTCCACAGTTTCTTTTTCATGTTTATTTTAATAATTCTTTATGTTTTTATGTATTTCAAGTGGCCCAAAGGTAAGAGCATTTTTTATTGTAGACTTTATTTTGTGCCATTTAACACATAACAGGTGGAAACATGGCAATACATTTTTCACCTGTGTTTTCTCATCCACCCAGGCGTGAATTGGTCCTCCATCCACCCATCCTGTCACTCTGACTCTGCTATTCTTAGTCGGTCCGTCTGCCACTGCGGTCTCCCCGGACGCTGTGCCTACAGACAGACAGTTCCCATCTGACAAACCATTCTTACCTCCTATCCACACAGAACGGATTAAATTGGTCATGGTGGAAATCAGCTGCATTGTGTTTAATTAACACCGGGCGTCAGTCTATAAGGGCTGCTGGGAGATGTAAACATCCTGAGGTTCCCATTTGGCGCAGCGGAGTGATGTTAGATGACACAGTGCAATATGGAAACTGTCTGAAGCATTCAACATGTGACAGAAACCCAGAGGAAGACAGGAAGAGACATATTAACATGTGGCTGTAGGTTGACTTTGCTGCGTTTCTCTCTTTCCAAACTGATTTGGAAACATTCCTGAACTTGTATGTGGCCCAGCATACAGTTTTTATGATTTATTTGTCATGTTTTAAGAAGCTCTTCTTTGTGATTCCAATCGTTTGTGGAGAATTCTCATACTTCAAGCTGACGGTGAGAAATTTAAGAACATTTTCACAATTTTTAAAGCCTGTCTTAAAGCAACAGTCATGCTTGCTGTAATCATTCCTGTTTATAATGACCATGAAAAGATTCCCTAATGTGCTTTCAGGGGGGTGACATGCAGCAAGGGGCCGTAGACTATAGAATCAAACCTGCAGTTACTGTGGCAAGGACATTACCTTTGTATGTGGCACATATGGCATCCCTGCTCTATCCACTAAGCCACTGGCCACCCCTGTATGTTATTTCATCATTTCATTTTATTTTATTGTATTTGATGTTAGTTTATTTATTTTTTAAATTTTTTTGTTTATTGTTTTTATTTTTATTTTATTTTTCTTTCCAGAATCAGAACTCAACTCAATTGGAAGGGATCTTTTAATGGCCGGTAGAAACAGGAGGACTTATTAAGGTTATTACTTGTTAATTATTAATTAATTTGTCTTGGGACAAAAATCAATTTTCATTTTTTTACTCTATATTTAATGCAGCATATCACACATATAATATTATTGTAACCTTACAGATATGTAAAGAGTCATCAGCCTGTTTGTATCTTTTTTCTTTCAGTCTCTTTCTTTATTTATTTGATTTTTATTTATTTTAATTGACCGTGGAATGAAGAGGGTGATGGGAGCAAAGATTAGTTTCCCAAACAAGTATTCACTGTACTACATTCAACTATGTTAACTTAATATGTTATTTTATTTCAGTTTCAGTAACACTTGAAGTCTAATTCTAAATTCAACAGGATTTAATTCTGTCAGTATTCATATTCTATTTTTAAACCCTGATTAGTTTATGTTTTTTTACTGTGAAATTTTACACTTCAATCTTTACTACAGTAAAATCAGTTATGGTGGTTTCATTTTCAAAAATGAGCTTAATTTTTAAACATTTAATTATACAAATCTGCCTATTTTATGTAAACACCTCGGAGTATGTTTACTCTTCTATCTGTATAATAATAATATTGTATATTGTCATTTATTAAATTGATATTTGGAATTAATGCTTTGGGAATGTGGCTGATTGCAAACTCACAGTCACTCCCTACTTACGAGCCCTTCTCTTTGTTACAGAACTGCCTGAGGATGGTCTAGTAACCGTAATGTCACAATACATTTAAACTGAGTTTGTCTGCAAATTGTGTCCAACTTGTTCCTCTCTCGTGGCCTGTTTCAAAAGATGTGTGAAGTATTCTTGTGTTCATTTAAATGGCGGCTGTCCTGTCCGTCCTGTCAGAGGGATCATATGCTGTAAAGCTCTGAGGCAAACTGTGATTTGTGATATTGGGCTTTATAATTAATATTGTACTGAACTGAAAGTAAAGTTTGGTGTTAATAATGATAGATAATAGATGAGATAGTTTAATGTGCAGCTAGGATACGGATGATTTCATCTTCTCTGTCGTGCCACTATAGCCAACACCGTGACAGTGTGTGAAACATTTTGACTAATCATCATTCACTTTTTTTTAGTCAGACATTTATATAAATTTTTTGTTTAAATCATTTTTGAATACTTTTTTGACTGCAGTTTACCAAAACTGTTTAATTTGCCAGATTTTTATTTGAAACATGGCATCATTTCAAAACAAGTTTCACTAGTTACGCTGCATCATTCCTCATTTTTGTTCAAATGAATTATTGTTACTGTAGCATACAATAATTATGAGCAGAAGACATGTATCAGAGAATTACTGAGTACATACGAGTTGTGCGAACTAAATAAAATGAAGTGAAGGCAACTTTTCTGAGCAGTTCACAGACTGTATATTTCATTCAATGCTTTGGATGTAGCAGCTGCTCCTCCCTATCCTCCCTCAGGTCCTCATCTGGGTGGACAGGTTTCCTGGGCACGATCAGAAGACACAGAGGGGAGCAGGTGCAAGAGAGGGGAGGACATCAAACTGTACATCCGTGACCTTCTCTGACCTCGGCTACTTTGTGAAAGGCAGGGGTGACAAAAAGAAAGGAGACAACATAAAGACAAAGAAAGATGGCAGAGAGTGAGGAGAAAGGGGAAGAGAAGGAAAGAGGAGGCTATGAACAGATGTGGAGAAGGAGAAACAGCAAAAAAGAAAAAAAGAGAATGAAAAAGGGGAGAGTGACTTGACAGAGACAATCCCTGGGGTTGTCTTCGCTCAGTTTGTGTGGATGAGTGTGTGTAATGAGCATAGTGGGCTGTTGAAGCGCTCATGTTGAATCCCTCAAACAGACAATAGTGTGGCTGCAAAGGGAGGAGAGAGAGAAGTCGTTATGGACACAATAACACATACATATGTAGGCAGGTCCGTGCACACACACTCACACACACATATATACTCCTAGTGAATCAGTGAGCTGAAACTGTCACAGTGAGAGAAGGTTCCAGTGGGTGCCAAGTTGTGTCCCTGTGGATCAGAAAAATGCTGGTGGCATTTGATATGCACACACACACACACACACACACACACACACACACACACACACAGCTAGAGGCTCAACTATTGTCCATAGCAGGATTCACAAACCCCCAGCTGCTACCTCTCTCCCCCCTTCAGTCTTTTTTCTAATTAGTTTGAAGCTCCTGCCATCATCTTAGCATGTCTTTGCTTCTTAAAATTATGTTTACTATATGATGACATTTTTAATCTACTGTCTGTCTCATATATAGAAGTTAACATCAGCAACATATAGCAATAAAAGGCATCATCCAAAGCCATAACTGGCTCTAGAGTTGAATCAAACCCTCTGTGACAAAGCGTCAAGAGAACCTCAGCATATAAGCTTTGTATTGTAAGGCTGTATTAGATTACATTAAGCCCAATTCAGACCAAAGGAGAAGTTGAAACATGCAACTTCTTGCAATGCGCTGTTCCGTAACCTGCTGGTTCACACCTATGCAACTATATGAGACGGTGTATCATCTCTATGCAACAACTCTCTGTACTTCAGTTCTGATTTGCAGATTTTTAGGCTTATTTTGTGGCTGAATTTAATCTGTAGCTTCTTAAAATATGATTGAGGATAGTGATAGTGAGATACTGGCTACAGTTGCATTTGCAGTCGTGGTGAAATGGTGAAAAACAGAAACAAAACGAGCATCAGATGGACTGTATTCATAATCAATACGCCAAAATAATATGAGTAAGGAGTGCCAGTTGGTTAGTGAATGAGAATGTGTGTGTGAGGGAGGCATAAGCACACACAGCAGCCCACTTTCTGACAGCGGAACACTGTGAGGACAGTGAGGATGAAACAGAGGGTTCGACGGGGACGGAGCACCTGCTGCAGCAAGCGAACATGCCATCTGCGGTCATTTTGACTTGACCAGCAGACTTCACTTCAAGCCGACTGGCTGCAGAAACAGGTGACCAGCCTTACGTTCTAAAACCGGCCACCAGAGATCTGACCTGCTGAGCTGCAGGTGACACCATCAGCTGGCTTGAGTCGAGCTCAGACGGCCACTTCACACCGCTGCAACTTTTCTCTGCAAGGTTCTAAAGCGGTTTCGTCTCGTCAAGACTCCTTGGTCTGAACTGGGCTTAAGAGTGTAACGGTGATTCTATAGACTGAATCACAATGTTTCTTCACAGTAACTTGCAGGTAGAAAACCCTCACCTCAGGTACGTAAAACGGTGCACGGTGTATGCTATATTTAGAATGGTCTTGCCGTTTTACCTTGCTGTCAGCACAGTACATAAATTAAGCACAGCCACAATATCAGGTTGGACGACCATGTTTAACTAAATACATAGGTTAGGTTCGTAGTAAAGTTACTTTGGTTAGGTTTAGGAAAAGAAACATGGCGACAGCGTTCCCTACAATAACAACTCAAAGTTAATAATAATAAAAACAATTTGATACAGCACCTTTCACAGAAAGTGCTTCACAAAATACAATCAACCAAGCAAACAATAAAGCATGCAATCAATAAAAACAAGGAAATATAACAAATAAAAACAAAACAAAAAGAAATGAATACATAGCACAAATACAGGCTACTGAGGCCCCAAACGGAAACATACCACAGAACAAGCACTGGACAATTTAGAGTGCAGCAGAGGCCATGATGAAAAGATGTTTGTTTGTTGTTTTTCAATTTAAAAAAAAGTTATAAAAAGGCCGCAGACTGTAAACCTAATGGGAGAGAGTCCCATAGTGTTGGAGCCACTTCTTCACTTGGTTCACTTTAGTTCACTTGGCTTCACATGGTTTCGAACGACAGTCTCCTGGGGGAAAGTCCTGTGTTGTTTGACCCATCCACCACCTCAATTTGCCTCCTTACGTGAACTTTTGATCTTTATACTACATTTCCTTTACTCCCATCAGTGCATTGATCACATAATCACAGCCTTCCTGATCACATGGGTTATACATGAATTACTGACTCATGATTATGTGGGTTCTACACAAATTGTATGTTCTCTCTTTGTCTGAGTGAGGTTCCTTTGGGTGCTCTGGTTTCTTTCAGCAGGCCAAAGACATGCAAGTATGGCAACTCCTAATTGCCTTTTGGTGTTAATAGTTTTTTTCTGTAAGTGTTCGCCTTGTGATAGACTGGTGACTTATCCAGGGTGTATCCCAGTGTGTGCTGTGTTGGCTCCAGCCCCCTGGGACAGGATGGCTACATCAATGGAAGAGTGAAATCCAGTCAAATCTCCCAAAAGGTAACAACTTAACCTCCAGTGCAAGACAAGTTTTATTTCGTACACATCCACTCCACAACAAAACCAACACATCTGATTAAGCAATGACTTTTTGCAGGTTTTCTGGATAATGAAGTCACATTTCCATCAGTTAGCTCTTGCCGCCATCTCATTGAGAGTAGCTTCAGTAAAATTACGCAGCCAACATCTAACATTAAGTTTAGAGTGAGAAGGCAGACCCAAAATACTAAACTATTCAGATACTGCTCTGCTTTCCAAATGAGAAGCAAACTTTATTTCAAGTGGGCTCAATTCCATATAAATATCATACTGACTGGGAGGTGTGGAGAGGGAGAAAGAGCAAACACGGATGAAAAGAAGAAGACAGTATAACTTGCAAGAAAATGTGGAGTTTGTTTTCCCAGAGGTGATGAAACACTCAGCAGGAAGCAGAGTGGAAAAAATGGAAAATAAGCACTTTGCAGTGTTTCATGCAGCCGAGAAACTTCAGCCCTCCTGCTTTTAGACAATTAGACTGTGTTGCTGTTGCACTGAATACATATGCAGCCACACACACACACACACACACACACACACACCCCTACTGTACAGTGATTCTCAGGGCAAGATTTGAGAAGAAATCATGTCTTTGTTGAAGCGCTCACGTACGCAGACTCCATTCAAACACACACCGGTGGATTGTAAGATGTCTTTTTTTCTCCTGCTCCGCTGACAGCTTGTCAGCCAGGGTTCAGTGGTCATGGAAATTACAGATGTGTGAGAGTGTGTGTGGAGTAATACTGCTGATCAGTCTATCTAGTGATATGCTCCAATAACGACACATTTCCTTCCCGTATCTCACTCAAATATAAACCTTGCTGTTTGTTTCTCACTGAATGAATGTGTGTGTGAGTGTGTTTGCAGTGATAAACACACTGCCCTTCAGTGTGAGGGCCGGTTCACCTTCAATTCAGACAGTCAGAGGGATTTTTTAGAATATTATATTAAAAACGATTGAGCAGATTTTATAACAAGGATGCTAACTATGCAACCCTGAGTCACATACTGAATATTAAATTTACTTTTCCATTTTGTTTTTCTATTACTGATCGTCAGTACAATCAGTCAACTTCTTTTGCAGAACCAGGAACTCTCCTAATTATCAAATTAAAAAAATTAAATGAAACATCATACACATTTTTTTAGCTGCAAAACACATGTATACCATACTATAAATATGTTTTGGTAAAAGAAGGCTATTTTTAATTTTTTTCTATTTAATTATTTGTATAATATTGTGTTAATAAATAATAAAATTGCCCAACCTGTTGTGATCAATTGCCCTCATGTAATTATACCTATGGATAAATGTATGAATTACACAGACTTTACATATGGATGCACTTTTTTCTACACTTCAAGCTTACTTGAAGTTTAGCATTTTTCTGTCTTCCAACCTGCTCGGCACATAAATATTTATCCAACAGAAACAAGGTCCATAAAACCCACACATTAATATTTATCAATATAAACAAGCTAAAAGCACTGTTTTCTTCTTTGTTACTGATGTTGAAATGACACAAGTTTTATTACCTCTGCCGCTGCGCTCGGAGATGAAATTTCGGTGCTGTTCAACATGCAATATTCACGCTTCACAGCCCAGCCAATGACCGGCATTACACTGCATTTGAAATGTGGATATGCTTTTCATTAATGCAGTTGTACACTTTGTACACACACCACGAAAAAAAAGAAAAGAAAAGATCCCATAATGAAGAGTCACAGCAGCAAAAGGATGCACAAGAACAGGTACTGTATATATATATGTAGTATAGAAAAGGATTATTATGTAGATTGTGAACTCTATTTACAAAACAAAGCATTAAAAATAGATGCAATATATTCACAATAATAATGCATATAGTAAACACAAAAGTGACACATAAATAGCAGAATGAGAATACAAAGAAGCTGCTACAAAACAGTAGTTAAACAAAACAATGCAACAGATAGGCCATTTTTCCTTTGGTTTATACTCACTGACTGATGTGTAGGACAATATAAGTATTAGAATGTATATTTAGTGTATCATACAAGGTAAGTCTGTGTTTGTATGCTTGATTATTTGCTCGCCTGCCGTTATTTGTTTCATTATTTATGTAATTTTCCTTCAGGTGAAGATAAGTAAGGTTAAATGCAAAACAGTGACTTCTTTCTCTCTGATAAAACTGTTGTAACCGCATTTATACACAACATCATGCCTTAGAATAAAATAAAATGTATCCAGGCAAAAAGTATTTGATGCATCACTTATATTTAGTAGAAGCATGGCTTTTTTGTGGCATTAAAATGTTGTCAAAATGAAAAATAAATACAGTAATAAAAGGTGAAAACAATAAAATAATAATAATGAAAATAATAATAATAATAATAATAATAATGATAATTATATAATGTTAAAACTATGAAGGACAGCAGATCAAACACTAAATTATTGCATATTACCTGAATAATAATCCTAATAATAATAATCCTAATAATAATAATTTTAGTATTCTAACATATTCGAACTATTGCAATACACACAACATGCACAGAAACATTTATATAGTTTTGAACCATTTTTTTTAAAGAAAATTCAAATCAAAAAAAGTATTTATTATTCATTATTTAAAATTATTTGTTTAATTAAATTATTAAAGAAAAATACATTTTGTCTCAATTTTAAGTAATCTTCCATGTTAGCAAAGAAGTAAATAAATTAATTAATTAAAAAAATTCAAAGCACCAAATTGCTTTATACCAGTTACTGTCTGATTATCAGTCTTATGAACATTTACTCTTTCTTTTCATATGTGTGTATAGAGCAGTTTAACAAAAGGAGGACAGAGAAGGATACAGAAGTGTGTGGTTGCGTGTGTGGGTGCAGAATAATTCCAGTCTCAGTCTGCTTCTTTAAGCCAGACTCTTCTTCTACAGCCAGGTTTCATGAGTGGAATTAATAACCTGCAGGTAGGCATACAAACAGGGTTACATGCATCAATATGTAGGTCAATATTCTCTTCTTTAATAAAAAGAAGCTGCGCTCCAGCCAGTGTGGTTGAGCTCTGATACGATGGGTATAATGCAGTTTGATCACATATTTATTGTAGAGGTGGTCAATACTGTGCTGGCTGCCCGTGGGAAGCCTTTAACCTGACTTGACTCTAATACAGCATATTGGGCAAGTTTAATACACGTAAGCATGAACGTGAAGGACTGTGCTGTGTTATTGCACTGCAACCCCAAGCGGCTGTGAGATGGCTGTGGAGGAATCCATTACCCAGAAATGCGTGATGAGATATGTGCTGGAAAAGTTCAGCTTTACTCAGTAAATCCAATTAATAGGGTATAGTTATTTTTTTTAACATTCCTACAGTGTATTTGGATGTGTGGCGAGGACTTCCCATCAGGGACCACACACACACACACACACACACACACATAAATTTGGGCTATTAGGGAGTGAGTAGTGGAGTGGGATGCTCTTGCTAAAGCCCCATTTAGGTAAAATGGGGGAATGCGAAAGAAATGTGTTAACTGTTGCAGTATTGATTGCAGATTTCAGCTTGTCAGGACAAAGCCTAAAAAAAAACAGCTCCCAATCACATATTATAAAAAAATATTTTCTTGGACAAAAAAAATATATTAATAATTTAAAAAATAAAGTAAATTTTAAAAAGAAATAATTAATTAAAAAAATAAAGAAAACTCTTAAATAATAATCATAAATGTGTTTTTGATAATCAAAAAAAAGTCCTTTCAGTACTAAGCCGATGTTTATGTAGAGTTAGGGTTTACATTGGGTTTCAGTTAAAACAAACCAGTACACAAAATAACAAAACAAAATTTGCAAGCTTTAGGTTGTCATTGGGCAAGCAAAAACTTGTAGAAAACACTAAGAGCTGCCCTGGTACAGATAACCTGGCATGCAGGTACTCAAAATCACCCTCAATCAGAGCAGCAAAAGACAAAGAAGTCTGCAACAGGCTTATAGACCAGAGTTTCTGGCTGACAATATCTGCTAACATGAGGTCTGCATGAGGTCACAAAAGGATCAGAATGCTCTGGGTGTGAATTGCCCCACTTCTCTTAAGCCCTAAGAAAGGACATCGTCACACCCTGATTGGCCCAGAGAGGGAAAGCACCAAGCTGCTCTCAGTTCTCATTTCGGAGTTAGCCTGTGCAACAGGTGAGCTGAATCACCCTCCGATCAATCCAGGGGAAATAAGACATTCAGCTAAAATGAATTGTGAACAAGTAAAATAACAGCACATGCCAAAAAATGTGGAACTGCCACAATAGATCACATTTAGCCAAACTTTGTAGCAACAAATTATAGAAGTGGTTTGTGACAATGCATTTCACTGATCTGATTTCTCTGGATTTACTGCAAATTGTTCCACTGCAGGGCTCCATAAAGACTGGCTGCAGTATCAGATAGTGTGTGATAACATTTCACCATCATTCCGAATATGACAATATTCTAAATTTAATAAGGGTCATGTAAACAGCATGTTCTGCTCACATATTCTGAATCAGGCTGTTTTCTGAATATAGGATTTTGTGACATTTGCTGGCATTAGTCAGGTTTTAGGAACATTCTTTGGACATATACACAGCGCATTCAGAATATGTGTCACAACCGCAGTTTTTACAGCAGTTTGAAACACACAGTCTCTTCCCTGTGTACATGGTCAGCTCTGTGCGTGATCATGGATGCATTGTGCACAAACCAACAGACAGTTTTCAAGGTTGGGGAAGAGATGCATGCACAAAAGTAAAGCCGATATTTCACACCTACTTTTAAACATTATTGAAACTGATTACATTGAAATTTTTAAGTAGCTTTAACTATTTTTTTTAAGACTAAAGATAAAGATTAAAGATATAGATATCATTTTGGATATGTGTTCGTATCACAACACCGACCTTTTCAAGAGGGTGGTTGAAGGAATGACAGAGGGATGCTTTTTTTGCAGAAAAGCAAAATGACACAGGCAGCTCTAGCGGTTCCATTTTTCCATATTTTGATGTGATAAATGATGTTAGGACATGTTTTTGGTTTTTATATATGTATTTATTGTTTTTTTTATTTAACTTTCCTTGTTTCAACAACATAACAGCTGCAATACATCCAGAGTGGAGTGCCAAAATACAGAAAATTGCATGTTGTCCATTTGTATACTCCCCCCAGAAACAAAAAAGAAAACTAAAAAGATAGTATACATACATGCATGGGCAGATACACATTCCAGACATACATTGGCAAACAGCAAAGTAAATCAAAATGAAAACATAAGTACACACACACATTCATACAAACAGAGGGTTCGACGGGACGGAGCACCTGCTGCAGCAAGCGAACATGCCGAAATGGTTGCCATGTCCTGTAAAACTAACCTGTAAAGCCACCCAGCGTACACCTCCTGCCTCCATCTCATAAGCATAAAGTGTCTAGCAACTGAGGGGCAATGGAAACAGTATCTGAATAGTGTCTACGAAGAGGTACGTTCTCTGGAAGGACTCCAAAAATTGCAATTAGTTGGGAAGGGGTAAATTTCACACCAAAAACCACAGAAAATGTGTTATATGTCAATGTTCAATAGTCAGAAAGTATGAATGAGGGATGATGTTAGGGCCTTTTAATCAGAGTATGAATGGAATATTTTTTTATTTCATTTTACAAAATAAGGGCAAAAACAGAATATTATCTGCAAGTAAAAAATTTCTTTCTTTTTTTTTTACTGACCCTTTTTTTAACCTTACTTTAGCCATATTGTAGATGCAACAAGCTGATACATTAGATACATTACATTAGGGGGAAAATGTAGCCAAGGAAGCATTATATTTTCTTTCAAACTTATTTTGCTGATTTATTAAAAAAGAAAAAAAAAGTATTTCCAGTTTTCAACTTGCTCTAAATTACGCTGCTGTCACAAAGACAGATAACCATGTTTCAACAGTCCCTCTGTCCTTTTACACTTCTGATTGCCTCGAGAAGTGATTTTCAAATTTCACTGATAACTTTTAAAGCTCTAAGAGGCCTAACTGGTTCCATTACTGCACTGATAAACCCCCTGTGCCCCACTTGCAATCTGCATGTGTTTCCTCTTATGAAAATTAATTCAAATATCCGCCAACAAGCCTCGAAGAGTGAATAAAATAACCTGTGAATAATCACTGGAATTTGACCTCTTATGTATTCCTCAAAGAAACGGCAATCATTGTTGTAGCAAAGGAAATAATGTTAAGAACGGGTGTTTTTTTTCTGTTCCAAGTTGTGCCACAGCCCCCATTTCTTTCTTTGCTTCTTTCTTTCTGGGAACCCAAATGTTATTGTTCACCCACAGTGGGTGACAGTAATTCTGCTCTCCCCCTCAGCTTAAGGCGCCTCCTCTGGGCTCTGTCTATCCTCCTCTGCCACAAATGTTTCCTCCACATGACCATCATCCCATACCTCTTTGTCTGAGTCTCCCTCGGCAGTCTGGTTAGGAATTCTCTTTGCTTCACTCAGTGAAAAACTCCACACCTGCAGTGTGTTGTGTGTGTGTGTTGTGTAAAGTGCTGAGGTCCAAAGGGCATCCACAAATAGTCCCTGCTTCAATAAACGGGGCCGATTTCTGTAAATCCACCGTTCTACATGTACACTTACCATTAAGATGAGGGGGTAAAAAACCCTTTCCTTCTCTGCTAAAATGTGCGTGAACTGACTTCAGCCATTTTGTAAAGGCACAAAAAGAGGCTGCCATTGGGATGCTCTTGCTAAAGCCCCATTTGTAATGTAATGTAATGTAAATGTAACTGGAAAACCGTGGATGCTTTAACTAATTTTTTAAGACTAATATCATGACCACAGAGCACTATCTTTACTTATGGAGAAATACGTCAATACGTAGTCTACGCTCACTCAGTGTTAGCGTTTTCATATGTGTCATGTTGTACACACATGTGTCTTTTCCACAGTTGTTATTATTTTCAATGTTTTATTTATTTTTCCATTTTTCCCTTCCAGTTTTTCTGTTGCTTTGAAACTGTGAGCAGAATGATGTGCATTGACTGTACTGCACTGGGGGAAAAACAAATGTGCCACATAAATAATGTTAATTATTTATTAGAAGCTTTTTCGCATGTTTTATTTCCATCTCATTGACTTTTTGTTTGTTTGTTGAGTTTTTGTTTTTCTGAGCATTTTTGCCTTTATTCAATAGACAGACAGAAAACTTGCAACAGTTGTCCCCGGCCAGACATGAACTGGATATGTCGTGATTATAGTATATGTCTTATTCACTTGGCTACCTGTTGGCCCCAGCCAGATAGAAAAGGCCTTGGCGGGGCCTTCTGTCCAAACTAAGACAACAATTTCACACTCAAAAGAGTACTGTAAACTACAGTGGATAGATCTATATTGTCATGTTGTTAAAGGGTATGTGGTAATAAAGTTTAGAAGACAACTTTCTTTCTCTTAGTTGTTAATATAGTTGATCACACCATTTAATGAAGCTGAATTTCTATCTTTAAATCTCTTAAAAAAAACAAGTTAACTGTGATTAATCCCAAATTACTCACATTTTTTTTATCTGTTCTAAATGTTCAAGTTTCTAATACTCTTAATAACATGGGAGTGGATTAATATGCTTGCTTTATGCAAATATATGTTTATTATTATTGCAACAATCCAAAATCATGACAAATAGTGTCCAGAATATTCTCCAGATTAACCTCAAAGGTACCGCATACTCAAAAAATACTCTGAAAGCATACCATGGAAAACTCAAGCCCAAAAAGCAACAATAAATTGACATATTGGTCATATTAGTAATGTTAATGCATACTTTACACTTGTAAAGGTTAACTAAACATCCTCTGGTTTTTTTAAGCAGCTTAGTGTACTCTGGTGGTAGTCTCGCTCACCAGACCTTTCTCAAGAAAAGAAAGGTCTGGCTGGGCCGACTCTCACTTTGAGATAATAAACGGGGCCGATTTCTGTAAATCCACCGTTCTACATATTTCTTTCAACCAATGGTTACACCCCAACTAATAGGAAACGGGCACGCCCACAAAAATATCAGTCCTTTCAGCGTTCAACAAAGTAGCATGCACGGCCTTTGATATCATGACCACAGAGCAGTATCTTTACTTATGGATGCGACTTTACAGCACTCCCACATGCCTGCTGCATCGCTTCCTGATTTTGCAAACTAAGGAGTGGGCTGAGGGTCATAATTACAGAACGTATGTGTGTTAATGGCATCAACAAACTAGTGGCATTAAATATATATGATAAGTATAATAGGAGTCACTTGTCACATGGGGCCTATTTAATCAAATGTGCAACATGCAAAAATGTGAAACAGGCTCCTGATTAACAGATGGCATTCATATCTACCATGTCAAATAACTGTCCTGTTCTAGTCAGTACATCTGTTCATCTGACAACAGAGGGAGAAAAAAAGCTAAATTAAATTGTGCAACTGGCATATTACTTCATATTCATATGTGAATATTTCATAATAATAATCCAGATATGTTTTTTGGGAGGAGTTCAGGATTGAGGTCTAAAAATTCATATTTTTTATTTATTATTAACCGGACTCTCAGTTCCGTTGCCAATCAGTGCAGTTTCACAAAAGTGAGCGCTTTCAGCATAGTTTTTTCCACAAATTAGTGTCGCTATTAAATTAAAAAAAAATAAAAAATTGTTCGGATTATTAAAACATTCCGTGTTAGCTTAGGTTTTCTCCAGGTCCTCCGGCTTCCTCCCGCAGTCCAAAATGCAGGTTAATTGTTGACTCTGGATTGCCCGTAGGTGTGAATGTGAGTGTGAATAGCTGTCAGCACTGTCTGGCGGCCTGTCCAGGGTGTACACTGCCTTTCGCCCGATGTCAGGATGAATGGATAGTGAAACATGTCAAAAGAGTGAGAGGAAATGATCTCATTGACATTACAATGTGGGTGAAATTTGGCTCAAAATATTTTATTATTTCTCTACTGAAAGAGGACAAAGAAGAACAATATTTGTTCAAGCATTAAGATGTGGACAGAAGTCTAAAAAAGAGCATCTTGAAAAACACTAGTGTGATTTTGTGTGTCATTTATCACACATAGATAACATTTTCATGGACGGAATTTCACTTTATTCACAACATCGCCGCTTCCAGCAGCTACAGAATCAGTTCACCTTGAGATATTGTCCATAATGTTGATTTATATTGCCTCGTTTAGAGTTCTACAAATCTGTACCAGATAAAACTGTAAGGTAGTTGATTTTCTCTCATTTGATCCAAATAAAGCTTGGTCTCCTCGAGCTAAAATGTATCCTGACTGATGACCTTTGCTGCGACATCATCCCTCTATTTGTAATCTCACTGATCATTCTCCTCCACATTCTGTCTAATACAGCATAAATCCCCCTTAAAAATCCGACATACACAATTTCCTCTCTCATTTGCACTTTATCCTGCTGATTCTCTCTAAAATAAAGCAATGAAATGCATCCATCACTCCACTGATAATCCTACAGGACACGAGCCATGGCAGAAAAATGGCTACATCCCCACAAGACCATTTTGTACATTTAGCCGAAAAATGATTCTGAACTGTCATGAAGTGAAATTCTCAGATGGAAGTGCTTATGTGCGTGAAGCTGTATCTGTGTGTGCGTGCATGTGTGTGTGTGTGTGTGTGTGTGTGTGTGTGTGTGTATGGCTTCCAGCCCCAGTCATCATGAATCATTGGTTTCAATGATCCTAGCATGCTAATTCCTGCTGATTCCTTTCCATGCTGTTATTATAAAAGTCAGCACAACAGTCATTAACAGCAGAAAACAGCTTAAAACTTTACCCATCTGACTCCTGAATGAACCCAGCGCAGCACGCCATGAAACATGACCCTGTGTGGGTGTATGTATGTGTGTGTGTGTGTGTGTGTGTGTGTGAGAGAGAGAGAGAAAGAGGGAGAGAGAGAGAGAGAGAGTGCGTGTGAGCTTCCTAATCCAGGATTTATTGGCCATTAGTACAGCCTGAAAGTCATTACAGTTCATTTTGCTGCCGGGTTGACGTTTTATTAGGACAAATACAGGCTTTTTGGATACGTGCGTGTGTGTATTTGTGTGTGTATAAGCGTGTGTGCATGCCTTAGTGTTTATGAGTACGTTTGCATGTGAGTGTGTGTGAGTGACATTTTATCAGGACAAATTTCCCCATAGGGATCGAGGCCATGATTTCTGAGAGCAGGAAAAAGACTAAAAAGCCTCAAGAAAGGAGAGATGGATAGATAATAGAGGGATTGACAGATGGATAGAGAGAGAAAAGAAGGATTGACATGAGGTGCAACGGATGGATGATGTGAAAGACGGATGGACACAAACAAAGATCACAGAAGGGGTTAGACAGATGGACAGCAATAGGCAAATGATGGTGGGAAACAGTAGGAAAAGACATGGAGAAAACTGTGCGGCAGTACAGTTGAATACAATGGGAGAAATGGATAGATAGATGGTAAGAAAAGATGGCAGGGATGGATGGGGTTCCACTGATCTTAAAATTTCAGCCAGGTTAATGAACAGTTCATCCGTACAGATGCACATTAAAAAGTTTTGACACTTGCATGTCATACAAAAGTGGAACGTTATTATCACATTTAAAAAGGTTGTAAATCTGTAGAACACCACAGTCAACTTTAATAAAACAAGTATGCGGTACATATAATGTACTTTTTATGAGGGCGAGTTGCATCTGAGTTAAGTATGTCAATTTCCGTATTTGTGATGAAGGAGATCCTCATTTAGGTAGCTGTGTTCAATCTCTTACTCTCAAAATCAAAAATGATCTGACGCTGAATCCAGAGATGAAATGTTCTATGAAATAGTTTTCTGATAAATACAAAACTTCAGATCAATATCAATATTGATTTCAGGCGTAAAACAACAACTTCTGATTATGTCCCATCCATTTCCGGTTGACCCCCCACTCACTTTTGATTCAAATTCTGGCCATTCCCCGCATAGATACGAATACAAATTATTAAGTTGGTTGAAAAATGACAGATACAGACAGAGATGATGGTGTACTTGCTCATCCCTAGTAGCTTGTATCTTTGGAAAACAACTAGCCCTGACTATACCCACAATGTCAAGTCAGGAATTTTGGCTTCATGCACTCAAAATCTAACTTACTAATGTAAGTCCAACATCCAGTCTTCTTTTAGCTCTGTTTTGGTCCCCACCAACTCCTCCTCTGATTGAAAATGACACTGATGAGAGTGGTGAAACTGAAACCTAACAGTAAAGTTGCAGGCGGTAATCCTCTGTGCAAATTTGTCACTACGAGTGACCCCTCTCACATTACGCGAAACATCACATTTGCTATAAAGAAATACAGTTTGTCAATCAGTTAGTTAGTCAAATTAATTTTGAGGTTGCAGTACAGTAAGGTGGCTGCATGAAAGTTTTGCAGAAATTACGTCAGAAGTCCTTAACTCTTAAAAACAGCTGTCAGCTATCAACTAAACATAATGCTTCACAAGCTACTGTGGCCGAGACTGTTCAGACAGACTGCTTATCCAAAATACTTCACAAATTCTAAAAACACAAGTGTATTAACAGAAAACACAAACGCAAAAGCTACACCAGAAGCGAGTGTCAACAAAAGTCGACAATAAAATGGGCGACAATAAGACAGGACTGACAGACTATTATTGCCTACGTATGTGGAAAGAGAACGTTTTTGCCCATTTTAGAAGTAAGTGAAATGTTGTTCACCAGCTAACTGTGATTGTTATTGCTATGTTATTGTCATAAATGAGCCATGTTGTTCAATGTCTTGACAGAATTGGACCCAAGTGATATATTATAATATATATGTACTGCCATCTGACATTAGGTGACTGGGTAGTTTCTTAGGTCGTCATGTAGTAGTTTTCATTCCACACTGGCAACGACCAGCGTTCAGCGTCTATGTCCACAGAAGCAGCCGACTGTCGGCAACAGCTCCTGGGGAGCAGGCAGGACAGTGGCTGGCCAAATTGCCTTTACCAGGTTGACTGACAGTAGACATTATACATCCAAATATTTTTGTGTCAGCACCACAGGAAGAAATGAACACTGTTTGTATATTGATTCACTGATCTTATTTCCCAGCCCACCGTAGCAAGTGGGGGGGATCAGGCAGACTGAGAGCAGATCAATCAATAAATATAGGGTTAATAACAGCAGTATATTTCTATGACTAAGCTGATATTTGTGTGATTTGATCAGAGTTTGGTCTCTCCCTCCTGGTTATGACCCAACAACTGTTTAAAAAACAGTTATACATTTCAAATACACAAGAAAAACTCTGGAGGCAAAATCCGATGCAAAAGAGTTCATTTGTGCTCAAAAACAGCAACAGGCATGAACTCAAGGTGCTGTTCTGGAACAAAGACTGCCTTAGCATAGCTCTTCCCTTAAGTCTCCACTTAAGTTCTTAAAAGTTGACCAAACATGGGCTTGTAAATACTGGAGTGCAGGGCTGCCCCATAATAGTTGGCCAAATATTAGTTTGAGAAAAAAAGTGAAACTCTATTAGGAGCTGCGCTTTGTCAAAATGAATCAAACCCTATATGACTGGACCATGTGGGAATTTAATTTGAAAGGACAAACACAGGAAGTGGCCATGCTCAACAGTCAGACAGGAGTCAGGTTAATTTCCAGGGCTGGTACCTGCGGTTATTCCACAGGCTAGTTAATAACATGTCGGGCAGGAAATCCAATCCAAGTGTGACGTGCACTTGTAGATAAAATATAGGCCTATATTAATGAAGGTTCATTAGTACGGTTTTGTATTTCTCTGTAATGTAGCACAGTGTTAACAATGTTACTGATACTATTCTTTCTCACACCTTCAACTCAAACCATTGTGTTGCCCCGCCCAAAATATATCATTTAATAATTAAATTAATATCGTAAACATGCTGGCGACTGGTCAAGGAATGGCTTTAAATGCTGACTATTGGTTGACTAGGAAAATTCTTAGTCGGGGGCAGCCTCTACTGGTATGAAAAAAAAAAACTTGTATCAGCTAACAGTATTATATAATGGTATCTTGTGGCCTGACCTACTTTGGAAACTTAGGTACTATTCTGCTCCCTCAGTGGAAATCCCCACAGTGTGCTTCTGCTACACACAGGTATTTTCTAATCCTAATATATCTTTTAAAAGACATTAAACAAGTTTTATTCTTCCATTACATTTGAATCGCATCCAAATTATATTTTAATTTTTTATTTTTTTTCAAGTTTTAATTCACACAATATAGATATAATTCAAAACACAGTGCTCCTGATTAAACATGTGGTGCTCTTGATTAAACACTTGACTCTAACACAAGATATGATGTTTAAAATGATTGCGCTGCTTTGTTCTCTTTCCACCCACAATCGCTGCTCACAAAAAAACACAACAAAACTTCTCCCAGCAGCACCACATGTCACTAATACACATCAAGATGAATAGGAAAATATAAAGTCATTGAAAAACATAGCAATAATAATTACTTATTGTGGCTTTTGCATTTGTGCATTTTTGTCTTTTGTTAATGCACTTGTGTTTTTCAGATTTTCAAAGCATTGTGGATGTGCAGTTTGTTCAAACTGTCTCGGCCGCCACAATAAGCAGTGCAAATATGGTTAGAAACCCAACCCTTGGTCAGTTTAAACTTTCAGAGGAAACTCCAGTAGGGCAGTAACTAAAAGTCAATGATACTCCAGTGAGTAATGTTGACATATGACCATTTAACCAGAATATTATTCTTGTCAGAGTGGAGAAGCTCCTCCAAAAGCATTTGGGCCACCAGGGGACAGACAGTGTTTCCCACAGCCAAACAGAGCAGTATTGATTCAATTTACAATAAGCATGGAATCAATCAAACTGCATCACATCCATCACACCAGACTGGAGACCATGACATCCTGACTAACAGTACTGTGCTGTCCTGATATATCAATCTAATCCACTCAGTGTAGCTGTCCTTAAACAGACAAGTGTGTGTCCATGTGTGTGTCCTACTGTGTGTGTGTTTATGTTAATTGTTTACTGCACATCTTATTTGCTCAAAACTTTTTGAGTTTGTGTGTGTGCATCCATGTCCTTTTTTAAATCGGACATATTTCCATTTCATTTCATAAACACACACTGACAGTGTGTGTGTGTGTGTGTGTGTGTGTGTGTGTGTGTGTGTGTGTGTTACTCTGCTATCTTCTCCCAGTATCTAGCTCATCAGTCACTATGCAGCACTTTTTGTCCTATAGTGGGACATTGCACTACACACTGCACTGTAAGAGCGCACACACACACACACACACACACACACACACTAATAGGATTCACCAATCATCATAAACCTTCTAGCAAGGAAGAGAAAATATGTATGAGTGTGAGCAGGAGAGTGAGAGAGAAATAATAAACACACATCATTATGATGTATATCAGCCTAAAAGGAGGACACTGTAATCTGCAAAAAACAGCCCAGTAGACTAAACTCTACTAAATTCCTGAGGAGTAAAAATCACCATCTGAATTAAGAGAGTTAACGCACCACAAAAAACCCCGTCAAATCACCAAAACCCACATCTAGATGTAGTAAAGCCGAAACAAATCCTCTGAGTAATTATTAGCAGACAGTTGCCGTAAACAGCTCCAGTGAACACACTTATTTCTTTTCAAAGCCAGAGAGGCTAATTGGCTGCACGCCCTAATTGGCCCTAAGTAATTGTCCTAACAAATAAATAAATCAGCCTCTAATTTGAAGCTGACATTCTTCCTTTCTTGGAATTCAGTGATAACCGCTTTTCCCGTAAACAATGTAGAAAACAAATGAGCTTTATTTGGGCTTCATCCGAGTTCTTTTATCTCCCAATTAGCAACTTTCTAAACTCATTTTGATGGTGGTCATGCTGGCGGATGTTGTAGCAGAATGTTTCTTGTTCTTTTCCAGTCACATTGATTATAAATATTTACATGTGGAGGCAAAAATTAGTACACCGTCCCATAGTTTTTAAAGGATCACTTTGCCAATTTTCAACCTTATCTTATCTATCCGAATTAGGAACAACAACTGTTTTTTTGTGTCTCTGAGGGTTTCAAAAACTGCAATTCATCTGAAAACCAGTGAAATTATTGGTTCTTGGAAGAAGTACAGGCTACAAAGCAATCCAGTGGAGGGTGAGCAAGGCTGCTGGAGGATACAGCTGGCAGGGAGCATTAAGAACTGGAGCTACCGAGAGAAAACAGCGACTGGTAGTGCCTTTGCTCAAATTGCCCTCTGTACCATCAGAAACTAAATCATTCCAACACATCCTCACTCCTGACCTTGTCACATATTGACATTTGGTCATGGACTTTCCACATCCACATACAACCTGCAAGGTACCTGGGTGCGCTGTTTGAAGATGTTCTGGGACGCCGTCTAAGTTCTGCCCATTACATGCATTGTCTTCTTTCAAAAAACAGTTCCATTTTCTCAGGAAATTTACAGTTTACATACAGTCTTTTTCAACATAAGCGCACTGCGTCGGTACTGTGCAAAATAATTGATGTTTTCTTTTTCTTCCACACCAAACACACATGGTTGGTTTTAGGAAAAAAGAACACGATTTGGCTTGAGAATCTTACAGGACGCAAACATCGCTCTCTTGGATGAAAGTAAGTGTTTGTTGGACCCATCCACCACCCCTCCCGCCTGCCCCAGTCGGACTTCACAGCCCTAACTTTGGTCCTTGTCCCACCACGTTTCCCCCCGACGCCGCTGGATGCCGTTAAACTACAATGGCAACTGGCTGCATATCATGCTGATGTTTCTTCTTTGGTTTCTGATGCCGCAAGTCACTACCCAAGTGCCTGATTTCAATGACTTTGGAGTGAGACCAGGCTCAGCCTTGGCAGTTTTTTGTTGGGCGCTGTTAACAATGACAACCCTGAGAGGGACCGTGTGTGCTTTACTATGCATGAAAGTTTTGCTCCTCCCTTGGACAGAAGTGTGCTGGTAAGTATGGTTGGACTATTAGACAAATATATTGATGACTGACTGAGTATGCAGCTTTTGGGGGCGGGGTTGTAGAAGAGGTCGTAATTATACACCTTTTAATGGAGGCAGGGTTGTAGCGGTCATGGTCTTTGAGGCCATTGAAAAGATTACGACATGTCGACAGAGAAATCTTTCCACTATATTTCCATTTCCTTGCGTTCTGCCATTTTTAAAATGTCTTTGTCATGTCCTACGGTCGTGTCTTGCTTGGACTACTCTAGACTAGACTATTCTATTCAAGACTCCCCTTCAGTCTCCAGGGGTACTGCTCCTGTTTGTCTGAATCCGTAAGCCTTTAGAAAATGTGCACAAGCACAAATGAAATGAATGCAGAGTAGGGATAGAAGGCTCCGACCATGTCTGTATACATATCTAATGTTTACCAGAAATAAGCCAGCAGGGCAAGTGCACGATGAAATGTCACCTGGCCATAATAGAGTTGCATTCAAATACAGTGTCTTTCAGTATTCCATATGCCTCCAAATACTGCACCTAATCAACTTGTTTTTCATGCACTCTCTTTCTGGACAAGTCGTACATACATTTCATTCATGAACAGAGGCATGTATGCCTACTCAAATAAATCAAAGCTGTATTGTTTACAGCATCTGATTTATGTCTGTTGCTATGGAAACTCTCAGCGAAACAGGGAGGATCCTTATTATTTTTATCACTTGTAGTTCACATTGCATGGATGTGAAGGTTTTTTTTTAATCAGGCTTGTTTTCGTGTCTGCTTAACTGGGCTCATTACTTCTTCACATAAATGAAAAAAATCTAGGTCTGCATGCTGTGTAGTTTTTTATATATTTTCAACAGAAAACTATTTCAGGCAGTTATGATCAGTATCTCTGTGGGAGCAGGTGGGAGTGAGATGACACATCTGCGGGAGCGGGTGGAGACAGTCGGACATCCGTCAGGAGCTGCAGGTGCAGAATTAAAAAAAAAAAAAAAAAGAAACAACAGTCCTACACACAAGACCCAATATGACCTAATGTGTGTGAACAGCAGGGCTGCCAATTTGGTGCCCGAGGCCAGACACTCAGTGGTGCTCCAAACGTACAGTGCAGCACACCCGCCACTGCTGCTATTCACCTCTTAACAACAAAACATTTTTGTATTAATAAATTCCATCAATTGCTACAGTACAATTGTTATAATTATAAAAAAAAATAATTGAAATTGGAACAGTCTTGCAGAAATCAGTGTAAAAACTGATATAAATATTGTCAGTCATCAATATGTAAATATTGCGTACATCTATTTTCAGTCTTTGCTCTTTTTCCTTTTTTATTGCGCTCCTGGGAGTTTTAAAATAATTTATCATCATACTAATGAGTCTATACTGTCTGTTTCATTGAACCTCTACTCATACATCATCCCAATCCCGTATGTTTATCTGTCATTTCTGAACTACACTTGACCTTCCTGCAGCCCCATCTCCCACAGTGCACCTCTATCATGCCAGCCGCTGTCATTGACAACATGCATGTGTCTTCAGCTTCACACAGTGGCTCAGGACGGTCTGGGAAAGGCAGTTTTAGGTGTGTATGGTAGTGCTTGTGTTGGTTTTTCCATATCTTTGATATCTGAATTTAGATGCATGCTGGAAAAATGACTGAAACTGTTTTCTTTCCTCCATGCACTTCTTTTGGCTGGTGGCGCTCTAGGCGCCTGCCTAGTTCCCCTGTGTTTACAAACAGGGCAGCAAAGTGGGGCAATTTCCTCACCCCTGTAGAAAATATTCAGTGCTGTCAACTGCTCCGAGTTTTCTATTCGTCACTCTCGGCTCATGCTGAGAGAAAACATGCTTCATTTTATCCATAGCAAGGCCTGAAACCAGTTCATGTTTTATGAAAATGTTAATATTGTAAATGAGGGTTCAGCAGTTTGCACTTTGTTTGCCATGGCAAGTGCACTTCAGCTGGAAATGCAGCATAATGTACAAGATCGAGGCAGATTTAAAGGAGGCCAAAAGGCAAATAAAGTTGAAGCAAAGATATAATCAGAGATGAAAAACAGAACTGCTGTCAAACCCATCTCGTCCTGATCTCATTACTGAATAGGCTCAAAGTATGACAGGCAGTCTTCTTACCAGCAAATGAAAACAGCAAAATAGTTACATGAAAAAGATGTATGTTGCTACAAAGAAGCTACATATTCTTAAACACGGATGCCTCAACACTCATTTTCAGCCTGGCAGCACAGAGGATCTATACAATCAGCAGTTTCAAGGTGGACATCTAAGATTTGTGTCACCAATTCAATATCTGACCAAATGTCCCTTCTTCCGTTCATGAGTTACGGTGCTAAAAAAAAATATGATGTCACAGTGAAGTTGACCTTTGACCTTTTGGATATGAAATGTCATTCCTTCATTAGTGGGAAATGTTGTCATAATTGGCATATCAGTTCTTGAGTTATGGCCAAAAACATGTTTTTGAGGTCACAGTGACCTTGACCTCTTTTTTTTCATTTGACCACCGAATTCTAATGACTTCATCCTTGAGTCCAAATGGACATTTGTGCCAAATGTAACAAAAAAACCTCAAGGTGTTTTTTATACGTCACATTCACAAGAATGAGATGGATGCAGGATCATATTGACCACCAAAATCTAGTCAATTTATTCCTGAGTCCAAATGGACGTTTGTGCCAAATTTTGAAAAAAAAAAAAAAAAAAAAATCCCTCAGGGCGTTCTTAAGATATTGTGTTATGAGAATGAGAAGGATGCAAGGTCACAGAGACCTTAACTTTTTCCCCACCACTGACGAGATATTCTGTCGTTTCACTGTTATAAGATAGGGGGCGCTTGTGAAATAGAACAGCACTGCCGTGGTAAAAAACAAATGAACGACCACAGAGGAGAGGGAGAAAACAGAGCACTGAATGATCACTGAACATAGCAACATTCATACTTGAAACATGGCAACATTCATACTTGAAAATGACATTCTTTGACAAAAATGCATTTTCCCAGCTTTTTGTCCAAAATGTTTTTTGTTTTTTTGTTTGTTTGTTTTTTATGAAAATGCACAATTTTTTTTTTTAAAAACAGAAGGTCTTGTGTATATACTGTTTACATATCCATAGAACAAATTATTCTGTGGGTCTTAAAAGATGAGTGAATACAATCAAAAATGCTGGTGGTGGCTGGCAACTTAAAAATAAAACTCTGCAGGGAAAGTGTAAAGCTTTGTCCACCAAAATCTAATCAGTTTATCCCTGAGTCCAAGTTAACATTTGTGCTAAATTTGAAAAAAAGTCCCTCAAGGCGTTCTTGTGATATTGCGTCCACAAGAATGGGATGGACCATACATATAGAGAGACCTATGTAAACGAAAACATAATGCCTCTGGCCACGACTATCGCCAGCACAGAGGCATAAAACACATTTTGGAAGTGCATTTACTTCTCAGTGGAGCTCCACACTGTATAGGCTATCGAGGTGCATGAAAGTAAACCCAGTATGCTTATGATTATTTAATGCAGAGGGGTGTCATATTTCACAACAACCGTATATGAAAAAAAGGAGTATTTACCAACTTTGCCTATTAGGTGCACCACTGTGCAAACACTCCTGTTGAGTGAAAGTGCTCCCAGCATAGAGTGAATATATTCTACTTTTATACATTTAATATTTCATAGCTTATATTCCTAACTTTACCAATTAAGATCGCCCTGGGGGAAGTAGGACTCCAGCTCTGGTTCCCTCTCTCCCTCTCTCTTTCTCCCTCTTTGTCTCTCCCTCTCTCTCATTCCCTCCTCTCCTATGGCATAGTGTCAATTAAAATGACATCTGGTGTCACTGTCACTGTCGATGAAATGACATGTTTCTCCTGAAAGCCCTAATAGGATCGCCTCTCCACCACTCAACCCAAATCTAGGCTATAATTGTTTCACATTCAGTCATCAGCCGATGTTTGAAACTTTGCCTCTGTTTCCCAGCCCATTCTGTAGACTTTCCTCCTTCTCCAAGGCTTCCTCACTCACCCCTCTGTCACTTTGTCTTTGTTTTCTTTGCCCTAAAATAATTTCATTTTCATTTCAAGTCAGCTGATGCCACAGAAAGCTGCTGTACATCACTGTGAGTGACCACTGAAAATGAAGAGTTGCCCGTTAAAGATAATCGTACCATAAATGTTCTGCCTAGCGAGCCGTTTAAACACACAGATGCCTACTGGTGATGTCTAAACACAACGTCAGTACTCATTAAAGATCGTGAAGAAAAACCAGTGCCGATAGCTCAGCCATACAAACCAAATTACACTTATGATGCCACCTTTTGCAAGTTCACTAAAGCTCCTACTTTTTCTGCTGATGAGAGTTCCTTTCCACCTGATTTTTTTTTTTCCATAGGAAGAGTCCTCTACTACAAAGGAAGTGATGTGGCTGTATTTACACAAGTAGTAAGTGGGGCTTGTTTGTAATAAATATAAGCTAAAATGCATAGGGATTCACATGAAGGTGTTTATTCTTACAATATGTGTGCACACACTACAAAAATAACCAAATATCAAAGGTGCAAAATTAAAGCAAAAACACTTATTTTGTGGATTGTTGCTTTATAAACAGAGTTTAACATATTTGTTGCATATTTCCAGTGTGTGTCTTTGTGTTTGTAGGCACATGCAATCTGAATGCATTTAATCAGCAAGGAACAGCCCTATTCATCGACCATCTTTTCACAATAAAAAAGTTAAGGCTTTAAAATAAAGAACTCAAAGTGACACAAATAAGCAGAGTTGGCAGGATTACTTTTAAGATGTATTCCACTAAAGATAACTGAATGTATTTTCTAAAATATCATTTGTAACGTATTCCATCACTCAAAGTAATGTAATTAAATACTTTGGATTACTTTTGAAATACCTAAAAATATGTTTTGCTATACACATTTGTTTGGGTCTTTATTTCCATGCCAAAAACACACTGCTGAGCGTGTCCTGGCTTTGCATGCATCTCTGCCATTGCCATGCGGCAGAGCACTGCACACACTTTTTTTTCGTTTTAGGTTTATGGTCCCAGCAGCAAGTGAGCGTTGCTTTCTGTCCACACTGAATCTGTTACAGTAAGAGAATTTTATTGTACTCTTGTACTCGACATTACCCTGGAACTATCCACAAAAAAAAATGCCTCTGTGTTTTTGTGTTCGTGATTTTTTCCACTGAAAAACTGTCTATCCAATGATTGCCACAATTGTTCAAATGTAAGCCTTGAATATAACAATAATAATTACTTTGTCATAATTTCAATTTCTAATTTTTGTCAAGGTTGTCTTTTTAGTATGTGTGTGTGTGTGTGTGTGTGTGTGTGCAAATGCATAAGCTTGTCCCAAAAACACTTTGCGTGCAAGCGTGTGGCTGTGCAAGTGTGTGAGTAGCAAAAGCGCTGCAGAGCCGAGGCTATGAAATCATGTTGCTCACAAAATGTTATCTTGCAATATGATAGAATTCTGATGCCATACTAGATTATTAACCTTAACTTTTAATTTAATTTAAATATCTAACACCTTGTCTCTGTTAACAATAGCAGAGAATCAAAGTAACGTTTTAAAACTTGTGCAGTCGTACCTCGATCATTGTTAGATTTTCAAATTTACACAAGAAATAACATTATAATCATATTTACTTAATTCATAGCTCTTCACCTCATACATGTATTTGTAGTTTCTTCCTAAGATGTGCGTAGAAATGCAGCAGAAGTTCATGTGTTTACTCTATGTCTAGCTTTTATGGGTGCTGTCCAAGGTACTGAATTACTTGTTTGACACCTAACGAGTCAGATCTCTGCGATTCTTTTTTCACCAAATTAACTCTGGTTCTTGAACCATTTCTTTTCGAGATTTATGGAGCCCAGGTGCCATCCAGCAAACCAACCAGCGTTTCCACCAGTTTCAAGAATGTGTCATTAATGGAGGGCATTACACAATGCAGAGCAGAAGTAAGCAGTAACAAAAAATAATAATAATAATAATAATTCAATTGATTACCTGCAAACTTGTGTTCAGTTATTACAGATATTTGTTCTGTTTGTGCTGTTCATACTGTGAGGAAAAGCCCTAAAATTAATTCTAAGTAACAAAGTTAAATCTCTGCAACACTGTAAATGTCCTCAATCGGCCATGGTTTCTACTACATATGATAGATATCAGATCTCCTGCATTTTTATGTTTCAGTTTTGGCAGAATGTTTCCCCTCTGTGCATGAGACATACGTTTCTGGTCTAATCAAATCCTATTATTAACAATAAGTATTAATAAAAGTACATAATCTCACCAGAGTGTGGCAGGTAGTTCAGATTTTACAAAATAATGTGTCAGTAATATGTGTTACAAACTCCCTTTCAAAACCCTTTCTGAAGATTTTAAACTAAGGTGCTCCAGGCAGTCTGAACAGTGTGTTACAGCAGTGTTTCAGTTGGACGGGCATGAATGTAAATGTGTTGTTTACTTTGCTAAAGTGAATTGGAAAGGTGGGCCGACTGTGCAGCCATCACTTCAGGCGGAAAGTGTCAGGCAGATGAACAAGGAATAAGGCAGTGGACAACTGCATTGTGTTGGACACTTGCTCCACCAACGTTGCAGGCAAAAAAAAAAAGCTCTCCTTCAAGGAGAGACTGAAAGCTCTAAAGTTTATTCTGTTGTGTCCATCTTATACTAATGTCTTTACATTTTTTTTGTACTATGCTACAGAAGATAACAGATATTTATATAACCATGACTACTGTACCTTATTGTGAAACCTATGGAAATAAAATCAGAATTCGTCAGAATTTGAGATAAAAATCCAATGTCATTACCACTGTTTTTTTTTTTTTTTTGGACAGTTTGTTCCTGGAAAAAAAAAGACATGAAAAAATAAATAAATAAATATATGTACGCTGATACATCTTGAAAATATTTTACTATTTATTGTTGTGAACATTTTTCTAATAAATGTGGCTATGGATTTATAACTGAATATTGCCCTTTTTATTTATTTGATTAATAAATGACTTTTTTTACTGCAAGACAAAAAAACAAAGCAGTAGCTACTAACTAAGGTTAAATAAAGGAGCAAAAACAAAGTCACATAATCACTTGCCTTGCTTTGCGTCACAGCACTTGCTCTTGCATGGTAAAGTGTGAAGCAGCAGAAGATGGTCAGTGGTCAACTCAACTTTAGTTAGTTGGAAAACATTTAATGTTTTAACGGAGTGGTGCTTTTCTTTGCACTAAGACAGTACGGTAATAAAACAAAGAGGTCAGCCTTGACATCAAACTTTAATGGCTGTGGCTTTGGCTGTTTGTAGAATGATGTTAGCTAGTGAACAAAGCATGCAACTTTTGCTAACAGCTAAAGTACACCATGCTGCAGTTGTAGCTTGGAAAGAGGGGCTGCAGTGAGTTAGGTTGCAGTCTGAAAGACAGACACAACATTCTGATAATTCAATTTATTTCAAGATTTATATTGCTGCAGTGGCGTATGGTAACTACTCCAACTTTAAGTACCGCTTATGTGGTATGTCTCCTCAAAGTGTCAAAGGCTGTGTGGATCATCAAATTTTACACAGACATGAAGTGAATGGTTTCCGTCATGATGGATTTCTGACTGTAAAACTCAATTTACAAAAGTACACTTTCTTAAAAGCTCATGTTTTTTTAGTAGGCCTTTTTCATGACAGTTACATGACACGCAAAAGCCATTTCAGTCAGGACCATTTTAGTCAGAGAAAACTTTATTTTTATCTGCAGCATTATATTTGCCTCTCTGCCTTTCCTAGGCCTACGCAGAAAGCCTAAGGTGGAGAGTGCGCACCCCTCCACCCTTCTGCATGTTTTACATGCAGCTAGAGGCAAGCTATTCTGTTCCTTCATTAACTATTCAAATGATTGTTGAAGAAATCAGTGGTTTGAATGACAATTGTCATATGCACAACAGAACAAGACTAAATTTGCATGCAGCATTTAGCTCCATCACAAAATTTACAAGAGGGTAGTATTTTCAGAAGAACTTCTCCGTTGTGCAGCCATACAATATTTACTTTGGAACTGATGAAAACAGAAGAGACTGTTATGCACAGTATATCCCACTGAGTAACACAGTGAGATAATCCAAAAGATCCTGTTGTGTGGCAAGAACAGGCACAGTCTCAAAATCCACTCACATCTGACAGTATCTTAGGGGATATTTGTGATGGATTGGTCTGTAAATCCAATGAGCTGTTCCAGCAAATGGGCATAAGCTTATCACTGATCTTGTATTAGGGTGCGTTTGAGGTTGTGAACCCACTTGGGTCAGCCAAGGAGAAACATACATAAAATTGTGAGTGTTTATGCCACACTTGCTAACTCTGATGATAATATGCCATTATTGCTTTCGTGCAAAAAGTCAGATTCTAGTTTGGTCAGAACAAGTTGACTGATATCGGAACTAAGAGAGCTTGAGGAACATGGGCTAATGACGGCTGCTGGTCATGTGGGCAGAGCAACAGTCTCTTCCATTGTGGATGACAATTTGGGATCACACAGCATTTTAGAACTTCGAAAGTCTTCTGCAGGTTCTGTAGAGTAAGTCGAGACCAAATTCAAAATGTGATTCAGAGGTTTCCTGCACAAACACTTGATAGCTACAAAGTAGTAGTTCCAACATTGCAAGACACTGAGTGAGTAGATGATGTCAGTGACATTGCAGGTATCTCTGCCAGGCCTTTGTCCATGCCGGGCCACAAATTGTTTGAAGGAGTTGTAGGATATCACTTAGCCATTTACCTGTGCTACCTGTGGTTCAGCTTCTCACAGATAAACAGAAGAAGAACACAGTTTGGACTCAGATACCAGTTCTTCTGTGTCAGATTAGCAAAAGGTACAATAAAGTAGGAGGTCAAGCAACTAAGAATTGGTGTCTCCTCAGAATCCTGCCTGTCATTATTGAAGACATACCATGGATCATCATGACCCGACGCGGCAATAGTCTGCCTGAAAGAACAATTTAGAGCTGGTGTGTGCTTCCTACATCACTAATTGCCCAGGTTCCTTATCTCAGTGTTGTTTGCTCTTGACTATCTGGAAACAAGGTAAGCAATATTTCCTTCTAAAAACCTAAAACCCAAGCACCACTTACCTTACCATTACCCATCACTGATCCCTAAACTTGGCCCCTAAATATGGCTATGGACGATGAGGTTTGAGAGTAAACACTCCTACTTCAGGTTTAGGAATATAAGCCAATCTCTTGCAAACCATTACCAACTCCACCAAACAGCCCTAAACTTGAGCTCTTTTTTGCCCCAGTTCTGAGGTAAGCATTTTATTTAAAGTGTTGGAAGTGATATATATTCATCAGATAGTTAGGGGTATGCTGATAAGGATTTGACAGTATAAAGAGAGGAGGGAAAAAACCTACTTTGTTAAGCTTGGATTGATAAAATCATTTTTTCTGTCTTTGATTGTGAGGATTATCTATCATTCAGTCTCTGCCATCATTAAAGGTAATCATTTTCCCGATGCGTCTTCAAAATCAACCTGGATTATGGCACTAAAGTCCAATGCAAAGAAAAGGGACGCCAGTATGCTGTGAACTCAAAGTTGCCGAGGCTTATTTCCCAGATTGGTGATTCTAAATGGTGTGAAAGGTAAACTCACTCAATTCCTCAATCCACAAAGCCCCATTATTCCTCATATGTCCCCTTGGACAGAAAACCCTTTTCTCTGCCAGCCAAAAACCCCAAAACAAATGCCCAATGCTCCAAAGTCCCATTTCTCCAAAAGACACTTCTTGCAAATAGTTTTTGTTTCCCAGTGGTGTTTTGGCCACTTATCCCGGGTGCTTTTTACCTACCCGTTACCGCATTAGCCACCAAACTTGGGTAGCCCTCGTACCAGTGGGACATTTTTCAGACTAAGGGAGTTTAGAAATTCTGGGCTGTCGGAACAATGGGCAGTCACCAGCATAATTCTCTAGCATTTTAAAAAATTTTGTAAAACTTCTTCTCTTTGTGACAGCCTTTGGAAATGTATGATACATTTTTATTTACTGTATACTGTTTTTATTCGTATGCATTTGATCTGAATCACTTTAATGTCTTTACGTGCTTTGTCATTATTCTTATTTATCTGCCTCATCTTTAGGAAGGAAGGAGTTAGAATAAAGAAAATATTTTTTGCAAGGCAAAAGGGACGGGATGTGAGCTGGGGAGAAGCTGTGCAGGAAGGATGATTGAAAGCGTGGGTACTGGGCTTTTGGCTGGTGGCTGGTTGCGTCAAGCAGGTGAAAAGCCGGGGCTGAGTCTAACAGAAAATCCAGAGGCAGAACAGGGGAGTTGCTGAGCTGAGTAGAGGTTTGAAGCAGGGGAGCAGGGCTGATGAGGTGAAGGGGCTGGAGACAGGGACTGAGGGGAGAAGAGAAACTAGTAAACACAGGCAACAAGAAAAGACAAACTTGTAGGCTGGAGATGCAGACTGACTAAGCAGCAACTACAATCTGGCAAGGTGGATGTGGTGGAGCTGAGTCTTTGTTGGAGGCTCGATTACAAGGTGCACTGTAAACCCGAATAAGTTCAGAATACTCAAAACTTTTGTGGAAACCGATTACCTCAAAGTTTTTGAGTAAGTAAGTTAGAATATTTAAGTTTGGTGTACTTACGTATTTTACATCATTTACACTCAAATAGTACTTGTTATTCAAAAAAAAAGTGTGTCCTGTACTTAAAACATTTGTTTTAATTTGTATATATGTTTTAATTTCTTTGTAATTACTTGTTATTATGACATAGTACTTAATTGATCAACATCTTTAAACTCAAAAAATATACTGGTTAATAACCAAAAAGATAGTTTTACAAAGCTCATAAACTAATATTTTTTTTTAAGTTCAGAATACTCAAATAAACTTCTTCACACAAATGTAGAATATTTCAATGTTTTTTATTCAGATTTTATTCTTTTTCTCCAAACCATCCTCCAACCATGCATCCAGGCTCCAACTCATACTGCACTGGCTTCACAACAGGGAAATTTTTTTCAACAAATGTTTTTCTTCGTTTTTTAGTTGACATCTCCTCCCCTTTAGTTGTGGCACTGACAAAAATATTTGTCTTCATAACCTCATTTACTAAATCATTCAGGGTAGCTTCAGTAATAGAGATATCATGCCTCTGTAGTGTCTCCTTTACAGTATCCCTGATGAGAAGCTGAGACAAGGAAAATATCTGACTGAGATGATCAACTATTTCCTGAGTTGCCAAGTCAGAAACGTGGAGAACAGTTTGCATCTTGAGGAATAATGAGGAGAGATTATGGCGCAATTGGTCTCTCAACTGACTGGAGTCACATACACTGTCATCCTCAGGATTATCAAATGAGTCTGCATGTTGGGATAGGGAATTATCTTCATAATCAAGGTCAGCAGCATTTACAGTAGCATTTTCTGTTGAAACTATCTCATCACTAAAGTCTGAACTATTTGCATGTATCCTACTTTTGTGTGTATTAAAAGAAGAATACACATTAGTGCTGTAGTTACAGTTTTTAAATGGGCATGTGATCGTCTCACGTTTTTAAATGGCCCTTAAATGAGTGAACAATGTTTCTTGTGAGAATGGCTGTTTCAAGTTACACACAGAACAGGTAAAGCTGCCCTTTCTGCTTGTGCCATGTCACTTGCACTGGGTCTACACACATCTCTGTGAAACCGTGACAGATGAATTTTCAAGGCATTAAAGGACAGAAATGTACAAATACAAGAGTCATGGAGACATGGTAGAGGGCTAACTCTAGAATAATGGCTGTGTTTCAAGCGATAGTGCCGGAATAACTGTGCCCGGGTGTCTGCAGACACAATACACAATTTGCACTTCCACTCCATTACTCAAACAAAAGTCGTCTTCAGTGTCTTTCAAGATCGATGTTTACCATAGAGGTTCTGTGCCATTAACTGCTCTCAGTGCTCTTCACTGGTCTCAGGTGTTTGATCCTGTGGGATGACATAAAAAAATAGTACTCTGAAACCACTCAAACAATGCAGTCCAAATTTCTAATTAGAATATTTTAGCTAGAAATAAATGAAGTAATTTATACATTTTAAAACACAGATTGTGAACCCTTTCCAATCTTTGTTAAATGCGGTGGACTAAGCTATTTATTAAGCTATTATTTTTCTGACAAAAAAGACTAAACAACTGTACAATGTAGCCTATAGTTAATCTAATCTCTTAACAAGTTGGCATAGTTATTTCTTTTATCCCTTTAAACATAGAAAACAGCATTATCGGGCTCACCAAAAAATACAATTAAAAGCAAAGACAATTATCAGCAACATTAAATTCAATGGATACATCTTTACATCAAAAATGAACATAAACAATACCTTGTTTGCCAAGGATGTCTTGTGCTGGGTACCAACTTCAGCCGACAGGGACAGACTTCAGCCGACAGGGACAGATTTCAGCCGACAGGCACAGATTTCAGCCGACAGTGACAGACCAGCCGATAGGGACAGACTTCAGCCGACAGGACAGACTTGCCTACAGGGAAAGACAATTAATTAGTCACCAGTTAGTTCTCTCTCTCTCAACCACAGCTACTGGCACGCGAGAAACACAGAACAGGAAACCTGCTTTATTTTCAAAATAAAGTACATATTTTGACTATCTAATAAAAGGGATGGGAAGCTCCCTGGTAGAGATAGGAGATAATAACTAGGACATAATAACTTACACTTTTAAAGCTGGTTTGTGATTATAACATTAATATGTATCAATTCTGGTTGAAATCTGCATTATCTGGCTCACCAAAAAATACAGTTAAAAGCAAAAACAATTATCATCAACATTCCTGCCCAAACATTAAATTTAATGGATACATCTTTACATTAAAAATGAACATAAACAATACCTTGTTTGCTAAGAATGCCTTGTGCTGGGTACCAACTTCAGCTGACAGGAACAGGAGGGGACAGATTTCAGCCAACAAGGACAGACTTGCGGACAGGGACAGACCAGCCTACAGGGAAAGACAATTAGTATGTCTGCTTTCTTGAAGTAAACAACTCCTTCGGTTCACCTGACGTTATCTGAAAAAAAAAAGTGTTTTGTGGGATGTAAATAGTCTGAACAGCTTAACATTCGTCCGCTCCAATTATACACAAACGAGAATCCCCCCCTCCCCAAACAAATGTTAACTTTACCAGCAGAAGTAAATTTATAAAGAACAATACCGTAGACTGAAAATATGTATTGTCATTATGATTATTGCACTCAGTTCACGCAACACGTCCTCACCAAAGACCGGTAACGTAATGTTAACTATGACCGCGTGTTACGCTGAATTTGTAAACAAGTGCAAAAACTGTTCACACTGAGCAGCACCGGACTTGTCTGTATCATGCCTTTGCCACGTTACTACTACTACCGTTAGTACTAACACCGGACTCGTCTGTATCCACCCCACCCCCCACCCCCCACACAAACAAACACACACACACACACACCGTCTTCTTACTTCGAGTGGGAGGCGGCTTTACCGGGTCATACCGGCTTATTTTCAACCAAATGTTAACTTTACCAGTAGAAACACATTTATAAAGAATAAAAATAGCGTCGACTGAAAATATTTATCGTCATTATTGCACTCAGTTCGCAACACGTCCTTGCCAAAGACCGTAACTGTGACCGCGTTACGCTGAATGTGTAAAATAAAGCGCAGACAAACAAAAAAAACTATTTCGTTGTGGCATTTATACAATTAAACAACATGCAAGTTATTTTGGAAGACTTTACCCTTATACTTACAAGTTTTCTTAACTTCAGCAGTCGATACACTCCCCTCGCTTCACGACCGCCATGTTGGTTTGATTTTGCCTCGTTCGGTCCCGCCAACGTAATGACGCACTGACATCATTACGTTGCACGCCTCCGTGCATTCAAAGATTTTGAGTAAGATCGTGATGATCACTCAGACAATTTAAGTAGCACAAAATTATAACTGCATTCCTCCTTCGGAACACTTAGTAACTTAAAGTTGGGTTGACTTGATAGCGGATTTTGATTGTTGTTTCACAATACTTTTGAGTTAGTAGTAGTGTTCGGGTTTACAGTGTGGGATGCAGCTCCGGCTCCAGCACGCCTGTCTCCACTCACATACAGGGAGAGAGAGAAAGAGAGATCACCTGATAGGGAGCCGTAAAGACCATGACATATATCTATCAATCTCAAGCCTTGTCCACACGTAAATGGATCTATTTAAAAACATATTTTTTTCTGTGTTTTGGCCTTTGGTCCTCGTGCAAAATGGGTCTCAGGTCACTGAAAACAAATGTTTTGTAAAACTCTGTTTTTAGCGTTGATGTGTTGATGTCAGAGTGTGTGCTGTTATCTCCTTTGTGAGGCGTCACAAATGAAGTGACATCAGCTACAATTGTGGATGTGACCAAAATAGTGTTGGCTCCAACCGCAGGGCTTAAATTTCTATGTCACTGTGCCAGAAATCCAGCACAGAGCCATTTTAGATTTGAAAATAGGTAATTATATGGTGATATATGTCTATGGTATATTAGTATATTTGGTATGGTATGTACCTGTGTGTGTGTATATATATATATATATATATATATATATATTCTGATCAGTCAGGAATAGATGTGATTTTAAATATTAATTGCCCAATCAATCAATGCCCATCTTGAATTTAAGAGTGACTTCTTTGGTCATTTATTTCAAATTCATGTTCGTGATTCCATTCGTAATGCCTTCAGACACCAGCGTATGAGCTACTTCAGTAAAGATGGACACCATGAATTAAATGAGCTCTTTTTTTTTCTTTCCTGCACCTGTATGTACACACATAATTATCCAACAGAGAGTTCTCATAACTCACTATACCAGATTTAGGTCTTAGCTCGCTGCACCTGCCCATTTTTGGGGAGAAGAAAGAAACATTGAAACGCCAGGTACCTCGAGGCTTAAACACACCAAAAACCAGTCCATGTCAGCTTTGCCAGCACAAAGCGTGGCATTCAACAGCAAAAAGGACCAATTGAGACAAACACAGACAACAAAGAAAAATAACAGAAACTGTCCCATGTCCATCGTCCCTCTGTCTCTGTCTCTATCTTTTGTTGCGCTCTCCTCCCATTTTATTTCCATTTATTTTTTTTTTTGGTAGGATTTTTGGTAGATGGAGCAATGCAGAGAGAGCAAGGTAGAGAAAGACAGGGAGAGACAGACAGAGAGGTGGAAGTGGTGAATGGAATTGGGCTGGTATCAATATCCCACAGGCCAGCCGACAGACTGCCTCATCCTCAGCAAACACAACCTGTCTGAAACATGGATTAGATACAGACACTTGGAAAGAGCGCGCATATGTGTGTGTGGTTGTGTGTGTGTGTGTGTGTGTGTGTGTGTGTGTTTACCTTGTGGGACACTGATTGCTTTGTGTTGACTTGTTCAGACAGATTTCAGTTGTACTGAAACCTGCTTTATTTACCAAACCCACTTTGACTTTTAACTAGAGCCCTGTTTACTCAACAGCTGCTTGAAAAATGATGTTTCAAAGTGTGAGAGGATCCTGTTTTTGTTTCTCACATGCTCTGAGATGCTGCATGTGTTATTTTAATAGCATGTGGCATTTTATCTTCCAGTAAACTACTAAAGGCTCAGAGGACAAATTGTTTGGTACTGAGGACATATACTCACCAAATGGACAGCAGGAATGTTTGTCAGCACAGTTTCAAACCACAGGCCAGGAGGTTCTTTTTCAAATTTCATTTCTTGGTAATCTGACTGGTAAGTGTTGACATGTTGCAGTAATATGCTGTAGTGCTGTAGCAACAATTGTAGCACTATTCATAGTAACATTAGTCACATCAAAAGTAGTGGTAGTAATAGCACAGCAGTAGTATAATTGCATCTTTAACGGTTAAGAGATCTACATATATCTGGTATTTATGAAAGATGAATGTAGTAAACATGAGATTTTTTTGTCCATATCCAGTAATTACCAGATCCATACGTTGTAGCTATAAAACCTGCATCTGTAATGATGAGATTTGTATCTTGTGGTCATGAGATCCATGTCTTATGATGTATCTCAAAAGTTTCAGATTTGGATGGTCGAACTGTAAAAACTGGATCTTTTAGATATTTCATGAGATTATGAGATTTGCGTCTCGTAATTATGAGATTTTAGTTTTATTTCTTAATTATGAAATCTGTATCTCATGCGTTCCGTATGTCATAATGTAAAATTGGCATTTTGTTATTGAGTTGTGAATCTCCTAATTATGAGACTTTTATTTCAAAAGTTTGAGTTTTGTAGTGCTTAACTATAAAAACTGGCTCTTACGATCATTAGATAAGTGTGGTGTAATTATGCGATTAGTATCTCCATTATGAAATGTTTATCTTATAATTATAAGATTTGTATTATGTTGTTAGAATATTTTTTTTCTCATGGGGTACCTTGTAATTTTTAAATCTGCATTTAGCAAATATGAGTAGCTATGTGTATCTTGTGTTGTTGAAATGTGTACCTATTTCGTAATTATGTAATCTGTATGTTTTTATCATGAGATTAGTATATTGTAATTTCTGAGATTTTTATATTGTAGTCGTGTGATTTGTATCTTGTAATTACGAGATTTGTATTTACAAATTATGAGACCCTTACTGTATCTTGTGATGGTAATATTTGCTTGTAATTCTGAAAATTATATCTCGGAATAACAGTATCTGTATCAGACATTTTGAGACCTGTATATTGCATATTTATGAAGTCTCTTACTTGTGATTATGAGGTTTCTATACATAATTATTAAGTTTTTATTTTGTTTCATTAGCCCAGTTATTTTGTAATTATAATATCTTGTTATTTAGATTCTTCTATCTTGTAATTTACAGATCTGAATCTCATATTTATTAGATTCGTATCTGCTAAATTTGAATTCTTTATCTTGTAATTATAACACATCCATCTTGTAATGATATGAATGGTTTTATGATCACAGGCTTTATGTTTGGTAATTATGAAATACATACCATGTCATTATTACACACATTCTTACACAGTATAATTTGTGTCTTGGAATCTTAAATTTGTATTTTATAGTTATGAGGGTTGTCTTCCATAATTATAGTATTCGCCTCTCATAGTTAGGATTAGAATTAGGGTATCTGTATGAAACCTCTATTTTGTAATTTTTAGAAATTTCTTGTAATTATGACTGTTTTGATCATGACGTCTGCAGTAGCAATTTTTATTCAGCATCTTAACTGTGGTGGATGCAATGTGCCTGTGTACATTTATTTCCGGATATAAAACACATTATTTTAAATGTGCAGCTACGCAGTTTAAAAAGTGAAACTTTAACAAGGTCAGAAAGTTGGCTCGATAGAGTCATTCGTAATTTTGACCAAAATTAAGTTGGTATAAGGGTCAAACCATTCCGTTTCTTCGGGTTAAATTCACATAATTATGACTTTAGCTGTCAATAATGCCTTGAGGAAATATGTCCATCATACCACTCTCACACACACACTCACCAAGCCCAAACAGGTGTCTAGGTGTGACTATTTTCTCTGCCCCTGAGGATTTCTGCCAATCACACCAGCAGCAGGCCAAAGGACAATAGAAAATGTGTTACTTTATTTTTATTTATTTTCATTTTTACCAAAAAATAACTGTCCACTGCCCCTAAGAATGTGTCAGAGCGATCAAGAAATGTCAAAACTGCCGCTGTCTCACATTTAGACAACGTTTAGACACACATACACACACGCGTGCTCACACACACATTACCACTCACTCATGGATACCTCTGGTCTTTGGCCAGGGATAGTCTGACAGCTCCTTGGGAATTGACTTTTGGGATCCAGGTGTGTGTGTGTGTGTGTGTGTGTGTGTGTGTGTGTGTGTGTGTGTGTGTGTGCATGGACCATTAGAGACCCATGGGAGAGATGTCAGTCGGTGACAAGGGACCGGTCCATTCCCCAAAGGGGACAGCTGGGAAGGGGTAATAATGGTGGTGATAGGTGAGCTCCTCTCTGTCTTTTTTCACCATGTGCTCGTGCGCTTGCCTAAGGGCCTCGGCTTACCCTTGTGGGAATTATAGGTGTGAACTATTATGTTGGTGGTGATAATGATGAAGATAATAGTGATAATGTTGCCCATGATGCTGATGATGGGGAGAATGAAACAGCAGCACTGGAAAACAAGATGACCTGAACCACAGAGGAGTGTCAATAATTACAAAGTTATTAAATATGTGACTCACCAAACCAGAAAGAATATTTTGACAGTAAATCTCAAAAACATCCAACAACTGTTTAAAAAACATCATTTCAATATTAGATTGTATAATACCTTGTGTGTTTAGTTGACATTTTATCTCTGTGTGGCCCTGATAGAAGAGAGAAAGCTAATATCTAAGTGTGCATGTCCAAAAGAAAGTTACAGAGAGAGTATGGATGTGCACCATTACATTATGAGATTGTAACAATCACAGGAACACCAAAACTTGAGGATTCATCCTCTGGAGACAATGAATATCTTTTTTTTCCCTTCTTCTTCTTCTTTTTTTTTTTTTTTAATTCATTTATTTTTAGCTTTTTAAAATTTTGGCTATTAATTGTTGAAGCATCTAAAATTTGGAGGATACTTCGTGATTTTGACCTGGAGTTTGCAGATTAGAAATTATGTGGTTTCTGTTCTGACACTCAAAATATTAATCGTCTTCGCCCGTCACTTACACCTCAGAGCGCTGCTATCCTTGTTCTTTTTTTGGTTACATCTCATATTGATTATTGCAATTCTGTCCTCTTTTGTTTCCATCTTAAGTGTCTTCATAAACTCCAGTTGGTCCAGAATTCAGCCGCCCGTATCATAACTAGAGCCCTCTCCAAAGATCATGTCACTCCTGTTCTCCGGCAACTTCACTAACTTCCTGTTAAATATCGCATCGATTTCAAGATTCTGCTTCTCACCTTTAAGGCCCTTCATAATCAAGCCCCTTCCTTCCTGTTCTAAACTCCTTCATATCTACCCACCCTCCCGTACTCTCAGATTCTGCAATCCAGCTTACATCACCATCTTCCAGCTTGACTTCCATGGGTTTTAGAGCCTTCAGCCATTCTGCCCGCTGCCTCTGGAACTCTCTCCCCCACCACATTCGCAATTTTGACTCCCTTTCCACCTTCAAATCCTGTCTGAAAACACACCTTTGCAAGATGGCACATTTAGTTTGATTAAATGGAGACACACATGTTGAGACTTGCACTGATGATAATTTTATACTTCATATTTATACTTACAATTTTTTTTTTGTCTAGTCATTTCATAAACTTTTATTGTATAGTACTGAAATGTTTGATTTTATGATCTATGGGTACATTGCTGCTTGATTGTTTTTAATTTTTTTTTTTTGTATCTTGTAGGGCATTCTTGGGTGCTTTAAACCTGTAAATAAAATGCATTATTTTTACTATTATTATAATACAAAATGTTCTCTTTTTTTTGGCTTACTAACTCATTTACCCCCTTAAACACACAATCATACACATACAAATATGTGCTCTATTTTAACAAATGTCCTGGGTAATAACACAAATGTAATTCATACTAATTTCGAGATGTGATTAAAATGATGACGAATTAAATAACTATTATTTTATCCTGAGAGACCAAACACCAACCATGGCCTCAAAAACAGCTATTTAGCATCAGTGACCAGTGAATCATAACTCTCATTGCCTTGCTCAAGGACAGCGCAGCATCGGGTTTCAATCAACAACCTTCTACTCACCATCCTTCCTCTCCAACATCCAGGCTACCAGCATCTGCTTAGGGCTGGTTAGGGAGTGAATACCATCAGGGGACTCCTCGCAAATATACTGTAACAATACCGAGTCTGTGGGTCTGTCTGTGTGTGTGTGTGTGTGTGTGTGTGTGTGTTTGTCTGTGTGTCTATGGTCCCAAAGCAGTGATTGATCATTAATATTTTATTTCTTCAGGCTTGGTGGAGCCCCTCAGGAGAAAAACACATTGTTATTATTCACACACATTCACCAATCTCACATACACATACATACACACACACACACACACACACACACACAAACACATGAACACACTTACCCTCAACCACACAACACCGCATGGATACATG
Organism: Epinephelus fuscoguttatus; assembly: GCF_011397635.1. Lineage (NCBI taxonomy): Eukaryota > Metazoa > Chordata > Actinopteri > Perciformes > Serranidae > Epinephelus > Epinephelus fuscoguttatus. The sequence continues at coordinate 12,310,078 of NC_064754.1, read as the reverse complement.
AACTATAAAACACTCAAAGAACACACACACACACACACACACACACTTCACATATCCAAACAAAGGTTGCAACCTTTCTTCTCTCCATTCATTTTGTCTTTTTTGTCTTGTTTTTGATCAGCGTGACCACTTGATGCGCACACAAACACATGCACGTACGCACACGTACACACACACTCACATGTTGACACACAAAACAAAGCACATGGTCCTGGCATGGACACATTTGTGTCCCTCGAGACTCCTTGTCCAAAACAACTCAACCATCCAGGAGACAAATTGGACAGTGTGTGTGTGTGTGTGTGTGTGTGTGTGTGTTACAGCACATCAGCTTTTGAAAAGTCTCCTGGCTGAATTTGTTTAAAACTGTCCTGAGCTGTTAATTTCCTACAGAGCACCCATGAAAATACTACGAACTCCTCCTCCAAGACCAATACCATCAATTATTGATACATCTCAGATATTATTGTCAAAAATTTAAACTCAGGACATTCATGTTTTACTTTCCAGGTATATTTTGGCTGTAGTTACTGTACAGACTGAAATATGCTAATGCGAGTCCTGGTATCAGGAGTCCCAGTAGATCTTTTTTTTTTTTCAGCTGATTCAACTGATTAAAACTTGGAAACTAGAAAACTGCTGACTTTACATGTGATGAGACACATTCACAACCAGAGATACACAAACATTTTCAGGTCAAAAATGTATGACGAAAAGATGTTTTGAGGAATTGATATGCAGTATTGAAATGCATGTTTAGCAAACAGACTAACGTGTTACTTTAAGATGCAGGGAAAAGTTGCTGCAATTCATGTTTTTAGAATGGGTGAAACCACTTTATGTGGGCTGATAAACCCACCTTTAATTATGACCCAACTATGACCCAGTTCCCCTCAGCTCTCCACAGTGAACACATGAATGTGAGCCCCATACACAGCCATGCAGCCTCATTGCGCCCTACTCTGCTTTTGTAACATCCATTTTCACACCTGCTTAGATTACTAAATCAGAGGAAGTGCACTGCTTGATGTCAGTGTTGTTTGTCTGACATCCTCAGTAACATGATAGTGATGATGGACGTGTAGTTTCTAAACTTAGGCCCAATCCCATTTCTACCCCTTAAATCTTCCACTTGGTATAGAGTGTGCCAGTAAACCCGGAACCCCGTTAGTGCTTTTAGCACTTCCGGTTCTCTCGTCTAAAAGTCAATACGTTTTTTGAATGGGATTTTGGTAAAATGCCTCAAATAAGGTCTGTGGTTAACAAAAGCTTAAGTGAGTTTCAGGTTTTGTTCTACGACATAAAACACATCAGTAAATAGCCTACTTGTGAATTTTGTCGTGTCGTAAAAAAGGTGGTTGCTAACAAGTTGCTCAATACGACTACAAACCCTGTCAGGGACATTAAACGTCATCACCCCTGAACAGGCGAGAGTGCTGGCAGTCCACCATTACAGCTTCTTATTTAGCTTAAACAGTCCGATTTCCCCATTATACAGTGTTTTTAAAATAAAGCGGCCGAAATCAGTTGAAAGCTTAGTGGCAGTGACGTCAAGAGTCATGCGACCGTGGAGTAGTCATGTAGACCGTTAAAGCCTAACGTTAGCTTTTTACTTCTGGCGATCGCATTTAAGCTTCAAATGCGGTATGAAAGGTGTTCATATGTGAAGATTATCTCGCTGAACAAAACCTGTAAGTATCATAAACTTGTGTTAGCCACAAAGCTTATTTTCTGACATAATCCAAAACACAATGCAAAAATCACATTCACTTTCTCTTCTGGGAACCAGCGCGATGCTAAACTTCCGGGTTTTGATGTCAGCCCTGGCACACTCTATTGAGTGCCCTCGTTTGCTAGATCACCCTTGATGAGGGATGTTAGAGTAGAGATCTTACCCTAAGAAATGTGACACCACTTCATGCAAATTGGCGTGGCTGACGTGCAGGCATACGTCACGCGTAGTAGCAACGCAAGATACCAGTAGTTAGTCAGGTTTGAAAATGCCGGCGTGTGCTATGTTTATTCTTCTCCATCTGATGAATCAACGGAGAAGAAATGCTGAAAACAGGAGGCGCCTACGGCGTCTTCTGGTTCTGATCGATTTTGTTCGGGTAAGTCAATTTGTTTAAATATTGTGACGCTGTGTTCAGCTGAGTTGCTGATGAGTTTACGCGAGTCCAACCATCTGTTGTTTGTATAGCCTACAATCCGATCATACAGTAACAAATTGTTTTCCAAAACTTGCCAACGTTGCTGACTTCGCAAGGTGTTTCATTCTCCATTTCGTTGAAAGTGTGGGTCAGGGCTCCATTGGAATCTAGGGCAGGTTTTAAGTGTTGGAAACCACTTCCACTACCTCAGTTCTGTTCTGGGACACCACTAGCCTAAATGTGAACGTGCACAACCAAGTGCAAGTGGGTGTTTCTAGGGGAAGTGTGGGAATTGGGAAAGGCCCCTACTGTAGCTTTTTCTCAAACTGAAGGCAATGTTGCTTCATTCCCTTTAGGAATTTCAAGGTTTGTCATTCTCTTTTGGAGGTTAATCTCTCTATCATCCTGTGTGTTTAAGATGTAACAGGTGAGTTTAGGACCCAAATGCAGCACCAGGGACAGGTGGAACAGTTTATACTGAGCTTTAATGCTCCACTTTAACAAATACAGGGAGAGCAGACTGTTAAAGCAACAGAGAGAGAGTCAATGTTCAGGTTTAGAGTTTCCAGGGGAACAGAGTCAGTCCACAGCTCTTGCTGAACACTTAAGGAGCGCACAGGTGAAGAGCCAGCGTCCTCCGGATGCACACAGCAGACCGTTCAATTGTGTGCATTGTTAAGGTGAGGGGGCAGGCAGAGAGTAATGAGCAGGGATTCCAACACCAGGAGTACTCAGAGGGGAAACAGTCTCTTCAATGCGAAGCCGGCCATGGCACTTGTCAGTGGCGATGAAGAGTGGAATCTGCAGCACATGCACAAAAGTGGAATGTGCAGCCACACAGCAAAGCAATCCACAGCACAGAAGACCACTGGTAACTGGACCAGTAAACTCACTTTGGAAGGCTTGGTAACGAACAAGGAAGGCGGAAGCAAAACTCTTGGTCAAGAACAGAAGGCAAAGTGGTTTAGTGGAGCAGACAAAACAGGAGAATCAGGGACAGCCAGGGTCGGTAACAAGGAAGCAGTCCAGAAACAAAACACTGAAAAGTCTTGCAAGGAAGCAAAGAACAATCTCGCAAGGAGTCTGTGACGCTGGAGTCTTTAGTGACAGGAGGTGACAGGTGAGAGGCATTAGCTGGATGAGCTGGGTGTGGTTGACTGGCAGGAGCAGAAAATGTGTGGAGAGGTGAAAGGCTGCCAGGTAGGAGTGGTAGAGAGGTGGGGAGTGGAAAACTACTGAATGAGCTGAGAAGCTGGCATAGTAGGCAGGTAAACAGTGCCCACTGTGACATAAGATGACATAAGTAACAATATTGCAGTGTTGTTTGGCATTGTTTTCTTTATCATGCCTAACTTTTCTCTTTTGCTAGACACCACAGGTCCACAGCGTCAGTGCAGTTAGCATGTTTGGTGCAAGAGTGAATGAAACCATGTGCACCTGTCCCAGGAGTGAGGGTGTGGGGACTGTGATGCTGTTTCACATACAACTGTCAAACTATTTATTCAGCCAACAGCATTTTTTTCCTTTCAAAACTGCAGATAAAAAGAAACTAATAATGCCAGGCTGTTTGATGCCCCTCCACATGTTGGGGACTGATTTTTAATTTGGTGTTTTGCCTTCAGAGTCATCAGGAATACAAGGTCATAGCCTTTAAGAGTCTACTGAGGCCCATATTTAAACCTGATGTCTACTGTATCTGGCTGTGTATACTCCGGCTGAATACTGCAGAGTCAAAATCAAAGAAACAAACAAAAACACAAAAAAATATCCAGTTTATTCAATGTTTCAGTGACCACCTGATCTATGAGCAAATCAATTGCATCAAGTTCAGCGTTTGTTCTGATTGCTGCTAGACCTCATGTCAAGGAAGCATATAGAGCTATCTACATTTCTTCACCACTGACATTAAAATCAACATTTAATCATAAATTCCTTCATGTGGTGTTCCTCAGTCTGTGTCCAATTGCTGTTCATTGTTTGCTTATTGTAAACCCAGTAAGTTCTCTCTGAGTATTGTAGAGTGATAGGCTTATTATTTATGTTGGCACATGATGATTTATTTCTGCTCTTCATTTATATGTGTGATGGTTCCTAATATAGTACAGAAACTATACTGTGTTGTCACATTATGTATCACTAATGTGATTAACTGTGTGTGTGTGTGTGTGTGTGTGTGTGTGTGTGGTGACAGGGTGGTGGTGCTCTTTGTGTGTATTATGAGATGAAATCGTGCTGGCACCACTAGTTCCACAGTCATTTATTGAGGAACATTTTATTATATATGTCAGGGTGGATAATTCTGCGGATTAAACTCCATCAGCTCCATCACTGTGTTCTGCCCTGACACTTCTGCTGTTGCAGAGAGATTGACCCCACTGTGTCAGTATACCCTTTGTCTTCTTTAAAGTTAAACACTGACTTTAATTATCTGATCTATAAAAACTCCATTGTGTAAATGTCTTTAAATGCCACTCGCCAGCTTCCCTGTAACACCTTCAGCTCTAAATGACACAGAGAAAAATTAGCAGACCACTTAGTCCACCACAAAAGGTCAATTACACACAATGTCAGTACAATGAATACACATCATTTTACTGTAGATACCAGAGAGAACTGATTAGATTTAACAAGCTCAAAAGTGGGCAATTATTTCCATTTTGATTTAATGTCATTCCTACTGATAAAATACACTGATTAAAAAATTAAGGGAACACTTAATGGTCACAGTATAACACCAAGTCAGTTAAACGTAAGAGATATCAATCTGTCCATTTAGGAAGCACAAGTGATTGTGAATCAGTTTCAGCTGCTTTGGTGCAAATCAAAGTGACATCAGGTGCAATGGAGAGGCAAAAGCAAGACATCCCCAAAAAGGGAATTGTTTTACATGTGGTGTCCACAGACAGTTGCTCTCTCCTTATCCTTCCTTCCTAGTCTTCTCTAGTTTTGTGTTCTGCTAGTGTCTTTGTTGCAACTGGTAGCATGAGGTGGTACCTGCAGCCCAATCAGGTTGCACAGGTAGTCCAGCTCCCCCTGGATGGTGCATCCATACATGCAGTTGCAAGAGGGTTTGCTGTGTCTCCCAGCACAGTCTCAAGAGCATGGAGGAGATACCAGGAGAGCGTCTCTTACACGAGGAGAGCTGGACAGGGCCATAGAAGGGCATCGACCCAGCAGCAGGACCAGTATCTGCTCCTTTGTGTGAGGAGGAACAGGAGAAGCACTGTGAGAACCCTACAAAATGACCTCCAGCAGGCATGGCTAGTTCAAGACACTCTGGGGGCCCCAGGCAAGAGGCACCTTGGGGACGTCTGGTCACCCTACTTAGCCACTCGCAAGCAGCAGCTAGTAGGGGGCCGCATTAGGGGGGATTCCAACGTGTTGTCATTGTTGCAGTGTCTATAGGGGTTCCATCATATTGTCATTTATATGGACCAATGTCAGCCATCTCTGGGGGCCCCAGGCAGTTGTCTAGTTTGCCTGTCCGGTTGCGACGGCCCTGCCAGCAGGCTACTGGTGTGCATGTTTCTGACCAAACTGTCTGAAACAGACTCCATGAGGGCCCGACGTCCTCCAGTGGGACCTGTGCTCACAGCCTGGCACTGTGCAGCTCGACTGACACTCGCCAGAGAACACCAGAATTGGCAAGTCCGCCACTGGCACCCCCTTCTCTTCACAAATAAGAGCAGGTTCACACTAAGCACATGTGACAGGCCTAAAAAAAGTCTGGAGACACCGTGGTGAACATTATGCTGCCTGTAACATCATCTAGCATGACCGGTTTGGTGGTGGGTCATTGATGGTCTGGTAAGGCATATCCTTGGAGGGTCACACAGACCTCTATGTCATAGCAACGGCACCCTGGCTGCTGTTGCGTACCGGGATAAAATCCTCAGAGGCATTGTCAGAACTTGTGCTGGTGCAGTGGGCCCTGGGCTCCTCCAGGTGCAGGACAATGCTGGACCTCATGTGGCCAGAGTGTGTAGGCAGTTCCTGGATGATGGTGGCATTGATGCTATTGACTGGCCCTCTCATTCCTCTGACCTAAACCCAAGTGAGCACCTATGGGACATTAAGTATCAGTGCATCTGATGTTGCCAAGTACCACCACAGACTGTTCGGGAGCTCACTAATGCCCTGATGCAGGTCAGGGAGGAGATCCCCCAGGACGCCATCCGCCAACTCATCAGGAGCATGCCCAGAAAGTGCATACAGGCATGTGGGGGCCATACACGCTACTGAGTCACATTATGAGTTGCTGTGATAGAATTCACACAAATTGATCAGCCTTTGATTTCAATTTTTTACTTTGATTTTGAGTGTAATTTTGAATCCCGCCCTCAATAGGTTCATGATTTTGGTCTCCATTGACCATTGTGACATCACTTTTTTTTGTACAAATTGTACAATGTACATCAGTAAAGATTTTCAACTTGAATGATTCATTCACCAAGATCTGATGTGTGATTTAAGTGTTCCCTTAATTTAGTTTTTTTTTTTTTTTTTTTTTTTTGGAGCAACTTTTGGTTTCCATTCTCTGTTATAAAATACATTTAATAGCTGTAAAACCCTCCACCAAAAAACAATTTAGACCACATAAAATAAGTTCACATATTTTACAGATCCATTATCAGCGCACAAGTAAATGGGGGATTGTGCATCTGAAACTGAATGATAAGCTCGTTTTCATTTCCAGGTCGTCAAATACTGACTTTGTCAAGCCCTTTGGAGAGTAATACTGATGCAGAGGGCACTTTAAGATGCACCAGGCTTTGAAATAACTTCAGTGTAAACCCATCCATAGCAATATTTGACACTGAGAGCAACTAACATAGTTTAAATAGCGAGAAAGTCCATGTAAACAAACAAAGACTTTCACCCAGGTGACTGCTGTTTGTGTCCCATATGAAACAAAAAGTTTGTTCTGTTTTAACATAACATCACTTAGATCTGTAAGTCCTCATGTAACATATTTACATCCTGTACATGTTTCACCCAGGAGATAGCTGTGCATTACATACAGGTGCTACAGGGTGCCTTTGGTGCTGGTATCACGTGCCGAGAGGCTTGAGAAAGTGTTGGTATTTGATGACCTGGGAGCGTCTGTATTTGACGCCACAGGATGAAAACATGTTGGAATGATGGATTGCCTCATTCAAAGTGAACCCCCATCAGAGTATAGCATGGTGATGCCACACACACACTAAAGGTTTGTTACAGATTTCCACCTGCTTTAAAACCAATACACACTCCTTATAATGGTGAACCAAATCCAAGGTTATTCAGAGAACTTAGAGAAAGTTGGTTGGCGTTTACAAAAGCTCTGCAGAGCCTCATGTTTGAGAAGCCGTTTGAAAGAGACATGGAGGTCAAGCCAAGGTCAGGCTAATTGGACACCAATGTACATGACACTGACTTTTAAAAGTTATCAAAACCACGCTAAAGAGAGAGAAAGTCAAAAACTGAGTGTGTAGGAAAAGGGACTGTGGAGAACAACTTTTACTATTCCACCCTGCAATACTTCAAATTGCTCTGCTGACCAATTTGGTCTGAGCATGCAGATATCTTGCTGTCAACCTTTTTAATTACTGAACTGTACCACCACTAAAAAAGTACTGCTAAATTGATGAGAAATTCAACGAATTTCTTTTAGCTGCCTCTCAATAAAAAGCCACCCCTGCTTCAGTGGTGAAAAAGCAACAGCAAGGAATGTTGGGTTTCCATCAGCAGTTACGTAGAAACGTAAAGCGATCAGTAAACAGTAAATAAGGCTGATATCTTCAGAATAATCAGGAACATATTGTAGCAGTGTAACTGAACTCCAAAGCAAGGACATTTAGTAAGAGGCTACAAAAGTACTCACAGCTGAACACAAAGACTTTCTTGTCACCACGTGTTGAGCCAATCAGTTTAGCACAGTAACACAGCCTCGTCTGAGTGAAGGAGACCACCACATGTTGGACAAGCCAAAAATGGCTTTGAAGAGTTCTAATGAAGCAAACAGGCTATTTCTAAAGCTGTCAAAAAGATCAGAAAGATTAGATTTGGAGAGATCATTATTCAATAGCAGCACTCCAAGCACAACAATGAGTGATGTAATTGTGAACTTAGGGCTGTTGTTCAGATGTGGAGGTATCATGTGTTGGGATGTCTATACTTTCATGGCTCTAAAACTTTGGTGGAATATCGGTTAATTTCCAAGTTCAAGTTTTTTCTGAGTACTCAGCTGCATGTTGCTGATGTGAATGAGCCAACTTCTTCTGCTCTTTTATTATGGAATAACAGCATGTATATTGTATTGTAATGTATTGCATTGTGACATTGCAATTTGTTTAACAATGTAAACCCCCCGTGGCTTTCTTTCTCTTTGTCAAAACATCTGGGTTTTAATTGATTCTCTTTTCACACCATTCACTGTTCCTCAGCTTCCTGCTCAGGCTGTGTGCACATGCCCTCAAAGGTGATGTCATACGAGTGTGTGTGTGTGTGTGCGTACAGCATTGTCACAGTAATTGCTGGGCTCGTATCTGTGCTTGTACTACAGGGAGCCGAGTGACAAATTTGTTTCCTCTGTGTGAGAAAAGCTCCAGCCTATTCTCCCCCGTCCTGCCTCTGAGGGGCGCTGCTCATTGTTTAAACATCTGGCTTCCTATCGCCTCCGAGTGTTCAACTACTTGGCAGCGTTTCTGTGTGAGTCTGCCCGTGTGTGTGTGTGTGTGTGTGTGTGTGCATAAGTGAGCAAACAAATATAAGTGTGTAAATGTGTGTAAGAGGGATTGAGTCTGTAAAAAGACTGTGAATGTGATTGTTTCAATCAGGGAAAGAAAGTTGGAGTGAGTCCACGTGTTTGCCTGTGTGTACATGTGTGCGTGTGTGTGTGTGTGTGTGTGTGTGCGCATTACAGTATGAAGGAGATGGATATATGTGGCATTGATAGATTGAGCTATTTGTTTTCCATCTCAATAGAAATGAAGTTGATTGCTTGACTTGGCAGGCTCAACTCTCTTCAGGAAACAAACCCCCACCCTCACCCCGTTACCACACACACACACACACACACACACACACACACACACACACACACACACAGAAAAATACAAAATACTTACACTCGTGCTTGTGGACACATATAAGCTGACATTTAATTTTGTCTACCAAAACACAGACTGACAGTATATGTACCTGAACAAAAATTCAAATGCAACATTTTTTTGTTTTTTTGCTTCCATTTGTACAGACTTTTTATGCACAGTGACGACTTATGATTACAATTGTGATTTCCTGTGCTGTGGATTACCTCGCCACATGGCTGCACATTCTGCCGTTGTGTGTGCGCTGCAGGATCCACTCTGCTGTCAAGTCCCTTGCTGCCTACAGTTGGCTCCGCACAGGTGTGTTGGCTTCTCACATGTGTACTCCTGGTTCCGGTCCCCCTGCTCACCTTCTGCCTCCTCTCTCACGGTACCATTGCACACATCTGAACTGTTCGACGTTTGAGTGCATCCAGCGGACGTCACTGACTCACCTACCCTCTGCCGCAGTGTGTCACATCAAGTGCTTTGGACTGAACCTGAGCCGTGGAAGGTTCTGAGCCAATAAATTGACTCTCACTGTTTTTTCATCTGCCTGCTCACTCTGTGTTTGACAAGTGGTTTTGTTAAAGACGATTAGAAACTGTCCGTCTGTCTTTGGCGCTGACCACCCCGTGACAAGTATCTGTTGTGACTACCACTTGCCTCATGCAGTGAGACATATCCCCTTCACACAGAGTTGATCAGGTTGTGGTCAGTGGAATGTTGGCCCACCCTTCTTTAAATCTTTAGTAGCATAGATTACTTACACACCAATCCAGAGCACCCCAAACGTGGTCAATGGGTGACATTGGTACTAAAATCTCTTCACTGGTTCTCTGTCACATAAAGGACACACTAAAAAATTCTCATTTTTACTTACGGTGCATTACATGGCTACATGACTACTGCTGATGGGGGTTAACTACTTCACTCACATTCTTCAGCTTGCTCTTTAAGGTCAAATTTGCATGTTGTCTATCCCTTGCACCTGCCACCCTGATCAACTGGGGTGATCAAGCTTTTGAGGTTGTAGCACCTAAATTCTGGAACTTTCTGCCTGCACCCTTGTGGTCTGCTGACTCTGTTGCTTCTTCTAAAAGCCAGTTAAAGACACACCTGTTTAGACAGGCACTTGGGTGCCTTGTATGCACAGGCTCTGTCTTTTTTTAATCTTTTGTGTATTCAAATAGTTTTGAACTTTTGTGGCTCAGGTAGTCGCTTTATCTTCAGTGTTTTTATTCTTGTATGTTGTACATTGGCCTTGGGACCTATGTCTGTGAAAAGTGCTGTATAAATACATTTCACTTACTTATTTACATGTCTGGTGAGTATGCAGGCCGTGCAACAACTGTGATGTTTTAAGCTTCCAGGAATTCTGTACAGATCTTTGCGACATAAGGCCGCGCATTATCATGCTGCAACATGGTCATGGTGGTTGTGAATGAATTTTATGACAGTGGATCTCAGTATCTCATCACAATATCTCTATGCATTCAAATTTCCATCAATAAAATGCACTTGTAACTCCACTGCCACAATGGGGCACTCTGTTTACAACTTTGGCATTAGCAAACTGCTCACCCCCAGAATGCCATACATGCTGTCTGCCATCTGTCTGGTACAACGTAAACAGGGATTCATCTGTGAAGAGAACCCTTCTCCAAATGCCAGATGCAGTTACAGGTGAGCAGTTGCCCAGTCAAGTCAGTTACGACTATGAACTGCTGTAAGGTCAAGACCCTGCTGAGGATGACAAGCATGTAGATGAGCTTCCCTGAGACGGTCTCTGACAATTTGTGGATAAATTCTGTAGTTGTGCAAACCTGTTATCGCATCAGCTGTCCAGATGGCTGGTCTTGGACAATCTTACAGTGTGAAGATGCTGGATGTGGAGGTCCTGAGCTAGTATGGTTACAATTAGTCTGTGGTTGTGAAGTCGGTATGATGTACTGCCAAATTCATGGAAACAACACTTAAGACAGCTTATGGTAGTGAAATGAACATTCCGTTCACAGGCAACAGCTCTGGACCAAGCTCTGCTGTGCTTTCCTCCAGAAAATCATCAAACAGTTTCCAAGTCTATTCTTTCCTTCAGCCTTCTTTCCTTCTTGCTGCTGATTCAGGTCCCCACTGCAGGCACTGAGGCTTCTGATGTGGTCCTCCTCAGCACTTCTTCCATCTGTAATACCCCTGCCATTAATGCATTCGTTGCAGGTCTTGAGGTGTCTGCATTTGTTCAGTACCTGGAATGATAAAAATACATACAGTCCCAAAAGTGACAAAAGTCTTGTCTATCCTAGTTGTAGGAACAACAAATAATAACCTGACTTGTAGTTGATCAATTGGGATCAGAAATAGCTTGTATGAAAGGCAAAGGCCTTTAGATTATGCTTATTATACCAAAATAAAGTTGTGTATCATTCATTGAGTTTTATCATTTAATTAGGACAGAAAGGTCAGATTTTGCTTGGACAAAAGTCTTGTCGTGTCTTTAAACGATTCAACCAATCACAGATTAGAGCTCCACCTGTGACAAATACTGTAATTAACACATTCCCAGGTGTGTATAAAAAGAACCCCAGCACACCAGACCTTCAAGTGAAGTACAACCTGACCGCTGACAACATGCCAAAGATTCAACCACAGACCAAAGTGCTGATCATCAAGAGCCTGAAGACCAAGTCTGCTGCTGAGGTGGCAGACATCTTCAGTGTATCCAAACGTCAAGTGGAGAGGATAAAAAGATTTGAAGAAACTGTGACAAGCCCAGGTCAGGCAGACCCCGTTAGACAACTGTTAGAGAGGACCGTTTGTTGCTTCGGCAGTCCAGGGCCAGCCCTTTTTCAACTGCAGCAGAGCTACATCAGAACTGGTCACCAGAAACCCCTGTATTTACCAGAACAGTTTGTCGAATTCTCTCACGCAATGGTCTCCATGGCCGAATTGCTGCTCACAAACCAGCATTAAACGGAAGACAACAAAAGTATCATGTTGCATTTGCCAAGGCCCAGAGTTTGCAGAAAGGACGGACAGTGGAAAAGTGGCAGAAGGTTAATTTTTCTGATGAATCATCCATTGAACTGCATCCCAATCGCCACAAATACTGCAGAAGACCTGTTGGAACCCATATGGACCCGAGATTCACCCAGAAAACAATCAAGTTTGGTAGAGGAAAAATCATGGTTTGGGGTTACATCCAGTATGGGGGTGTGCGAGAGATCTGCAGAGTGGATGGCAACATCAATAGCCTGAGGTATCAAGAGGTTCTCGATGCCAATTGCATTCCAAACCACAAGAGAGAGCAAATTCTTCAGCAGGATGGTGCTCCTTCTCATACTTCAGCCTCCACATCAAAGTTCCTGAAAGTGAAGAGGTGCTCCAGGATTGGCCAGCCCAATCACCAGACATGAACATTATTGAGCATGTCTGGGGTAAGATGAAGGAGGAGGCTTGGAAGATGAAACCAAAGAATCTTGATGAACTCTGGGAGTCCTGCAAGACTGCTTTCTTTGCCATTCCAGATGACTTCATCAATAAGTTATTTGAGTCATTGCCGAGATGTATGGATGCAGTCCTCCAAGCTCATGGGAGTCATACACGATATTAATTCTTTTTCCCAAGGCACCATGACTTTATGTTCTGATGTTATTGGAGCATGTTTGTGTATTCAAAATAAAGTATCATTTCTACAGTACATTATTTTTGTATGCGACAAGACTTTTGTCCAAGCAAGATCTGACCTTTCTGTCCTAATTAAATGATAAAACTCAGTGAATGATGCACAACTTTATTTTGGTATAATAAGCATAATCTAGAGGCCTTTACCTTTCATATAAGCCATTTCTGAATCCAACTGATCAACTACAAGTCAAGTTATTATTTGTTGTTCCTACAACTAGGATAAGCGACAAGACTTTTGTCAGGGACTGTATATCTAGCATTTAAAATGATCCCACCATCAATATCAAGTGGTTAATCTCATTCTAGAAGCTGATGCTTTATAAACTTAGAGGTGTGGGATTTGTGTCTGTAAATCACTTCCTCACAGTCTCACACGTACACACACACACACACACACAAGGATCACGTTAAATAAAGTTTACAGAGACCCCACATACCTGTCTTTATATCTTGGATCCAGCAGCGCTGCAGCTGAGTATAAGAATTTAGATTCCACGTCTCTAACGTCTGTTCACAGCTTTAAGGAGGGAGCCTTTCATAGCCGTAATTCCCTTGTCGGCCTCATTTCCTCAAGTGAGAACGCATTTAAGGACAATGACAATGGGGATGACATTAGATGCAGATGAAGCGCTTACCTCAATTGTCATCTTCTCCAAGGGGGCTAGAGCTGCGATCGTCTTTTTCAGTACCCCCAACTAGTTTGCAGTCAGTGTTGCTGGCAGGTTGCACTATGCTGTTTATGTACATGGGGCCCATTTCTGAGCCACAAACATGTCATGTGTAGCCTACTGTTGATACTACTATCAATTGTTGCAGATGCTTGTATTTAGCTCCATTTAAATCTCTCTAAGTGCCAATACGCAAGTGGTGAGTGCTTGAAGTGGCCTACAATTTTTTTTTTACCAATAGCCAGTGCCTCACTTACACTATGCTGTGACAGCAGTCCCTCATTCACAATAAGTTGCAGGGTATGTGCAAAGCATCCCAAAATGGCAAATTCAAGGCTAACTATTACTCAGCATTATTGGCATTGTCTGATGAAGTGTCATGGACTTTACTTTTCCTGTGTGGTAGCCACTAAATTTCTTAACATGCTGCACTGTTGGCATTATACAGGTGGATCATGTTTTGGCTTTGAATACATTGCCTTGCAAATGTATTCACCCCTTGGCATTTTCCAATTTTGTTGCATTACAACCTGTAATTGAAATTGATTTTTATTTGGATTTTTTTTCTACACAAAATAGTCAAAACTTTAAAAATGAACTGAAAAGTGGTGCAAGCATAATGTATTCATCCCCTTTGCTATGAAGTCCCTAGATAAGCTATAGTGCTACCAATTACCTTCAAATGTCACATAAATAATTAAATACAGCCAACCTGTGTGCAACCTAGGTTTCACATGATCTTTTATACACCTATTCTAAAGGGCCCCAGAATCTGAAACACCACTAAGCAAGGTTTATCGCCAAGCAAGAGGCCCCATGAAGACCTAGGAGCTCTCTAATAGGTCAAGGACAAAGTTCTGGAGACATACATATTGGGGTTGGGTTATAAAAAAGATATTTGAAACTCTGAACATCCTAATGAGCACTGTCTAATCCATTATTACAAAATGATAAAAAATGGCACCACAACAAACCTACAGTACCAAGAGAGGGCCACCCTCCACACTTGCGGACCAGGCAAGGAGGACATTAATCAGAGAGACAACAAATAGACTAAAGATAACCCTGATGGAGCCAGAAAGCTTCACGGCAGAGACCGGACCATCTACCCACAGGACCACTTTAAGCCCTACACTCCACACAGCTGGGCTTTATAGAAGAGTGACCTGGAAAAAAGCCATTGCTCAAATAAAGTATTAAAAACATTTTTGGAGTCTGCTAAAAGGCATGTGGGAGACTCCCCAAATATATGGAAGAAAGTATTCTGGTCATTAGAGACCAAAAAACTGAACTTTCTGGCCACTCCTCCATTAAGCCCTGCTCTGTGGAGTGTACAGCTCAAAGTGGTCCTAAGGACAAATATTCCAGTGTCGGCTGTGGACTGACCGCGTTCCAGCTCCCTCAGGGTTATCTTTGGTCTCTTTATGTCCCTCTAATTGATACCATTTTTGCATGATCCTTGAGTTTTGGTGGGTGGCCCTTTCTTGGCAGGTTTGTTGAGGTGACATATTTTGTCCATTTTGTAATCAGAAATATAATGGTACTCTGGGTTGTTCAAAGTTTCAGATATTTGTTTTACAGCCCAACCCTCAACTGTTCTTCTCCAGAAAACACCAAACGCAATGAATTTGTTTTGTAAGGTACTGTACCTGGTTTTGGGGGACACAAAACAACAACTGCTTTTCATATTTTTCTACAGCTTGGCAGGCATCTCGCCTAGGGGACACGACATTCACCATGCCCCTTACCTCCGGTTGATAAAGTCAGCTAACATACTGCGTCACTTTAGAAACACAGATATGATGAAATGTGTAAATGAACTGTGTTTGTGGTTTGCGGAAACAGACCATCTTCTAGCTGACCTGACTTTCTGGCAGAACTTGAATGTATCCACTATGCCATCAGCCTTAATGACATTGGACACATCTGAGCTCCAGATGTCAGTTGTAAAGCTAACCATGGCAGCCTTGTCCAAGCACTTTGTGTACTTGCTTATACTTAATTGGGATAGCCATTTTGGAGATGAAATGCCGGTTTAGCAGTGCATAGCAAGCTCCAAATGTTCGATTAAGCATTTCAACTCCAGAAAGGGATCTATCTAGCACAATAAATTCAGTGACTTCCTTCATTATCAGATTTGCTTTGTTGCTGCCTGGAGTTTCTCTTGCTGCCGATGCCTGTATAAATTCGACTTACACCTTACCAGGATGCTTCTGCAGCATTAGTTCTGCCATGGCTGGTAACTCCTGGGATCTGATGGAAGAAAGAAAGAATCCTCTCAAGGTAGCCCCCAGAGATGAATCGTCACTGGCTCCAGAAATGGTACAACATCATAGACTTAACCCGATCGGATGCACACAGATAATTCGCTGACCAACAATCACTGACGGCTCTGAGACAGGGTGGATTCTCACAGCATGGAAACACTGGACCGTAAATGATAATTAGGGTTGTAGCTGTGGAAACATGGCAACGCCCACAAGCCACAACTTTTGCAGCTACGACTCAGCATGTAAATAAGTTAGCTTTGGGGCTGTTGGAAAAAACTAGCCACCAAACTAGCAAGTAATTCCATATTTTCATAAGACAAACACAAAAATATGCTTGTGTTATAAACTAATATAGAGTATGCATAATTGTATGAGCTAAATGAGAAAAACGTGACACATTGCAACATTTTCAGTCTGTAACACAACTGCTCTTCGTATGAAAATAAAGATAACTGATGGAAGATAGCAAATATATAAAATAGTTCATGAACATCTATGAAACCAGTAGTCAAAGCCTGCCTCAGTAATGCATCTTACAGCATTGGGGTCACCTCAGCATGTAGTTTCTTTTTCTGAATCCACATGTTTGGTCTCAAATCAAAGACACCTTACAAAGAGAGACAGCAGCTGTTAAGATAATGACAAAGTCTATATGGCTGAGTGGTAGAAACTGGCATTAGTCAGTCTTTTAGGCAAATATTTCCATAGCTAGCTCTCTGTAGAGGCTTTAACAAGGTTTTCTAGATACAGCCCCGGGGCTTACTGCAGGCAAGGCTTTCCAATCAGCACAGGGAGAAAACGCTGAGAGCTGCTCCACAGACACAGCAAAAATGATAAACACACTATTATTATAAGCACAGCCCTGATAGATAGACACACACACACACACACACAGAGTTCTAATTAACAGAAGTTCAGTTATGAATAGCCTTGGAGTTAGTGTGCGAGTGTGATTTTTTTTTTCATTGATTTTAATTTTCTTATCAAAGGGCACCTGAGGACAGAGGAAGAGAAAGTCCTGGATGGAACATTCACTGAGTCTTCTTTGACTGTAAATATTTACAATGGCTCAAAGGACTATGTGTAATGTGAAAGGGGTCGCTATTGATGAATCCACAGAGAATTTTCGCCCAACTTTGTAATTACCCTCAGTTTTTTGATCGATTGTTTTGGTTTTATGGCACACGACTTTACCGTTTCGGTTCACTCTCGCTGCTCTCATCAGCATCATCTGAAGTGAAATGCTTATTTCAGTCTTAACAGGTTTGCCATGTCAGTTTTATAAAGTGATCATATGTCAGCACTGTGTTAACAGCTTGTTGCCATGTCCCCAAATAGCTAAAAAAAATCTGTGAATTGAGGTTTAAGTACAGTAATAAAACCAGACACTTTTGTTAGTCTTCCTTCATGATGCAGTACAATATAAAATGTTACTTTAATTACATAATTCAGTTGATTTTGTGTAACTACTTTTGAGTTACTCACCTAAAAAGTTAATCTTCAATCAGTGCATTTCAAGGAAAATAACTTTCACTTGGCTCATTGCTCCTTCTGCTTTTACAATATTTGTGTGATCACTATAATGAACATCCTTTTTCCTTTGCTCTGAAAGGTAAGAAACACCACCCGCGGGAGAGAAGAGCGTAAATAAAGAACCAAATGTCAGAGGAGGCTGGATGCTTTGATAAGAGGAGATACTCACCACGCTGCCTGCACCATGTAAAGATAGGAATATCAGTGTAAAATGTAAGTTGTGTCCAGCTCAGTATCAGCTGTCTACAGCTGGAAACTCCACTGGCAATATGTGAATGTGCTTTATCATAAAAAATTCACAAAAGCACCTCCTCCTGTTACGGATAATGGTCAGAATATCTCAACCCCAACTGAACAGGCTAGGATCAATGTTTTGTCTGCTGTGCAGTAACATAGCGAGAAATGAAGAGGCTTTGTATTGGCGGAAATGCTGCTTGGTAGAATCACTGTCATCAAAGATTGATTAGAGAACCTAAAGAAGGAGAAGTAAGCACTGAATGTGAAAGGGAGCAATTAAATTGATTGCACCGCGGCCACTTATTTTGATGTCTGATGCAATTTATGTCTGTGGTATTTATGTGAAACAGAGTGCGTCTTGGGATGCAAGACGAATTTTTGAAAAATATTCTGAAATCGGATGAATCGAAGATGGAAGTGAAACAGACCAACAACAAAATCTCTCATTTCATGTAGAGACAAACTGGTTTGTGCTGAGATATGAACTTTTATGACGTATAGTTTCTCATGACAATCTCTTCTTCTCCACTTTGTTTTATAAAGGTTTCAGGTTTACGCTCACTTTTTAGTGTGTTTACAGTGAATAAATGAGGAATTCCAGGGCTGAATGATGAAAAGAGCGCCCTCTATAGAAGCACAAGTGTCATCTACAGAAAAAAAATACCCACAGAAAGACACCACAATCTAGTATGTATGCATTTGAGTGTGTGTATGCATTTGAGTGTGTGTGAATCCCTGTATGCACTATGTGTGAGTCCCTGTGTGTGGCCTGCTTCTTATTCAAAGTGACATTTTAAGCCGTTTAGCTGTCACTCACCAGCGCAGCGGCACAGTGTTGATGACCACCCCCCCCATGGGGGTTTTGGTATGACCCACTGGAGCTTTGCCTGTTAATAAGGGTCCTGCCATGTCCGGTGGGTAGGGGGGGGTGACAGGATAAGTGGCTATCCTAGCGGGAGTGACACAGCTGAATAAGTCCAGAGTCTCTGATGTGATGTCTAATAAGATTTTAAAGGAGTGAAAAAAGAAGCAGTCTGGAAGCAGAAAGGCAGTTAACTGCAAGTCATTTGAAGCTCTTTTTGAAGTTTTCTGCAGTGACAGAGAATCAATCACGCTTCTGAACTTCCTCAGCCTGAGAGTAAAGCTGAGCAAGTTTAGTCTGTTATCTGGGGAGCTGACGATGACACATGAAAACATACCAACTCTACTGTCGTCTGCTGTGCAGAGACCCGGCAGAGCTAAGACCGTTCAGGGTCTCAGCTTAAAAGGAATACTTCACTCGTAAAATGGCCATTTGTAGCCTTTATCAATTACTCACTGATGTTATATTGAATTTGTGAAGAAAACCGTTTTCTTCATATTCCTCCACTGTGAACGGAGAATCCAAAAAAGGTAGAGATTCTTCATAAATTGAAGTAAATGAAACTTAAACTGCAGGAGTTGTGTGAGAGTTTGTAAAGGGATCTTTTGAATTACTCTTGCTGTTTAATTCAATTAATAAAGAATGTCCACCTTTTTTGGATTCTCCGCTCACCATGGACCCCAAAATTCAAATTCAGAATGTGAGTTAATTTACTCTCCTTTACAAATACATTTTGTAATTGTTACAAAACATTTTTCATTGTTTAGCTGGATTGGATTCATTGCATTTTATTGTCTAATTTCCCCAAAATCAGTCTTGCATCTCTGCATTGCATACATAACACACACACACACACACACACACACACACATACAAAAACAAACAAGAAAAATGATCATTATATAATCCATTAAGCTAATCCATATTATGTTGGTTCTCATCCCACAACGTCACATACTGTATCATCGCTTTTTCAGTGGCCTTTCACATCTACATATTACGCCGAGACATACTGACTTAGTGACATCAACAAAAGCACTTGAGAGAGAAACGCTTTTTTGTGCAAACCCCAAGCAATTGCTGATGGGCAGCAAGGTGACAATTGACATTGGCAAAAAATAGGCTACAGACTCCTTTCCCATTGCCAGCAGAACAGAGCTGTGCACAGAGCTTTTTTTGGTGTGTCACTCTGACGTCACAGACAGGCCGGAGAATAGTAGACAGCACTATACGGCAGCATGGAGGAAAGAAAACCTCAGGTGAGTTCTTGTTTTTATCTCTTACATACTCAGTCATACTCCTTTCACTCGGTGCAGACTAACTTTGAACAATGTTTGAGTTCTGCCTTGACAATGTTTTGTGATGGTGTTTCATTTCATCCTGCCACTTCAGGGGCTAAACTTAGCACGTTCACCCACGTGCTGTCTTCTCATCAATGCCAGTTGGAGCAGGAGGCGATAAATACCCGTGACTACTGCAGAGTAATTTGACCCAGGTGTGAATGCCAATTAAAACCTTTCCCTTTGCTCCCATTGTTAGTGGGGGTTCTTTGTGCAGTGGAAAACAGGCTATATCGGGGCACTATAGCACCCAGTGTGAACATGGTGCCATACAGTAGTAATGAGAGATGACGTAATTTTCTTGCATTTTACTCCAGTACTGCAGTCCATGTAGATAGAACTAAAACGTGCTGAGATAGAAAGAGAACACAGAAAAAACACTGACAAAGATGAACAACTGTTGCTTTGTTAGCAAACTGCTAAACTATAGTTAATGTCATAAAACACTTTGCTTACCTCACTGCAGTAGTAGTGTCAGCACAACGTTTCTGTGTGTCAGTGGTAGTTTCTCAATGTCTTTGGGAAAACTGGTTTGTTTTGCTGTAGATGTTGTGCTAAAAATGTCTTCGTACTTTATCTCTTCACCTGTACGAGATGCTACCTGCAGTGTCGGGTCACACCCCCCAACATCCATAGAGGGACGGGTGCTTAAACCTTATCCTTCAGACTGTCAACTTTTGCCTTGCCAGCAGGCCTCAACAGCAAAGTGGGTCCATCGATCTGTCCATTCATGCTCTGGTCAGAGGAGAAGAAAAGAATTGCTTGGAAATCAAAGAAGATTAGGATCTCACAGAGAGAAGAGGACTGCTTGGCAGGACTGAAGAAAGATACGGCTGAAAATAAACACTACAAAATGTGTATTTGGGTAAGGGTATAAACAAAATGGACCTAATGTAATACTGAATGATTGTGACAGCTGTCACCATGTGTAAGACACGGCATGTATATTGCAGCCAAGGTTAAGTTAAAAATGAGACCAGGTTAGGTCAGTTAATAGAAAATACCATCTCACCTCCATAAGTATATTTACAAACTAAATTATTTAAACACACACACACACACACACACACACAGCTCTTAAGTAGAGCGACTACACTTTATGTTAAAGTCAGGTAAGCAGAGTGCACAGTATAGAGTGCATGTGAGAAAGAGGAAAGTCTCCAGGACATAGTTAGTTCCAGAGAGTGGAAGTGTCGGTTCACCATGTGGCGACAGCAAACAATGTTTTAGACGATGGCGTGCTTCCAACTTTGTGGCAACAGTTTTCTTGCCCCCTACACACAGCCAGGTCCAGTTTGGTATGGAGGACCCTGAATAACCTGTCAAGAGCCTTGACATTAACCCCATCTAACTCCTTTGGGATCAACTGGACTGTCAACTACATGAACAACCCATGGATATATTTAAAAGCTGGATACTGCACGTGTTGCCACAACCCACTCTCACTCCAAAGTTGTCGAAATCTGGCACTGGGGCATTGACTAGTGGCATCAGATACTGACAAAAAAAGCCGTCCTGTAGTGTCAGCATGATAGGCAGCTAGTCACCGTTATAGTTAAATGGCACCTAGCAGCATCTGGAGGAAACGCGGTGGGACAAGAATGAAAGTTAAGGCTGTCAACAAACACCAACTGTCCCCTGAGCCGTGTTTGCATCCCCTACAATTATAAAGCCAAAGCCTGTTCTTTTTTCCTTAACGTAAAGCATGTGCCTTTGTTGCCAAAACCCAACCACATGCATTGGTTGTGGAAGGAAAAAACATAAATTCTCATTGATGTACCAACGTAGTGCATTTATCTCGAAAGAGACTATATCTATTCGGTAAATTTTAATTTGAAAACAGAAGTGTATCTTAAACGATGACAGTGTATGTAACAGGCAGAACTTGACACAGTGTCCCAGAATGTCATCAACCAACTCACCCATGGTACCTTGCACATCATATCTGGACAACAAACGTTGATATGTGATGAGGTTGGAGTGAGAATGTGTTGGTTGCCTCAGTCTACCTTTCAGAAAATTTGCTCCAGCAGCAGGTACTGAAATAAAAAACATGAAAGTGGCACTAGCATCTGTGAGAGGGTAAAGGTTGAGTCCATAATGGGAATCAATGGAATCACTGCAATCAGTGGATTCACGGAGGCAAAGAAATCCATGCAGAATTAAGGTAGGTTTCAACTCATGTGAACTTTCACATGCAGTTCTTTTCTTGGCAGTGCTGACCTTTCAGGGAGCCAAAGAGTGGAAACATGAGGGAAGCTGGGTAGTGCTGTCCAATTTTATACAACTCTTCTTTCTGAATAAGAAGCAACCTCAATAAAACTTTCATCTCTGTATCAATTTGCCAAGAATGGAAAAAAAAACACAAGCATAAACAACCAATGCTGGACACTGCACAACCTACAAGTAGTTACTACACTAGATGACAAAGCATGTGGACACCTTAACATTTCTACCATTTGTCATCATTGAACCTGTGATTTAAAAACTGTGGGTATTAGTATGTTGCTATATCAGCCTCCAGTCTTAACAGCCACAAGAGCATTAGTGAAGGTGTTTCCATGGAGAAACCAACTACTCCACAACACAGCTGCGGTATGGTCTGCAGTCAGGCATGAGACAGATGTTAGTGGTACAAATATGTTCACTTCTATTAACTGTTAAATTATCTTATTAGTGACCAAGAGCAACAAGGGCGCTAGTGATTTTTCTAATGCTATTTTGTGGTGTGTGTTTTATGGTGTGTGTTAAGAGCACACAAGACAATAGTTTTACATACAGTATTTCATTAAACAAACAACATATGTGGGGCTTGTCCTGAGGGTGGGATGAAAGAAAAGGCCAGAGCTTATTGAATAAAATAAAAAAAAGCATGCCCCCATAAATGTGCTCAGTAAATGTAATGGAAATCTGCAGGTTAAATTATATCTTGTGTGCAGATGTATCCCTTTGTCCTGAAAGGGGTAATAAAGCAATGGAAAAAGTGTTATCCTCTGGGCAACATGAATAAGCTCCATAAATTTCATGGCAATCTGCCCTTTGGATTTTTAAATTGCTTGTTTACAAGTTGTTGTTATTTTGGCCTGAAGGTGCCATTAGAGGAAAGGTCAGGAGCTTACCACAAACATCAGGGTTCATCCTCTGGGGAGCTTCATTATCCTAAGAAAATTTCACAATCTAGCAGAGGTGGAAAGTGTATTTGCATATTGTACTCAAGCGAAAGTACTGGTGGTTTAAAGAAATGTTACTCAAATAAAAGTATTTATGTAACATTTACTGGAGGAAAAGTAAAAAGTAGGTTAGTTAAAATTAACCTTGAGTAAACTTACTTACTTACTTACTTACTAGTACTTTTTTTGAAAAGTTACCACGACACGATGTCCAGGGCCCCGCCTCCGCCTGCCACCCTGCACACAATGCAATGTTGCAGTGGCTGGGCTCAGCCTTAGAGATAGGGTAAGGAGCTTGGACATCCAGAGCGGTCAGGGGATCAGTACAGACCAAATTAAATTTTTATTGCTTTTTCCCCAGAATGTGTCAAACTTTTGTGTGATTCTATTTTTCCATATTGTTTTGATGGTATCAATTTTTATTTTCTATAAAATGAGGCAGTCTTGGGGCGTCGGTGGCTTAGTGGTAGAGCAGGCGCCCCATATACAAGGCTGTTGCCGCAGTGGCCCGGGTTCAAGTCCAGCCTGTGGCCCTTTGCTGCATGTCATCCCCCTCTCTCTCTCCCCCTTTCACACTTGGCTGTCCTATCCATTAAAGGTGAAAATGCCCAAAAAAAACCATATCTTTAAAAAATGAGGCAATCTTGCTGAAATTTGGTACAGTGTATGAGTTACTTTTCAGCCCATTATCCTCTGTTTCTCAAAGAAGATCAGTTACCACTATAATCTTTAATTTTAAGTGTATTTATATAGCGTTTTAACAGATGTCTAAAGGTGCTTCACAAGACAATAAAAGCAGATAAATGAATCAAAGGTAAAAACAACAAGGTAACTATTAAAAATGACATCACAGAACATATCAGTAACACTGAAACAGTAAAACAGAAAACTGGTAAAACAAGGGGATAAAATCAATTTCATAAATGTATATAACTATATACATGCATACTCACAAACGGGTACATACAGTACATACACATAAATACCCATACATGCATGCTCTGTTCACGTGTCACTACACATGTGCACAAAAATCTATGTACATTTACAAATGCATAATATTGGGACCTTATAAAAGTGGCACCTTAAAAAATAACTTTTTTGTTTGTTTGTTTGTTTGTTTGTTTGTTTTAAGTGGGCACAGGTGTATATGATCATATATCGACAGAACCTGCACCCTAGATTTTGGGATCCTCTTTAGTTTTAAACTTGGACCTGGGAGCAGCAGTAAGCAGCTGTCTAGATGATCTCAGACCACATTCATACTCAGGGTGTTAAGAGATCCATTAAGTACTCTGGGGCCAGTCCAAGTTGTGCTTTTAAAGTGAGTAATAAAATTTTGAAATTGATTCTAAGATGTAGAAGAAGCCAGTGCAATGATGCTAGGACAGGTGTGATGTGCTCTCTTGTATTAATGTGCATTTGAATCTGGCAG
Source organism: Epinephelus fuscoguttatus (assembly GCF_011397635.1). Taxonomy (NCBI): domain Eukaryota; kingdom Metazoa; phylum Chordata; class Actinopteri; order Perciformes; family Serranidae; genus Epinephelus; species Epinephelus fuscoguttatus. Next base: position 12,285,659 of record NC_064754.1, on the reverse strand, counting down.
CAGGATTCTGAATCATTTGTAGCCATTAAATTTGTTTCTGACTGAGGCTGGCATAAAAAGACTCGCAATAACCCAGTCTAGAAAAAATGAAAGCATGTCTGAGCTTCTCCATATGGCTGAAGGACAGAAACGATTTTATTCTGGAGGTGATTATTAATTGAAGAAGACAAGCTTGAACAACTGCTTTTCAAAAGTGAGGTGGAGTCAAACATGACTCCTAAGTTTCTGGCGGAGAGTCTTAGGGAGCTAAAGAACTGAGCCGGTGTCAGTTGTGCAGTGGACTGATAAGTCATTCCTCTGTTTTTGCTGAGTTGCAGGTAGTATTCATGCATCCACTCATTGATTTGATTTAGGCAATTATGCAGAGGAATGGGACTATTGAGGTCTTTAGGAATGATGGCTATATAACTGGGGGTTACCAAAGGTGAAAACATTGACATTCTACTCTGTAAACTTATTAACTACTCATAAACCAAGTAGCTTTAGTGAAACCAAACTTAAGCAGGCTGTAGTTGCAATGCACACCTACAAATTGTAGGAATAATAATCATAATAAAATGTTGAAAATGGAAATTTATTCATCTATTTTGTTCCATTTATCTGGGGCCAAGTCGTGGGGGCAGCCAGCTAAACAAGGTATTCCAGACGTCCCTCTCCCAAGCAATGCTTTCCAGCACCTCCTGGGGGATTGTGAGGCCTTCTCCGGCCAGATGAGATGTATAATCCCTCTAGCGTGTTTTGGGTCAACGCTGGGGTCTCCTACTAGTTGGATGTACCCAGAAAACATCTAAAGAAAGAGCACCAGATGATCACTGGTGAGCTCCCCTCCCAGGTCTGGCTCCAGAAGTCAGTTTCCCTCTTGCAGGTGCTGTTGCTTCTTTTTCCCTGATTTATATGGGGTCTGTGAATCACTCTTAGTCTGGCCCCTCCTCTGGGATCCCTTTGCCTTGAAAGACCCTACCAGGAACTTTCCAAGGGAGAAGAAAGGACTGGAGCACACTAATCAATTCACAGCCTCTAATAGCGTAGAGTCAAAGACTCTGTCAGAGACAAAGACTCTGTCAAGGACTCTGATGAAGACACAGTGGTGTTGAAACATTTGTCTTTTTGCACTATTAAAGGCTATAAATTGATCAGTGTGTTCCACTCCTTTCTTCTCCCTTGAAAAGTCCCTGAGCAAAGAAGCACCTGATTTGGTCGCATGCAGTTGGATAATGCGCAGGGAACCCTGTTTCAACCCTACCCGGAACTGTTGCCCCCAGCAACATAGCTCCCCGGCTGACAAGAACACACAAACCAATCCACCACTTTAAGGTGATGAGTCTTGGAAAAAGTCACAAACCTTCCAAATTAATTTAATCCAAGGTTCAGTGTCCAGCCAACACTAGATCTTACATCATATGCTTTAGCTCTGCAGTTAGCAATTCAAAATGTAAATCAAAGATGAGATGCTTACTAATATGATTAATCCACCCAGTCCTTTCAAAGGTCAGATCAGTCAATCACCAACTTGATAATGCTTGTGTGTGTTTGCATGTCAGGAAATCATACTGTTGAGACTGATGGAGGAAAAGAAGTAACAGGGGGGAAAACCAAGTGAGAGAGTCAGGGAGAGGAAAGGATGACAGATGAGAGGAAATAAGAAGTGAGCAGTCGAGGACATAGGACGAAATAGGAGGAGAACAGAGGCTGTACAGTGCCTTTTCCTTACCCTGTGCTGTCAGTGTGAGGTCAGTAGCATTACTGTGAGGATCCTGAAGCCAGTGAGGAATGTCATCAGATCTGGCTGAAATCTGTGGGCAGATTGCCCCTGGCACAACAATCAGCATTTGAGATTTTGGTGGTGATCTGAATCAAGAACAGCTCAAACTATTCTGCTGTATTAAACCGCTGGTGGGAAACCCCCGCTCTGAATTTACACAATTATAGCAGGAAGATAAGGGAAAACAGAAAACTTTCTGAAGGCAGCAGATTTGCAAGTGTCTGGATTGTTTTGCACTGCTGGGGGTTTCTGGTTTCCAGTTGTTTAACAAAATCCCTTAGTTTTATCAGATTAGTACAACAGAGTGTCACATAAGCACAGCAAGATTTCCATGAGCAAGATATTGATTGCCGTGTGTGAAACATTTCTCTAGCTTTTCCCATGTCTCCGGGAAACAAGTTTTCTCTTGTACCGAGTACACTGAAGTCAATTTGAGAATCTAATCAGACTAGAAAGCCCTAAAGTAACTGTCTAGGTTTACATGAAGCATAATATTCACTCATTAAGAGACTAAAGCCTTTCCTTCCATAACCATCCTTAAATGAAGGAACAAAAAAAAACAAAACAACAAAAAAAAAAAAACAGCATCCGCAAGTATAGGCTATTGTATGAAAGTTGAACGGCTGATTTTAAATTAGAATGAGATTGAATAGACACAAACATAATCTGGGAGACTACCACAGCACTACTCTCAAGGGGATAGAAATTTAAAGGAACTGTATACATTATCCATCCATTCTTTTTCTAACTGCTTGTCCTCTTGGGGGTCACGGTGGGGAGGGGCTGACATTGGGCGAGAGGCAGGGTACACCCTGGACAGGTCGCCAAACTATCACAGAGACAGACAACCATTCACACTCACATTCACACCTATGGACAATTTAGAGTCATCAATTAACCTGCATGTCTTTGGACTGTGGGAGGAAGAGACCCAGGGAGAACATGCAAACTCCACACAGAAAGGCTCCCACCGGGATCGAACCGGGAACCCTCTTGCTGTGAGGCGACAGTGCTAACCACCACACCACCGTGCCTCCCTGTATACATCATTCAGAGCATTAATACAGCAGCAAACAACTTTTAAAGACATAGTGCAGTAATGGCGTCCTGAGCAGTCACGCTCCCTCTGTGTGTGTGTTTTAATTGGAGCTTCTCTGTTCTTTGTTATGGTAGCAGGACCAGCCACATGTGCATGTTAGTGCATGTGAGTCCCTGTGTGTGTCCATCCCATTGGCTAGCTAATTGCCACTGCCCTACACTGCGCTCATACCACAGTTACTGCTGATGGCAGAACAGTGTTGTTGACAAAGTTAACGCCCACTCTTCCGTTCCCCCAACCTTAGCTCTGTCAGCACTGTTAGCACTGTTCATGCTTTTAGCAATGTTAGCATGCAGAGTACCCTGGGTGCATTGGTTGTTGACTTTCTGGCAAGTGTTGCCTGTCACATGCATTGTCTTCTTTCAAAATACACTTGTGTTCTCACATAACTTTTACCATTTACATACAGTCTCTTTCTAAATAAATGCACTGTGGTACAACACCGCAAATTGATGTTTATTTTCCTTCAACAACTAATGCACGTAGCTGGGTTTAGGAAAAAAGAACAGGGTGTGGCTTTATAATCTTACGGGACACAAACACTGCTCTCCTGCTTGAAAGTCTGTGTTTGTTGGACCCATCCACCACCGCTCCCACCTGCCCTACTACTGCCCCTTAACATTCGTTCTTATCCCACCGTGTTTCCTCCTGATGCCGCCAGGTGCTGTTAAACTAAAATGGCGACTGGCCATGTATAATGCTGATGTTGAAGGACGTCTTTTTTCGTCTGTGTCTGACATCGCAAGTCACTGTCCAAGCGCCCGATTTTGAGGACTTCGTAATGAGATGGGGTCGGCCGTGCTAGCTACGTGCGAGCAATCCTGGCTTTAACTCTGAATCATGGATGTGCTCTGGATGTTGCATACAGCTCCTTTAAATCTAGAAAACACCAGCTGAGACATTACTGATAGGAGGGTGGCAAAATGTTTGTCTTTTTCTTTTTTAATATATTTTTCATACATTTTTCATGCTTTATTGATAGCGAGCAGACAGTTATGAAAGGGGAGGACCTGCAGTAAAGGGCCCTGGGCCAGACCAGAACCTGGGCCCCTGCAGTAAGGACTCAGCCCTAATGGTACGGGTTCTTTGTGATGAGCTGCTGGGATGCCCCATGCTGTGTTTTTCCATCACACGGAAGGATTACATGTTGGATTTACCTTAGAAAGCTAACACCTGGCATAAAAGTAGTGTTTGACTGCCCTCGCTGGTTGATGGGTTCATTCAACATTGTTTGTAATTACTTTGTAAGCACAGAAAAACTACAGCTCCCACTTACAGCTGTAACTTGGTTTTATCGATATCTATAAAATTCAGTAATTCTCTCATCTTAAGTTACTTTCCAAACTTTCTGCTGTCCAAAAAGGCCACACTGTGTGGTCCTCTCTGTCCTGCTGTTATTATGCCCAGGTTAAGGTAAACCTAATAATTTACTTTTGTACAGTTGGAGCTCCATGCACTGTCTAAACTGACTGAATTTAAAATACTTGTGTCTTCTTTCTTCGTTTTTTTTTTTTTTTTCCTTTTTATTAGTTTCAGTCAGACATGGTCATGGCTTTTCCATCGCTGTTTGGTTAGCTGCAGACATCTTACATCAGCGTGCCGTCATGTTTTCAAAGCATGATCAGGAGGATGGTGATGAAACGAGATTTTTTATTTTTTTTGTTGAACTACTTGTGTTCCTGTCAAAAACCTCAAAGATTTACCACATGACAGAAGAGAGAGACAAGGAGGGTGGGGAGAGAAAGAGGCCAGTTGACTGAGCTTTTCTGTGTGTGTGTGTGTGTGTGTGTGTGTGTGTGTGTGTGTGTGTGTGTGTGTGTGTGTGCGAAAGTGTGTCTGTTGGTAATGTGGGGGAACTAAATATTCTTGTGGTTATTCTCCTGTAGGGAAAAGGCAAGTCTATGAAGTGTGTAAGCTGCTCAGAGTCTGTGTGTGTGTCTCTGTGTGTGGTTGTGTGTGTGTGGGTGGGTGGGTGGTGGTTGTGATTGACAGGCCGTGACGAGGGGCCTCTCATTCCCATCTGCACGCTGAGCTTCCGATCCGACAGCGCTCGGGATCAATCAAAAACTTCCGGGATGGGAATGTTGAGGAAGCAGGAAAACACGACTCGCTTCCCTGGTTTTACACAAACCCAGACAGACAGATAGATCGATCCACGGCCCCATCTCCACTGCTGCTTTAAAACGACAACTGCTCAGTGCTGAATCTCAAACAGTCTCCAAATGAACAGTAACTTTGCTATAACTAAAGTTTACTGCATTGATAACAGATTTACCAGAACTGTTTTGAAACTGTTTTTGTCTACAGATATCCAATAACTAAACAGAGGGGTTAAGTCACTGCTTTGGGTAATCCTTTTTTTTAATTTTCACAACCAGGTAAATAACATTTCTGGTATTTTCCATTTAAGCGCACCAATCAAAATGTGAGCGATGAAACAGGCAATGGTTGGTGCTGCCTATTGTTCTGATGGCCAAAAATTCCAAAAGCCCCACTTGTCTGAAAAATGTCTCACTGGATGGAAAGCACATTTCTTTGACAGATCGTCATCCCAAAAACAGACGCCCATTGCTCTGAAGTCCTGTTTCTTGCAGTTAGATGACTTAATCACCAGAAAATATGTTTGCATTGTAGGTTTCTGTAAGCCATGGATATGTTACAGTTGTCACCAGCACTGTGGTGAATGTGAGGTTAGGTTTAGGCACAAAAACAGTTGGTTATGGTTAGAAAAATAACATATTTTGGCTTAAAACGTCAACATATGGTCACACAAAAGTAGCTGGAAAAGCAGGGATGGCTTAATGAAAAACACATGGGTTGGGAAGCTCAAACGCTGCTGTGAAATACCACAAAGGGTGAGTAAAAACAGTCAAGATCAATGGCTCAAACGCCCCTGAGAAACTGAAATTAAGTGCAGGGAGTGTGTATTTTCAGAGAAACAGGACTTAGATGCAACAGGCTTTGTTTTTTTTTAGACGTTAAGGGCTATTGGAGAAATGAGCTTTCAGCCCAATGGGACGATTTCGAACTAATGCGAACTAATGACGCTTTGGAATTTTGGGCCGTCAGAACAAACTCATGGCACCACTCCAAGCTTCAATAACAGGTCTCTACTCACTTTCAAAATATCCATTCATTCATCCATGATCTTTAACTACTTATCCAATCCTTGCTGACGCGGGACATGGGAGGCGGGGTACATGTATACCTGTACAGGTCGCTAGTTCACCACAGGGCACTTTCAAAACATGTTACAACAAAATATACACAAAAATGTGAGATCATAAAACAATATTTTCTGGAGGTAGTATAACATTTTGGGAATTATGCTTATTAAATTTCTTGCTAAGAGTTAGATTTGAAGGTTGATGCCACTGTACACTGAGCATGAAGGTACCGCCAGCAGGTGACTGACTTAAAGACTTAAGACGAGGGGAAACAGCTAGTCTGCCTCTGTCCAAAGGCAACAAGACTCCCCTCTCCCGGCTGTTTTGTACAGCACAGACTTAGTTCACCACTGTGAACCATCAGCCTCCAGATAAGCTGACATTTATCGACAGCTGCTGAGAAAATATCTTATACCATCAAATTAGTATTTTGTTTCTCAAGTGGCATATTTATCCAACTCTAGTTCCATGTTTTGTCATGGTCCTGCTGAGCGTGTAGACGCCTTCAGACTTTTTATTTTGGACTATTTGTTTATATATATGTTTGTAGTTTGTTATATTTTAGTAATCTGTTTTTTTGTTTTCACATGCTCTGTTATCATGAGGATTTTGTTTTCTAGATTTTGGGTTTAGGATTTTTCTTTATTGGATTTATTCAGTTAGCGATGTTCCAAATGCTACTTTGTCATACTCACCACGCTTGATTTCCTTCCCTTTGTGTGTTTTCCCTCCAGTCTTGATTGTCCGTTCAGCCCTGATATATCTAGCCTGTCCCAGTCACCTCACCCTCTGCTTACCTGTTGTCACCTCACAATCAGTCACTCTGTAGCCACCCAATTCTTTTGTTCTTTGTCTCTTCGTCTCTTCCTGCCAGTCTTGCTCCAGTCTGTTTCGTGGTTTTGGTTTTCCCAGTGTTCAGTAGTCCAAGTGTGCTGGTTTAGTTTTGGATTGCCTTGCTTATTATCACAAGCCTACCCCTGGACTCTTTCAGTTGAGGTAGTTTTCTTGTTTAGTCACTCTAGTCATCCTGCTGCCTCCTCCTCCATTCATTGAGAAACTGCTATTGAATTGCAAAATCTTTGAAAAAGCCATCATGCAAAGCATCTCAGACACAGTAGACAAACACTTCAGGCAAGAACAAGCAGGTTTTTGGAGAGAAAGAGGATGTGCTGACCAGATTTTTATACTGCGCAACAACATAGAGCAGTGCACAGAATGGTAAGGACAGCTCTGCATCAGCTTTGTGGACTTTGACAGCAATCACAGGTGTTCATGGCACAGTCTACGGCGTAACTGGAATTCAATAACAGATCGTCCTCAACATCAAGAATCTGTGCAGCAATCACATTGTCAGCATTACTTTAAAATGCTTTTAGACTGGGTTATGCAAAGAAACCTGCAGGATCAGAAACATTTGGGGAGGACTGGACTGAGGTTTATCTGCAAGAGACAATAGAATAAGTTAGTCTGTCTTTGTTTTCACTCTTTTCAGTTTATTATGGAGAGAAACGAGTTTTTGTGTTTCTCCCCTCCTGTGTTCCTGTGCCGCAGTTCCCTCATTTGCCCGTCTGCACACCTGCCCTGAATCAGCCTCATTAGTCCTTCCCTGTTCAAGAGTTTTTCCAAAATCACCTTATTCCCCGCACCTGAGCTTCTCTACCTGCACTTCATCACCTTGTCAGATTAGTTTGGGTTTAAGAGGCCGTTTACACGTTGCCAGCTATTTTCATAAACGGACATTTCACCGTCTCCGTTTTCAAAAAGATCTTCGTTTACACTTACCCGTGTATATATACACAAGAGCACACCAAACCTGTGGGTGGTAGTGTAACGAGAAGCTCAAGCCTTCCATGTATCCATTGTCACCATAGCAACATAGGTCGCACTTTTGACACAGGCGCAAGTTCCGGCGCATACTGTGACGTCAGCTGCCTATAACTCCGTTTATCTCAGTTTATCTCAGTTTACATGCAAACGCGCAACCGGAGTTTTCCAAAATCTCCACTCTGGACGGAGTTTTTAGAAAGACTCGTTTTCAGAGGAGAAATCTCCATTTGCGTGTAAACGAAGGGCACAAATGAAGGAAGATGTCTCCGTTTATCAAAATCACCGTGTACGTGTAAACGGCCTCTAAATCCCAGTTTTCACTTTAGTCTTTTTTGGATCCTTGGTTTTTTTGATTTTCAGTTTTCTTTTATCCTCTACAAACCTTGAATATAAATTAATTTATTCAAGTTCCTGTCAACTGAAGTGTTCTGCATCTGGGTCCACCTGCTCCACACCACATGACATAGGCTATACAAAGTATTTGTCTTGGTGATTTGGTGCATAATAATAAACGTGGTGGAAAAGAAAAAAAGATCTTTAAAAACAGATCTTTTTTTTTAAGTGGAAGCGCTGTACAGCTTTGTCCAGGAATGTGCACAATATTCACCAGGGCGTATGCAAAAGTTCACAGTGTAAAGCACAGAGAATATGGGCATGTGGGGAGATAGTAAAGATGTGCATTAATGTAACATATAGCTACAAATGTGGATGAGCATCTGGAAATGCAAAGAAGGTATAATACTACCATAGGAATGTATGTTGGTTTCTAGGGCTCTGGGCAAAGACACACTTGATGAAGGTGGAGTTTGCAGGCCAGAGAACCAAGAAAAAGAAGAGTTTCAAAAAGCAAGACTGTAGATTTGAGAGAACTGCAGTGCTAAGTTCGTCACAACAAGTTACACCTTTGAGATTTCAAATAGTCATATGTCCATTGTTAATAAAAAGAAAATTCACTTAATTCATTAATTTGCCAGACATAGCGACAGCTCAGATAAACCCACTGAACACTACCTGTCCAGCACCACTCGGCCAAAGAACAATGTCAGCAACTAGCTGGTGAACACAGTGGACCATGTGGTTGCTGAGAAGCCAGATAGTTTTCTCAGAAGTTGTTGGAGAACTTAAAGGTGAGTGAATATTTAATATGTCACGTAGCCGCACCCACTGTTCCAAATGAATGCTAATGCAGCTCCATGTCTGCTGGATGTTTAAATATGCAGTTGTTTGAGACATTTGCCAAAACAACTTTATAAGATTATACTATGTTAGTGTTGTGTTTTCAACTTGTGCTGCTGCCCCCAAAATGACCAAAAGAAATTAAGGAATGCAGCTTTAAAGGTGACAGGGTACATGCACAATGCACTAAGAACAGAGAGACCAAAGGGCCTACAGCACATTTATTATAACCATGGCTTTAATTTCTCTGTTAGTTTATTTAGAGGTAATGACATTCGAATCCCTATACATAATTTCTGTGGTAATGGATGAGGCATTTCTATTTTAAATGTTAGACATTTTATGCTTTACAGTTCGAAGTCCAGCTCTGAAGTTTAAATACTGCACAGTAATGTACATTAATATCTCAAACACAACCAAATGATGACACCTGGTGACACTGTCATTTTAAGTCTTGAAGCTCTTGCTTTGTTTGATGGAGGTGAGCTTGTAGCTGTGTTGTCCAAAATCAATATAAAAGCATATAATGCACATTTTATTTTAGGTTGGATTTTTCCTTTAATGCTTTTCCCTTGTGCGTCCACAATGGTAAGATACTCAAAAACTAAGATAAGTTCAAAATAAGACTTCTTGGTTGCAGAAGTTGGAGTAAATATATTTTCTTGTCCCTACTTGGAACTGCTGGAAGCAACGTCTGAGGGCTTTTTTACCTTTCAGGAGGTGTTTTTCAGCGCTGGAGAGGTGATTAAAGATCAGTTTACTTTGACCTGACCATCCATTTTCGTAATGCCTCCCATCATCGTAAATCGTCCCTCAGCAAAACACTCAGTAACCTCTTCATGAGTGAAGCATTTGGGATGACCCTGTTGTCAGGGCTGTGGGCTCTCTGCTTGATGTAATATAGAGGAAAAACAGACTTGGAGCAGATGCTGTTAAGACCTTTCTAGGAAAGTATTTGGCAGTTACTTCGGTGCTTCTGTGTGACTGCCAATGTGGCCGACATTATGTGAATTTAGCTGCTTCAATAAGCGCCTCTCATGTGGCACTTACTCCCTGTAGCTTAAAACAAACACCAAAAAATGATTTGCAGCTGCTAATTAACCCAGCAGGTCAGATGAAAAAGTGTTAGCCAGAGAAGTGAATGCTGGGATACCACCTGCTGCTTAACAGCAAATACAGTCCCAGAAGGCTGGGCCCTCCTGCAGCGTATTAACTTTCATCAATCTACCGTAGAAGAGGTTAATGATGAGGGTTAGATGCACCACACAATGATCTTAGTCAGATCAGTCAGTCTCGCCAGGCTGATGTGGGTGGTAAGTTCTCCAAAATGTTTTTGTGTCAGTGACAGTATGACATAACAACCCGTTTTCATTCCCAGGTTGTCAAATACCGACCCTCTGTCATGACCCCTTGGCATCTCACAGCGACACACAGAGTACCCTTTAGTGAATCTTTGTGACACACAGCTGAAACACATTGGAACACATGGTTAATGATGTGAAATGGTCATGGTTAACTTTAGACAATAAAATTACTTGTTTGGCTTAGAAGGCTTTGTCTTACTCCTTACACCTCATTTGCTCTCAGCATCAAGTATAGCCACTGATGGATTTACACTGGAGTTAGTAGAGCCTGGTGCACCTAATAAAGATGCTAAAGGGTGCCCTTGACATCAGTATCACTCCAAGGGCCGTGACTAAGCACTATTTAACACCCTGGGAATGAGACAGGGCTGAACATAAGAGTTCTTTGTAATCTGGTATTTGGACCAATGGTATTTGATGGGCAAAGCATTCTAGGTCAAGCAATGGATTACCAATCGGGCAAAGCAGGTAACTGACCCTGAGGTCATCTGAGTGGCAATCACTTTATGGATATTTGTGGATATGGATACAAAGCAAAACTGAAATGATTCCAGTTTTTTACCCAATCTTGGCTCATCTTTCATTCATTTTCCATAATCGCTTATTCTGTTGAGGGTCACCAAGGGGCTGGAGCCTATCCCAGCTGACACTGGACGAGAGGCAGGGTACACTCTGGACAGGTCGCCAGACTATCACAGGGCTGACACATAGAGACAGACAACCATTCACACTCACATTCACACCTACAGCCAATTTAGAAACACCAATAAACCTGAATCTTTGGACTGTGGGAGGAAGCTGGCGCACCCAGAGAAAACCCATGCAGACATGGGGAGAACATGCAAACTGTGCACAGAAGGGCTCCTCCACCCTGGGTACAAAACAGGAACCTTTATGCTTTGAGGCAACAGTGCTAACCACTGCACCGCTGCACTTGTCTCACCGTATAATGGTCAAAATCTAGTTCTGATACCTTTAGTATTTTAGTATTTCAGGTTGATATTCTGCTAACATGGTGTGTATCCTTAAACAATTCATAACCCACAGTAAACCTGGTAGAGGGGTAGTACTTCAGCATATCAATACCGGTTGGTTTCTGGGACTCTAGACATAAATTTGTAGGGGGGAACAGTTTTGCTGACTCAACTGGGGCCCACAGCGCCCAGCAAATTATTCCTGCCCTGTCATTAGTTGGTTACCAATATTTATTAATCATCATAGATAACCACATCAGGCATTCAAACCTTTAATAATAGAGAAATTGAATGAATAATTAACATTGTGCAACATACTTGAATAAAAACACAATCCTTCTTTTCCATTCTTGTATTAATGAAATAAAAGATCTTTAGTGGAGAGCTCTATACAAGTGCCATCCTGCTCTGTTGTAATGTTGCAATATGACCACAAGATGGCAGCATTTAGCTGTTGTTAACAAAGGGTGTTATTGTTGTATTTGCTGGCTGCAGTGCAGTTCAAGGCCACTGGTGTGAAGGTATTCACTTTGATTCAAAACCACTGTCTTTTAAAGGATTATTGGATATGGACTAATACCTACTGGTGTGGCTGTTAAACCTCTGAGAGTATCTGTCAGATCAACAGGTGGCAGTTTTTAGACACATTTGGCAGAGAGAAGAATGACCATCAAGGGTCACTGACCACTGCTTTGTTCTGTACATTATATCCAAGGCACACATAGAAAATAAAAAATGTATGACCTTCAACTGCTGAACATTAGCAGGTAACTGTTAGTGATGTCATAATATGCATCTAAGCGGAACGGTTTACTTAAACTTTTGACCTATTACCTCGTCATTGGGTCAGAGAAGGCTTACATTCTCTGGAGGGACCAGTCAAACTCTGTTGGCCGCAGTTTTGTATGAGTAACAGTTGTGACATTGAAGTATCTGGAAGCACTTTAAGTTTTAACCAGTTTGCTTTTTCTTGTGTGTTTCCTGGAGCTACAGTCATGTTGCTAAGCATTGTAGGCTACAATACAGCTCACTGGCTGGTACAGTATGAGTGATCTGGAACCACTAAGTGATCGACCAGCCCCTCAGGAAGTGTCAGGGCCTTGGAGCTATTCAGACTAAACAGTCAAGGTGAACAGTGGTCGGTGAACAGTATTTTGCAATAAGACCGCAGTTACTATGACATTGTTTTCATTTTTTTTTCTTCCAAACATATTCTCTGGAAGAAAAACACGTTTATATAACCTTGGGTTGGTGAATCACAGCTATTTTTAAACCTCTAAAGAATCTGTTTACAGCAATGCTGACCCCAGCATGGGTTGAACAGACATTATTGTGTATTGCGTTGGTTTGAATGTTAGACCAAAGACACCTTGAGTGTCATTAGCAAAGTCTTGTTAGGATTGAACAAGGAGGTCTTTTTCTTCTCACAAAATAATGTTTTTAGATTATTGGTGATTCAAATTGAAGCCTGCACTATGACGCAAGCTCATCATTCCCAGGATATCTTTCCATTATCTATGCATTTTTAGGCATCAGACGAAGGTTCAAACCAGGTAAGCAGACATGGGTCAAAACAGCAACAACAACAAAGGCAAACTGACTGGTATATGTACCGAAAGGTGAACGAGCAGACGAGCAACAGGCATGTGGCAGAGTTTGGAGCCAAAAGTGACCATTAATGGACAAGAAGGTGGAGCTGTGAGGGAGGGAGGGGTAGATCTTACACATAGACTGTGGTGGACGGCCTTTCACTCAAGCATCCCTGCCCTAATTACGTGTACTTTTAAGTCTAAATAAAATGTTAATGGGTGAGTTATATTGTGCAAATACCCCCCCCCCCTCCATGTCATGATAAAGAATTTTTCCACTGATCTGGCTGGTCGTTGGTTGAGGTACTGACAGGTTGTGTTCTGACCCTGTGAGGTTGTCTTGCTCTGAAGAAAGTTACCTGTTTGGCATAAGTGACTGTGTTGATTTATCCCTGTAAAAAGTTGACCAGCTTTGCAATACTGAAGACAGAAAGTTAACCATTAAGTTACCTCGCTAACCCCAAAATCTGTCTTTGTAGTTCAGGCCTTTGACTAAAAGTCCAGATTTTAAGTGTCATCTGGTTCAGGTTTACGCCCAGCAATTACTTTTCATTGTTCTTAAGTCTCTATTACCACAAGTCTACGTTTTGAGCCCAACAACAGGAGAACAAAGAATATTTTTCCAATATTGTTCCAATTTAGTACGACTTTGTTTAGGCTGCATCTCAGTCAATGTACAATAGCCAGGTGCTGGAATAAACCTGATAGAAATGTTTGGCTGCAAAATGCACCATGTGCAAATGTAGGTGTTGGGTCTCATTTCCTTGTCTGGTTCTTTTCAGGTTCAAGTTCACATTTTTGGACCTTGAATTCAGCAATTCATAATGTATAAATAAATCTACTAGGTAGTGCGTCATACATTTCTTCGTTGTCTTCTTCTGCATGTGTGCCTATTCATATTTTCCTTACTCTGCTGAAAGCTATAATGCTCCACCAAGCACACAGCACTTTAATAAAGTGAATCAAGATGTCAAATATTTGATACGACAACCTCCCTGAACCTTAACATCCCCCTGGACTCCAGCAGATCCCACTGAAAACATTCTCCCAATGATGTGAGAGGTGATCCCCCATAAATAAAGGTTCATGTTCATTAAATATTTTATGTCCCATGTGATTGACTGTTTCATTCCCATGTTTAGAATTCAGAATGGAAGACCTTATATAGAATAATGTGTGTTTTTCAGGGATTTAATATTAGCTAGACCAAGTGTCTGCCAGTGCTGGCGGTCGGTGTGTTTTCATAACCAGGGGAGAGAAGTAGTAACTCTGCCTCTCTGTTTCTGTGTCTCTCAAACACACACACACACACACACACACACACACACACACACACACAGTGCATCACTGCAGTCAGCCAGTGTTTCAAAGATGTGACATAAAAAACGTATTTTGGCTGATAGGCATCCCATCTGACAGGCATGTTCAAAGTCAAAAGAAGGTCAGATAGTGAAGAGGTTTCAGATGTACACACTGTAACAGGGTTTGTACATCACACACTGACCTTTCATCCAAACTCCCGTTGACCAAACACACTCATACAACCCTCTTTAACTCGTCCACAGTTTCAGTTGTTGCAGCTGCAATCCATGCAAAAGGTCCTGTCAATCTCTTTTTATTCCAAGCTTTTGTTGCAGGTTAAGGCATCACAAATACAAATGAAGTCTTCATATGACTTTTCAAATTATTAGGTTACATACAAAAGTGAACAATAGGCCTCTTTTCAGGAGCCCTTTTCACACAGAGATTGGGCTATAGAGCCCCTTTTTTTTTACACAGAACCAAATAACAGCAGCATCATCCCCTTATTTACTGCATCATGGCTCTGCTGAATCAAAAGAGGCATGTCAGGCCTGGCATTTACCACATCAGTGTTAGCCTCTAGTTTGAAATGTAACATATGCATCAGCAGCGCTTACTAAACAACATCAATGGCATAGATGTGTCAGTAACAACCATCCCTGTTGTATGGTGGCTGATCTGGTTCTCTTAGGTTAGCCGCTAATTGCTAACAGCTACTTTTTAACTCTCCTCTGGTGGGTCGTAATATCAAAATGATGCAGTCCTGTAAACTATCCTGTTTATACAGACACCATTTTGGCACTATTACTACCTCCTGTGGCGGATAAAAAAGTGAGACAGCTCTGTCCCCCAATTCTGCAGTTGTACCTTATAGACAGCATAGTGACACTGCATAACAGCTTGATACCCGCCTTGAACAGGCAGTGTAAGAGGGACTCACGTGAATACTTTGACCTGAAAAGGTCCTGATGAAGGGTCTGTTCTTTAAGAGCCAAAACTGATCAATGATCCTGTTTGTTGTGTTTGGCTCCTTGTAAAAGCCACCACTTTGCTGAGTCTCTAACACCCTGTCAACACATTTCAACCTGCCCTCACCAAAAAAAGCGACCACATGGCTCCACTTTGCATGCAGCTTATTACGACTGTCACAAACTGGCTCAGTGAATGTGACAAGTAGGGAGTCCACACAAAAGATTTAGTTGAAGCAAGCAGAATCTATCAAACTAAGACTGACTTAATTGAACAATGGAGTGTGTAGATCAGCAAAGTCAGTAATGAAAGCCATGCACAGATGTGTGCCAGGTGTGCTGCTGAGGTGTTGAAGATGCAAAACCAAAAAGCAACGTCTGCTGGAAGAAGGGAGTGAAAACATGAGGCAGTCTGGAAGGCCCAGGTGAGCCAAAATCAATGCAAACAGCCTAAGCCACCTGGATCAGAGTCTACATAGGTAAACACTGGCATCTCGTTCTGCATTACAATTGTATCTTTGGGTTCAACTGAGACCTTAAGTGTTCCATAATGCTTCCGATGCTTCCCACCTCCATCAGAAAAAAACATCTGATGTTGTCTATCTATATCTAGCTTTTCGTTGTTTTTGTTTAAAGACAAGGCAGATAAGCAGAGGTAACAGGTTCATTTGCAGGGAGAAATGAGAGGAGACAGGCAGCGTTTTTCACTTTCTGTGACTCAACATGTGGCTGTTTATTTCACCATTGCACACTATCAGTCTCTCTAGCATCTGTAAAGTCATGCAGTCTGCCTCTGTTAGACAGCTCGTTACACTTTAGGATGATTTTTATGGATGCTAAGATCAGGACTAAGAATTGCACAGCAACCACACACACACGCATACTCTCACACACACACACACACACACACACACACACACACACACACACACACACACACACACACACAGACAAACACAGCTGTTTTTAATTTCTGTTGCTTTCATTTACAATTATTCACAGCTAGTAGACGGTTTGAATATTATTGACCCACAGGAGACACACACTCACGAGTTAAATAAAAACCTGATGTGTAGGATGTGTGTCTGTGTACACACAGGCTCAATGGGCCTTTTTAAATGTGGCCATTTCTATACAAAATAAACTCCACTTTAATTCTTTCCAGTGTAGAATAAATCAACATTTAGCCCATCATGAGACAATAAAACAGTGGGAGCCACAGTAAAAGGATACTTCAGGTGGTTTAGGGCAGCTTGTTAAGGCCGACTGAGGCACAAAGAAACCTGAAATCTGAGCCAAATTATATCTGCTCAGACTTCTATTAGAATGAGATAAATAACCGTATCAATATGCTGCCTTGTTAAAATGAGATCAGAGAGTACAAATAATTAACAGCAGAATATGGCTTGAACTGATGGTTTACATAAATAATTCCAATAGTACATTATAACAATATGCTGTTGTGTATGGTGAAAACTGAGTTCCTTCAATGACAGCTTAGAGAAAGGTCAGGTAGTGTAGGTTGTGTACAGTGGGTTTATCAGGGCTTGTTCACGACCCAAAAAAGCTGTAATATATTAAAATGCTGACTGCAGAGCCAGGTGATAATTCTCTGTGGGATTTTCACTAAGAACAAGTTTCACATTGCTCATAGTCATGGAGCCTGTTGTTAATATAAAGAGCAGATTTAGAGGACATTGTATCACATGTGGAAAAAGGAAAGCAGAAATGTGACATGGTTTACCTTGAAGCGGGTTGATGTACTGTAGCCTACCTGTTAAGCAAATCACTTCTGTAATAGTCATGAACCGCTGATGGACTCCTAAGGAAACAGGTGGGACTGTAACCCTTCATCCCCCTTTATAACAAAAAACCCATCTGTTAACAAAACCCAGCTGAGTCTTGGATGCAGGCCTGTTTCTGGTCTTCATGTCCTCCAATGTCTTTTGACAGAAATGTCAATTAGTTTTGTTCAAATCTTCGTCATTTGTTTTTTCTTAGCTTTAGTCTACTTTTTGTCATGCCTGACATCTTTTTATGTCTTTGAAGCATTTTGAGGCAGCCCTCTAGGCTGCTTGAAAGCAACAGGGATAAGGAGTCAACACTGGGCTCTGGTATGATTTTTCCCTGTCTGGGTGATTGGCACATCTGGGTGATGCTGATGAATGAGAGTCAACATGTTAGATATGATTCCATTCTCACACCAAAAACTGACAGAGCAACACAAACACATTGTCCTTGTCATGTAAACAACTCTCTCTTCAGTGCTGCTGAAGCTGACCAAGAACCTGCAGGCAGGTCTTCAAGCTACTAATGGAGGACACCTATCAAGGGCCAAAAAACACCAGTGGTGACACTTAAAGGACAACTTCGGTATTTTTCAACCTGGGCCCTATTTCCCCATGTGTATGTGTGCGTATGATTCATGGGTACCACTTGTTCTAAAATTGGTTCAGTATTGAGCCGCGAAACAAGCTAAAACGGTAATGGGGGCAAATGCGTCCCGTATAAAAGTGCTTTTTTTCGCCACTGACCAGTTCAGATCGCCAGTGCTATCTCTGTAGATAGCATATTGTAGCGGCACTGGGGCAGTGGTGACTGTGAATGAGTGGAGTCAGCTGTCAGTCAGTGTTGGAGCAGAGAGGTGGAGGGCGTTCCCGCTCGGTATTTTAAATGAGTATGTGTGTGTGAAGTGTATGTTTTTTCGCCACTGACCGGTTCAGATCGCCAGTGCTATCTCTGTAAATAGCATACTAGCCTTTCCCTTATCTCTGGGCTGTGTGATGTCACGAGCTTTGCTCCACTGTGTCTGTAGCTCTCTCTACTTGTGGGACAGCCATTTTCTTGAGGAAGAAGTGTTTCGGGATTGGATGTCTTCTCTTCTTTGGCTGGCAGTAGTCATCTTGGGAGAAGTGAGCACTGCAGACCCGATGGTCTGCAAGGCGCAGTGTCTGGAGAGGAGTGTTAGCATCCATTTGTAGCACAACTAGCCACAACTTCAGCATCTCGCCGTCCGACAAAGGCAGCTTATGAAAGCTGTACGGGGTGTTGCGCGACATCCTGTTCTTGTGTTCGGGAAAAAGGCCCGTTTATTTGAGCACTCCAAAAACTCCGGTAACACTCCAGGGGGTAGCACGTAAAAGACTCTGTCCTCTGACTCTTCTAGCGTAACTCACACTTCACACACACATACTCATTTACATTACCAAGCGGGGATGCCATCCGGCTCTCTGCTCCAACACTGACTGACAGCTGACTCCACTCATTCACAGTCACCACTGCCCCAGAGCCGCTACAATATGCTATCTACAGAGATAGCACTGGCGATCTGAACCGGTCAGTGGCAAAAAAAAGCACTTTTATACGGGACGCATTACCGTTTTAGCTCGTTTCGCAGCTCAATACTGAACCAATTTTAGAACAAGTGGTACCCAAGAATCATTTACACACATACACATGGGGAAATAGAGCCCAGGTTGAAAAATACCGAAGTTGTCCTTTAAGGCAAAATATGCTCCCATCATTTTCAGTGTATAACCCTACACTGGCAGCGACTGGACGTGTATTGGTGCTCCTGGAAGCACTGCCCCGCAGCACTTGATGCCACTGTCCTGCTTCCAGCCTCGCCACCCCCGAGTTAAATGCATTTTTTGCCCACTCGCTCTCTTCTAGAGTTAGTCTTGTACATACCAGCTCCAGTAGCAGCTCTTTTTCTTTGCTCCTATGGCAGCTCGACTCCTCTCCTCATCATTGATGCATAAAGAAACCTTTGTTGCCTTAAATATGTTGCTCTTGCTGTTGCAAAGTGTTGGACTGCCAGACCGACCCAGTCTCACTCCATAGTTGTCAAAATCCGGTGCTTGGGCAGTGACTTGTGGCTTCAGACACAGACAAAAAAAAAGCTGTCGTTTAATGCCGCCGGTCGCTGTTACAGTGGTGTCAGGGGAAACTTGGCGGGACAAGAACAAAAGTTAAGGTGGCAAAAGTCTGAGTAGGGCAGGTGGGGGTGCTGGTGAATGGGCCCGACAAACACCAACTTTCACTCAGGAGAAGAGTGTTCGCGTCCCACAAGATTATAAAGCCAAACGCTGTTCTTTTTTTCCTTAACCCAACCATGTGCTTTTGTTGCCCTTCTACTGACATGATGCGTATATTTTGAAAGAAACTGTATGTAAATTATCTGTGAAAACAGAAGTGTACTTTGAAAGAAGACAATGCATGTAAGAGGCAGAACTTGACACGGCATCCCAGAATGTCAACAACCAATGCACCCAGGGCACCTTTCACGTTGTATCTGGACTTGGAAGGTCCATGACCAAATGTCGATATGTGACGGGGTCGGAGTGAGAATGTGCCGGACCAACCAGCTAATGTCATCATCCAAAAACAAAACAATTCACTCTATGTGGCTGCCTCTTCAGATTTCAGTGCCAAGGTCGGACTCATAGATTGTCAGTTGTCAAGGGAATTTTGTATTGTATCTTTAGATTCCTACTATTTAGAAACATTTAGGAAGAAAATAGATACAGCTAATTTTAGTACCATATTAGTTCATTTTAGCTTAGTTTTTTACAATTCCATTTCAGATTAACTCTTGCTTTAGATGTAGTTAGATCCACTCTGCAGTTTGTTATTTCAAGTCTAGATATGGAGGATTGGTTTCACTATTTCCGTGAACCAAGGTTTTTGTTCCATTCCAAACGTCACATCAAATATCAGTTCTGAAACAAAATCAAGCTGTTAAATATGTAAATAGCATTTATTACAGGTTAGAGAAGAGACGGTTTGTTCCTAGTTGTAAATCTACTGTAAATCTGGTGAGAAAACACTTCTGTATGAACAAGTGTTATTTATTTGAAATGGAATGTCTGGCAGAAGTCGAAATTTTTGGGGGGTCTGATTTCTTTGTAACTTTATAATAACATTAGCTGTTGTGAACATTCCAGTCCACATTTCTTATAGAGGCCATTCCTTTTCTAATGCAGCAAGCACATTGTACACACACACACACACACACACACACACACACACACACACACACACACACAGCGTCTTATTCTATTGTGTTATCTAAGCAGCTGACACACCCAGTACCCCCATTTCCCTCTGATACAGTCTCCCTCTCTCCCCCTCCATCTCTTTCTCCGCTCTGTCTCTCTCTTTCCCTCATAGACACACATTCACACACACTCGCACACACATGGGTCATAAGTCAAAAAGGGTTTGAATGGCAGGAAGGGAGTGGGATTGTTAATACTGGACTTAACTGTAATATATGGTGTGAACTGCTTTCTGTGCCACCGAGATTTATCTCTGCATCGCTCTCTCTCTCTCTCTCTCTCTCTCTCTCTCTCTCTCTCTCTCTCTCTCTCTCTCTCTCTCTCTCTCTCTCTCACTGTCTCACTCGCCCTCTCTCTCTCTCTCTCTCTCTCTCTCTCATACACACACACACCCACACCCACACACACGCACACATTTTGTGTGCCAACATCTAATCTTCTTATCGGCAGACCTGGGTAGCTCCGTTACCTTCCTTCCCTATTATAGAGCGGCTTGAAGTGTGTTTATGTGTGTGTGTGTGTGTGTGTGTGTGTGTGTTGGAGCCTCAACAACTGTCCCACCTTTACTTCCTGGAGACTATAACAAAAACAAAACAAAATAAAGGAAATTATTGTGTGAAAAAAGGCAAAATAAAAAAGGCCAACTCTTTTAATGAGTTATTTTGATTATTTGTGTATCATAACACCGGTCTGTTGAACGTTACCACCATGGTCAGCATTTCACCTCCATACATAAAGTTAAATTTGTATGGTTCAATTTTAGGGCCTGGACACATGCAGTTTTTTTTGCACCCTCAGATTCATTGTTTTCAATGTAGACACGTGGCAGGCGTGCTCAAACGCCAGAGCGATGCTGTCACAGCATGCACGCGTTTTTGAGCACCTGCTTTTCAGGGTGTGACAGCTGCACTCTGAGATAAACCAAGTTCAACTTTTGGAAGGATCGACCAACCAATCACAGCCGACAGATATCTTTCCCTTCTTCCGTAAATATCAGTCTGTGATAAATATGGAAAAGTTGATCAGCGCCTGGAAGAAGATCCGCTCTGCACTCAGGATTTCAGGTAAATAGGCTATGATACGGTGCTTGTTAAGGTTGCTTAGCAACCTGAGATGCAACCTGCAGCAGCACTCTTGAAAGTTGGCACAAAAAAGGCACAAAAGTAGCACACAGCATCCAACCTTGCATTTTCCAGGCGGTTAAGACATGGCATGTGTATGGCCCCTAAGACAGTCTTGAAAACATCCATCCATTTCTGACACCTATACAGGGTGGGGTTGCTATGGCAGCAGGTAGTCCACACATCTCTCTCCCCCAGCAGTGTTTTGCAACTCCTGCTGGGGGATTCAAAGCATTTCTGTGCAACTTTACCAGTCTCTCTAAACCCCCCGACTTACACAATCATGGGCTTCTTGTTCCAAAATAAATCTAAGTTATGCCTAACTCAAGCCAACCTGGAAAAGCTGATTGGATTGGAAAACATCTGTCACCACAAATAGATTTTCTATTTTTTTAAGCTGGATCATTCTTTAGGAGCGCTATAGACATATACAAACTGTTTGGTTATTTATAGTAGCCGACTGTCGGAGTGCAGACTGGCTTAGGGCAGAGACGGAGCAGCAAAATGTCAGAACTGAAAATGAAACTTCAGGGTTATTTCTGCTGGGTCTGAAAGTTTGCCTCTGCAGCAGCTGCTCCTCTCATCCAATGATCTGATCTGATCTGCTCTAGATGGATCAAAAGATCAGTTATACACCTACAAGTCACAAACTGCTGCCGCTGAGGAAAAGAACAACTAATGGAGAGCTCTGTCTGCGCTGCATTTACGGACCCACAGAAACATTCAGATTTAGAGATGGAATATAGAATAATACAGAGGAACAAACAGGCATTTAAAAAAAAAAGATCTGAAACCCTGAATGTAGGGGGTGAGAGATGTCACACTGAATTGGACACTGTCAGTAAAATAGTTTGTTAAACAGTAGACAGACATTTCCGTTGAGTACCAGTGATGATGCTGCAGACATTTAGCACGTCTGTTTACAGCAAGAGAAGGATGCCAACAGATGAATGTTAAAGCTATTACATTTCACGTTTTAAGCCCTTAAATGAAGGACTGACCAAGTGTTGCCTTCACTTACTTTAGTATAGCATTGGAGCAGCCAGGGGTTTATCCCTGTCCAAGTCTGAGCACACACATACACAGACATCATCTCTGACTAAATAGGCGTTAGTTTCACATACTCAACAAATAATGTTTGAGTTTGTGCTCACTTCATGAAATCTTGTAGGGAATTTCTAGTGAAATTTGACCTCGAAACTACAGAAAGGCTAGCTTTCACTTGATAAATGTATGACTAGAACTAATAACGTCACTGAAGAAGAAGAACATTGCACCACAATTTTTTTCCTGGTTGCTCATAGCTGAAGATCCTGATTTAATGTGAACTATGAAGCAATCACCAGCTGAGTAACAAAAAGGAAAAGCACCAGAACAAGAAGTTCCATTTGAACTGAGTCACAACATAATCAATATTGTTGAGTAATGACCTCATCACTTCTAAATTTAAAAAACATTGAGAAACAGTATAACCCTCTAACTCAGTGTCTCTGTCAGAGCTGATTTCTCTTTTTAAAGAGATTAAAGGCCACAGAGGGTTTTTTTTTATTTCTCACTGGGCAGTCCCGACCTTCCATCATCAGATTCCAGGCAGCCGTTTGCACATCCTGTGTGGAGTTTTACAGGCTGCCTGTAAAGTATTCATGAGCATATAAAACTTACTCCGCTTTACTGACATTAAAGAAAAAAATTACCTGCTTTAGTTAAGATTGACACATTGAAAATGGGACAGGGTCTGTTCAAAAACACTGTTTAATCGTTTTGTGTCTCTGTGTCTCTCAATTGAGATTGATCCAGTCTCATGTCACTCTTTTATCTGCTGTTTAGAATTTAAAAAGGGTAAAGCATAAATAAATAAGAGCAGGTCATTTGATAGATCAGGCTGTTCTCATTCACTGTTTGTACTCATACATACGAAAAGTAATGCACCGTAATTTGTCTACAATGTTGGGAGAAGTTAACTTAAAGGGCTTTCTGCCAGAAATGGATTCCTTGGTTAAGGTCAGGGAAAAAAATGTGGTATGGCTTACAATGAATAGATTTCTGTCAAAAAGCCATCTAGGGCAAAAATTCTCCCATGTTTTGAAATCTTCAACCAGTAGGCTGTGTTCATGTGACCTATGTGCAGCTGGTTATTCACCGTCATATGACAAAAACAGAGGAAGAAGTCAGGTGAAGTTGTATAAAGAGCAACAAAGTCGTGTAGCAAGGTGGGCAGGTGGTAGCTGGTCAGTCAAACACAGGACTTTGATCCAGGAGATTGCAGTTTGTCCTTTGTGAAACCAAGACAATGTCAAGTTATTTTAAGTTACATTTGTATGAATGTTACATTGTGTCATTATGTAACGCTAAGTACATAACTTGACAATACCCAACCGAGATTCTTTTCCTAAACCTAACCCAAGCAGTAAAGGCACGGACTTGTAAGATATCATGAACTGTTATATGTGCATAACTTTTCTTAAGAGACAGACTTATAAACCATTGTAGGAGGATATGTTGGATTAAATATGAAGCCTCACAGACGAAAGTGCAAATCTACATATACTGCTTAGAGTAGAGATGTTTTTTATGCGTAAAAAATGTTTTCTTGTGTTTAAGCTCAAAGGAACTTTGGGACTTACTCACAGTTAGTTAGGATTGATCTACTAACCTTCCACTTACAGGTTGAAGTTTTTCACCTCTTGGCTATTTGCTACAGCTGCATATTGAGTTACACACAGTGTCAATGTGATCTCATCCCAACTGGTCATGTGCTGATGCTTGGGCACAGGCCCCCCACAGCTTTTTGCACCATGTCTTGATGCAGGGAATTGCTTTAGGTTTAGGCAACAAAACTACGCGGTCAAGATTAGGAAAAGATGGTGTTTGTGACTGATGTGACAAAATAACTTAACGCTGACTTTTAGTTTCACATGAACACTGGTCTTCTGGGTCAAAGTCTGTGCTTGTTGGACTTAAGTGGACTCTCTTGGTCTTGATACTACCGTTGCTTTGACCGCCTAATAATGATGCAAATGGGTTTACGTTGGAGTTGGCTCACACAGATGCTAAAAGGTACAATGTGCATCTGAATCTGATGCCAAGGGTCACTGCCCAGGCACCATTTTTGAACAAATTGAGACTAGGTTCACATGTGTCTGTGTGGATTTGTGTGGATCTGACAATGGACCACACGCTTCATATAACACTGCACTATAACAAGCATCTGATAAAGAACAAATGTTGTGATATTCTGTAATCTAATTTGAATCTAATTGATATTTCCTTCAGCAAAAATAACTTTCAGTCACTTTGTAAATAAGTTATTTTTTACTTTAAAACTTATATGAGATCATAAACTTGTGTGCATGTGTGTGTGTTCAGTACTCGAAACTTGATCTTAGTTTATTTTGATGTCTGACTCTGCTGATGAGACACAAACAACAAAGGCAAAGATACACACATTAAAGACACGCACACATTAGCAAGGTTGACATGAGAGGTGATGGTGGTTCAGCAACTAACATTCTACATCTGGAGTGGATTATGAAGTATATCAGCCTCTGGAGCAGCATGTCCTGTCTACACACACACACACACACACACACACACACACACACACACACACTAACCTCTGTTCTGCTGCACTCAGGGCAAGAATGCTAACACACATGCATACACACACACACACACACACACACACACACACACACACCTGGGTGCCTGAATGATTGGCATGCTGGTCTGATCTGTCTCTGAGGGAAGTCCATTGCTCTGTGTGTGTGTGTGTGTGTGTGTGTGTGTGTGTGTGTGTGTGTGTGTGTGTGTGTGCGTGTGTGGTGCGTGGAGCAGATCAGCAAATCAGGCTAAAAGGACAAAGACAGATAGTGGGATGAAAGGAGGCAGGGAAAAGAAACTTAATCTTTCTTTCTCTTCCAGGTTTGACTGGCTATCATCAAAATGCGTACTGTGCTCATGTTAGCTTTGATATGACTACGTGTACATGTGTGTGTGACTGTGTGAGAGAGAGGATCAGAAAGAGAGTGCAGACAGTTTGAGGTTTCTGTAAAACTTGCATAAATAACCAAACTGCAAATTCAGTTAGAGTGATAGTGATAGATGTACTACTTCTATGCTGTCATGTAGTTGAATAACAGCCTCATTGCATGCATATACTTCAATTTGATGCTGATACCAGTCAGTAGGCCTTTTTTAAATCTGCATTCTTGTTTGTGCTTGTGTCCTTGTGGGTTTGTAAAACATCAGCGGTCCCGGCCAAAATCCTGTCCTTATCCATAATGTGTATTTAGCTCAGTAAGCTGTGTTGCTTCTCTGTGTATTTTTTCTCTCATGCTTTGAAACCATCAGCCAGCAGTGATGTGTAGCTGATCTATAACTGTTTTTGAATCACTAAAGGTGGTGAGAAAGTTAAGATTTAGATCCAAAGGACTTGATTTAAATCCCTCTGTTGTCTACACCCTACCCACATATTCAGTTTTACTCGGACATACATCACATTATGAAAGATAAACACTGACCTAGTATGATCTTTTAAGATTGTTGACATATCCACCAGACACAAAGCAATATAAGCTTTCAGTTGGAGTCATGTTTGTGGCCACCCAGTGAATTGAGGTCTAATAGTTATGCTACTTTTAGCTCTGTTTTTGGTCTCCACACACCCGAGAGAAATATGGCTCTTTTGCTGCTAAATGCTCCACTATCTTCAGCAGCTAGTTGCCAGTCAAAACAGTAAACTGAAAAGCACTAAAACAATCTGTAGAGCAGAGAGTAGAGATTTTTTTTAAAAATGAGTTCTCTGCCTCTGTACTTTTTGCTCGTTGATATGTACAGATCTTGCCAAGATTCAATAAAAAATCAGTTAGTTTTCCAGGTTTAACCCCTGGGTTCTTCATCCTGCTTATTAATGGCAAATCTGTCGACTGAGAGCATCTTAGTTCAATTTAAAAGTTGATGGATGTTTTCATATTTGCATGACGTTAACCTTCATTTGGACTCAGCCGTCTGTGTAGCCGTAGGGAGGACGACTCATTCCTGGAGAATGTCCAGGAAGGAAATGAGGAGGAAACAATAATATGGTTAGTTTTTTGATAACATGTCTTCAGGAGAGACTCACAAGTCTTAACCTTCCAGGGTCCTCAGAATGTGGATCTTCTGCAGTTATTTTTTTGGGGGGGGGTATTAATTTTTGTAACTTTTGAATATGTTGAGTTTATTTGTATTGTATTTGAATACAATATTTTAACCCTGCAAACACCATTTTCTTTCCATTACAGTAATGCTCAACACATTCCAGTGCAGTGGAGTATTCTTGAATATGTCCTCCCTACAAATCAGTCACAGGTTTCAATTTAGAAATGTTGTCTAGACCTGTCTCAAGTCGCTACTGAAGCTGTAACATTGAGCAGAAGTGTTGGTCTGGATATCTGCTGGCTACACTCCCAAAATACTGGCCAGTGCCCCCAGAGGCTTTATCATCCTAAGACAATAGCTGAAGGGTTCCAGGATTGTGTTGTTGATGATGCCTCATCGCAATGACGATCAGTTAAGAATCCTGCCTACATTTGGGGTTTCTATCCGCAGTAAAAAAAAAATGAAATTGGGAAAAGTACCTGGTGCATTATTTAAAAACATGAGTTAAATGACTTCTTCCTCAGATCTGAGGATCAGGATGAGATTCCTACTAGGAAATGTGACCTTTTAATTTCACCACAGCAGATGCGGGCTGTCTTTAGCAAAGTTTGCAAAAGAAAATCAATGGGCCCCAATGACTTGCCTGCCTAAAGCTGTTGGAACTATCTGTTGCTTGGTGTCCCATTTTTCTTATCTTGCAAAAAGTGAGTCGAGTACAACAGTACCATGCAGTGGGAATGAGGCTTTTGATTTTCTGGAGGTACATGGAGCCTAAAATGTAACCATGGTGGGTTTTTTTTTTTTAAATAATATTTTTCAGTAAAAATTGGACAGAAGATGATTCTGTAGGAGCGGTAACAAACTTACACAAACCTCAGATCAGCTTAAATGGTATGCTCATGTCACGTCAATTTAAGTGCTCTTTTATATTTTTGGTTTTAAGCTCTCAAATATAAAAACTCTAAAGGTTGTCTGGGTTTGACTGTCAGCTTCATCCATCCGTCCATCCATCCACTAACCGCTTATCCTCTTGAGGGTCGCGGGGGGGCTGAAGCCTATCCCAGCTGACATTGGGCAAGAGGCGGGGTACACCCTGGACAGGTCACCAGACTATCACAGGGCTGACATGTAGACACAGAAAACCATTCACACTCACAGTCAATTTAAAGTCACCAATTAACCTGCATGTCTTTGGACTGTGGGAGGAAGCTGGACTGCCCACACTGACACGGGGAGAACAACTCTGCACAGAGGGGCTCCCAAACCTGGGATTGAACCAGGAACCCTCTTGCTGTGAGGCGACAGTGCTAACCACCACACCACCGTGCCGCCCCTGTCAGTTTAATAATATGAATAAAGTAAAATCAATAGAAGGAGAACCTGGGTAGTTCCAAATAAAGCCTTTACACTATATGCAATGCAGATTTTACCTTTGGCTTTTACTTCACAGCCCTGATTTTCCCAATCAGGTTTTGACAACCTCTAGGTGTGTTTTTCTGATGCTGCATTTGATTAAAAGCAGAATAATGTCAGTAAAATACGCACCAGAGCAGACACACTACATTTACAATATACAACATCCAGTATACTTTATTTTACACATATACTATACATGATACAAAAATATTGATCACAGTGTATTTTCATGGAAAAGACTGAAATTGCAATGAACAGAGGTTGAAAAATAACATTTAATAAATTATATAATCAATATCTGACATAAGAATACAGAGACATAATTAATACAAAACCCCCCAAATATATAAAAAAAAAATATTTAGACAGTATTTTTAAACAAGTGTCGAGCTTTGACTCTTTTTCCTTCAGTCCGTCCTTCCTCTTCTGGGCTCCGATCAGCCGCTCTCCCATTAAATCGACCTCATAGCCAAGTCAGTGCATTTCCCACCTTCAAATCACCAGAGCTTCCCAAATCTGCACTCCAGTCACTAAGGTTTCCCCACGTTCATCAGGGTCCGCACACTTAGCTGCCATCACAGCTGATGGGGATACTCATGACCAGCAGCAGGATGGGTGATTAATTCTACTTGTTAAGTTTGTTATCTGCTCGTCAGCACCTAGTTAGTGTGTTATTAGTCGGCGGTTAGTCCAGACGTCTCCAGTGGGACGGTACACAGCGACACACTTCCTCACTGAAGGAGAAACCTGGCTCACACCTTCGCCTCCTCACCTCGCAGGGAGGCCTGAGACAACTGCAATGAAAAAGAAAAAAAAGAATTAGCTTTAAAACAAATAACATAGCAGCAAAATGTCTACAGAGGGTCAGGATAGGTAAGTAAGAAACTGTTAAAATGTATTGGTTTGGCAGGTTTGGGTCTAACTTTGAGTGCAACAGAAGATCAAACAAATGTACTTCTTAATACATAAACTGTGTATCAGCCAGTTTTGTTCCTGCCCAGGTGGGTTTTCTGGTAAGTCAAGTAAATTTATACAATTGGTAGGCCTGCAGTTTTTAAGTAATATAGTAAACACTGGAACATAAATGCACTCTTTTACAGAGTTGGACATAGAAAGCAGTTGGAATGCCCAGAACAACTCAAATTATGACATCCTTGAGTGAGTTATTTTTGCCACAAGGGGGAAAAGTGTAATACATGGTGCTGAAGGAATAAAGAACATGTAAAGGCTGCCTCCTCTTGGGGATATGAATGTGCTAATGTGAGCCATATCTGACATCAGAGTGAACAGATGTCTGCCCTGAAATGACTCGCATGCAAAACAATAACATCATACACATGTGTGCTGCAAAAACAACCAAATTGTCATATTTGTGAAAAACATGAATGACATAGTGATGCAAGCTTCATCTCCGAAATGGTTGCAATAGTAGGAAGGTCCGATGTCATCATTCTGCAATGTAATCAGCCACATATTTCTGTCTGGGAGAGTGTGTAGTATATTTTCAGAGAAATGGCCCTTCGGAGCAATGGGCGTTTGTTTTCAGGCTGTCGAGCAATTGTGCAATTGTTGTGCAGCAATTGCTGTTGTAAGGAGTGGTGGGGCAGCTATGTAGAATGTTTCAATGAGGACAAGTTCTTCCAAGAACTTAGGATGTCCAGGGCTACATTCCAATATTTCTGTCGGCGCTGTGTGACAATGCTGTCACGGCATGTAGGCGAGCTGGTCCAGTCACAAAGGGTCTGGCAGTCAGGCTCTATTGGCTGCCGAATGGGGCAGCCTTCTGTAGTTTCAACAGACCGCTCCGACACTGTATGATGAGTGATCTGCTCCTGCGCAGTGAAGCATGACGTGGAAATACCATGGATGACGTTGAAAAGCGTTCGGGAATTCTGATACTACTGTTCTCACAGTGGCTGCATAGCCAGTGATCGGATATGAATCAGAGCAAGACCCACATATAAAGTTGCCTTGATCTGATAAGGACAAAAAGTGGATTTGTGTCCGCACTACTCTGAAAAAAATCAGATCTGTGTCCCCTGAGAGCAAGAAAATCAGATGCTGGCCATATCTGCTTGTAGTGTGAACATCGCCTTATTGTCTATGTCCATGATCCTGTGTTTCCCAGAAGTCTGTAGGTTTTCACTACAGCTAAGCACGGCTGTAAATGATTGAGAACCACATCTGTCTTACAAAGACAAACACTAACTACTTTCCTGTGTGTTCTAAAGGTCAAAGGTTAAAAGTAGGATTTAGATTTCATAACAGTAAAAACTAAAGCCTTCAGAGCTCCTGTGATATACAGCCCATGCTTGAACCACCAGAGCAGTATTTCAGACTATTTTACAGTTTCACCTGTGATGCAGTTATTATTCTTCTGGAATCATGAGGCAGTTTGGTCTAAATCCATTTTTAGAGGACTTTTAACCCAATAAAAATAAAATTAATTCAAGTATCTGTGACCACTTGGATTTTCTGGACATGGAATTTGTCAAGTAAATGTCATGGAAGTCAATTTTGGCAACAAAAGCAACAGCCTGAAGCACAAAAACATTAGTACTGGCCTTTATATCTGGTTAACCCCAACCCAGAGTCAAGGTCTACAATTAAATGATTACAGAAGGAGCAGATCCGTGGAATCCAAAGAAAACATGAAGCAATGGAGGGATGGATTTCTGTTTTACGTAGTACTTACTCACTTCATCAACACGACAAAGATTCTGGGACTGGCGTGTAATTGCCACTGCTTCTTGGGCAGCACGGGGTGTCACAGAATACTTAGTCATGGTTACTTAAAGAGATCTATGGGTCCATGATGAAATACACAGAGGAGTTCAAATAGACACACACACACACACACACACACACACACACACACACACACACACACACACACTCTCTCTTTCAAACACACACTCACAGCCACATACGCACCAGAGCCAGATCCCAGACACTAGATTCCTACCGTTACGTTATACTCATAAATCACTCTCAAACAAGGTCACAAAGGGTCAAGATTGGACGGGATGGATGGATGTGTGTGTATGTGTGTGTGTTTCCTTCTGTGCGGGGAGAGGAAATGGTTAAGTGACAGCTAGGAGAAGTCATTAGCGCACTGAGGTCTTGTATTACACACTAGGTTTACTGCAATAACCACCTACCACTGCCGGACCAGCGGTTTTCTCTGGCTGAACAAAGCCACTAACACTGCCAATATGTGTGTGTGTTTGTGTGTTAGAGCAGGGGTTGACTTCACTATAGGATGATGCAACCAATGAACCACTGAAATATTGAAACAAGAACCTTAGCTGCCAATTGCCGCACCATGATCACAGTGATACAGAAATCATTTACGCTACTTACGTCATTCATTAAACTTTGTGGAGCATAACTGAGCTGATAATTCTAAGGCAACACACGTGGCTTCACATAACACATTGCAATATGATATTACAAATACAGCTATGTAAACTAAAAGAACAAGAAAGAATTGCGTGTAGGGACAATGTTTGGTTCTTCTTCTTTGGTAATTGCATTTTCATCCCTATCCAGGGTAATACAGTATATACTCTAGTTTCCAATGAAAAATAGTAATTGATTTTGGCTGTCAATAGCTATGTTTCCATCCAAAAGTGATTTGAATCATTGGGAAATGTGCATTAAAAGAAATACGAATCCTGTGTGTTTCCATTAGATGTACGGACTTTGGTGAAAACTACGAAGTCGCGCGAGTTTTCCGCAGAACCGGAAACAAAACAAGTCTCGCATTCTTCTTCTTCTACGTTTTCTGGCGGTTGGCAACCAGCTTGTAAATGCATTACCACCTTCCCGACCTGGAGTGTGTCATCGCCATGGAGAGAGGTGCGCTACGTCAGACTTAATTCAAACATAACTGTTTCCATCCCCTGTTTTGCGAATCAACATCTTTTCGAATCAACCAAAACCCGGCTAAAGCGAGTGTATTTTAGTTTGTGCGAATCAGGGGATTTTAATTCGAATTTTGGCGTTTCCATCATAATTTTCCGATGCGATACTTCTAGATGCGCATCTAAACAGACTGATGGAAACATGGCTAATATAGATTTAAAATCAAATGAGTAATAGTAATTTTACTAGGACTTGGTATCTTGTAAAAGAAATCCAATACCAGTACCCTTAAAGTGATAACAATACCAATAGAGTACTTCAATTGAGACCTTTGTATCTACTATAGGTGTATAGATGTCATACTCTTGAATGTTTTGGTGGCTTTTCACTGAACCGCCAACTCTATAAAATATACTGCACTCAACTTCACCTCACCGCAGTCTATGGTTTGTAGCTCCTGCAGTTATGGGCTAATCATACATCACAATAAATCAGCTTGTGGTAATTGACTGTGAACAAACCCATAGAAGGATTTTTTTCTAGATATGGGAAGAAAAAGGATCAAATGAAAAGAAAAGTTTCAATGCCACTTGGTACTGGGTTATTTCAGTCCATGCCCTAATGATATTGAGTACTGATACCCTGCCATAGTTATTACAAGGATAATAACCCTTCCTCTTACCTGTTTCCGAAGCATTAGAATGGAATAGATGGATGTATGGATGGACTATATATAGATGGATGAGTGGGTAGATGGATGGATGGACAAATGGATGGATGAATGCATTACCCTACACTTCTCTCTTCAGTTGGGATGTACCATCCCCAGCAACAATATAAACAGCAGAGAAAAACAAACACTGGCTCAGGATTGTACTTATCTATACTGGCTTACCTTTCTTTTCATTTTTGAGAACTTTTCTTTAAGGCGTTAATAAGTATAATCAAATTACTGACTTAAGTTTTACACAATTGTCGGTGGAAACTTGGCGACGAGACTGTTACCATAAGGTGTGTTTCTATCCACCTCTTTTTATGTGCATTTCCAATTTTAACGTTAAAAAATGACGAGAGGAGAGGGCAAAAATTCTCAAAAAACAAAACATGGGTGCAACAAACTGCAATAGAAACTGATCCAGTGTGTGTGCTATGCCTTTATACATCCATCCAAGTTTAAGGCAAATGATTTTTCCCCAAAAGTGGCAGCAGATGAAAGTGAACCCCTCATATCCCTCCTCACCTGCATGTGGCTTGGTGAAACCTCCTTCCTTTTAGGAAACACTTGTTGGGTGACTCGTTACATTCGCAGGAACACTTTGTTTTATTGAGGGGCTGGTGCCGCGGACATGTCTTGCTACATGTGCACTGACAGGTCTCCTTATTGAAGATGTAGTTCTGTGGACAGGAGGGAGAAGGCAAGTGGTTGCAAACACACTGGCAGGTGTTGCGGTCGAGGTGTCGGTTAGGGCCGCAGTCTTGAGTTTGATCCCCGCGCCGACACACACACTGACAGGTTTCCACGTCCAGTTCCTTATCTGGGCCACACACATCTGCTGAGAATATGTCTATGGAGATAAAAGAAGAGGGAGATGCTAAGAGTTTGTCTTAAATGACTAAAGACAGAGAGTGTACTGATATACAGTCTTTAAATATATTAGCTGGGTTGTATCAATGTTTAAAGTTGCAGTATATATATAGTAAATATTATGAAGCTAATATGAATATACAATTGTTACTTGAAACGTAAAGATTACACACGTGGTTTCTGTAAATATAAAGAATTCAAATGACACCTTCTGCAAAACACTCTTGTAAATGCTGGTTATTGAAAACGCAACCACATGTAAAATCTGTGTGTGACAGTTGTTTGATGACACTGATAAGCTATGTAATTGAGACATCCCTGAAATGAACTAGCAATGTTCTCTCTGTCCTCAGGGACAACACAGATGGTTCTCTTTCAATTCTGGTAAATCATCTTTTAGCTGAAAAACACAGTGAGAGATGGAGAGAGAGCAACAGAAGGTCTGGCAAATGGATGTTGAGACTGTTCCATACACACATACTCTGTGTGTGTGTCTACAGATGAACAAACACTGATAACAAAGACACACAGTTTACGGCTGACAAAATGCAAGCTGTGTCTACTCCAGCATAGCAGCATGTGCTGACACAGACTAACAACCTAAATCAATGTAATGAGCTTCAATGGAACTATATTTTCCCCCGAGGACGACTGTTTTCCAACTGAGAATGAAATCTTTAACCCAATCGCCAGAAAAAATGTTTGCATTGTATGTTTCTGCAAACCGCTGATACGTTACATTTGCAGCACTGTTGGTAAAAAACAACCACTTTTTGTGCTACTATTTTGGCAGACAAAGCAGCCGTGTCTCTGTTAAAAACAACAGCTTTTCGTGCCTAAATAACTGCTTGGAAAACAGCGAGGGTCTATAAAAACCACCCACGTTTAGTACCTAAAAAATCCCTGTGAACACAGTAATGACTTGCTCATGTTCTTGTTTGTTGGTCTCCAACAGTAGTTTGTAGTGGTCTGCAGTAGGGATCAATCGATATGGTTTTTTCAGAGCTGATGCCGATACCGATTATTATGAAACAGAGATACCAATAGCCGATATCAACTGATATATGTCTGCTGTAAAAATCATAGTTGACATAGCATTAAAAAACTAAACACTGACAAAGAAACACCAGAGGCAGGATAAAAACTCAGAATAAAGAACAAAATTATAGATTTTTCAATAAAAAGGAAAATAAATAAGTTAAAAATAAATAAAAAACAAAGTTGAAGAATATGCCAGCTACATAAAAAAAAAGATTAAAATAAATAAATACACAATAATCATAAATACAAAATTAAAAAGAAATAAATAAATAAAATTAAGGAGAGCTCAATTAAAAGCCAGGCTAAAAAGGTAGGTCTTGAGTTGCTTTTAAGAGCCTAAAGTGGTATGTACAGGCAGTGAGAAGCACGCCAGGGCAAAACAACGCAGCTAAGGAAAACAAAACTGTATATGGGCATATTGGTGGAAAAAATCACCAATACCGATAACCCTAAAAATTCATAATATCGGCCCCGATAATCGGCCAGGCCAATTATCTGTCGACCCCTAGTCTGCAGCTTGGCAGGTATCTCACCAAGTGACACACCTTCCATGTCTGACCAACCATCTCAGCTGTGGCTCAGAGGTAGAGGGGTTCGATCCCCGGCTCCTCCAGTCCACATGTCAAACTATCCTTGGGATACTGAACTCCAAATTGCTCCTGATGGCTGATCCATCAGTGTGCGAATGGTTACTGCGTAGCAAGTCGCACCATGTATGGTAGCCTAGCTCACCAGTGTGTGAATGTGACATGTAAGCATTTGGCATGGTCGGAAGACTAGAAAGGCACTATACTACACTTGCAGTCCATTACATTCCCCTCCACCTCCCGATGGTTACAAAGATTGATGTGAATTGTACAAATGTAAGTTACTCGTGTTTTGCAGAAAAACACAATGCCAACATCTTCTTTCGGCGACTATGCTGAAATCATCACTACACAGTATCATGTCCCAAGAAGTCTCAGTCTCCTAAACACTTTTAAATAGCTCCCTTAAATAAATCATTTTTGCCCTGAAATGACTTCTTAATAATTCATACCCTTGAATTACTTGCCCAAAATTACATTATTCAGGATCAACAAACATCAACGGCACACTGGAATTCCTCCGGGTAAAACCATCAAAACACAGAAAAGGATACCATTCAGCCAGAGGGAGAGAGACATTGCCAGTTTCCTCAGTTTGTGGGAATGGTGTGTTTATCATGTTTTATTTACCACAGGGGCATCCAAGAGGGCATTTTTGCAGATTTTTTTTTTTCAGTCTCAACCTTTAAAATAAAATTAGAGGGAGAGAAGTAGTCGCCATGTGCTGTATAGGTAAAGCTTGAGCTAGAGCTAATCTTTACACTAAATGTTCTGTGTCCTGTTATCTTTTCACAAATAATTTGTTTTGGCCTGTGATTCGTGAGTAGCTGAGGAATCTGCTACTCTGGGGTCTCCGCATTCTGCTCTTTCGCGTTTGTTTACACAGAGTCCAGAGTTTTATCATAGCCAAACACACACAAACACATAGGAACTTGGAAACACGCACACACACACACATACAGACTCTCGACAAACACACTGCAGTCATAAATATTCCTCAGTGAACACATGAACATTCTCCTGTCACAAAGACTAACACAGAGAAGGATGGCTCTGCTAACAGTGTGTGTTTGCTTCAGTGTTTGGTATGTGTGTGCTCACTGCAGGCCTTGGGGACACGGCATCATGCAGCAACAGGCCACACTGATCAGTTGCATCTATTGGCAGCTACTGTATTTACTTGTACTGTGCTGTAATCTAAAGTTTGATCTGCAGTATTGCATTTTTCTAGCTTTAGAACATTACTGTTATCTGACCCAAAACCTCTGTCTTCTTTCTCTGAGGTCTGATTTTTGGACTCAATAAACTCTCTTAACCGCACAAACTTGTTGTATTTTGCTTATTTTAATTAATGCCACGTGTTCACAAAGTGGTATGCACCCCCATGTGAGGATCAAATTAATTTACAAAACAAAATATTTGATCATTTGTTACTTTTTTCCATAAATTTTGAGAGTTTGAACAGGGTTCAGTGGGACTTTCAGGGTGACAGCAGTGTGCATGTCATCTAGTAAACAAGCCAATTTAGCCCTCTGAGCTAATCTGTGCTAACTATACTAACGATAGATTGGAAATGTGCATCAACATTTTTTGCCAACACTTGATATCAAACAAAAGCCAGAGATTGTGTCATACTTAATTACTACAAGCTGTAAATTAACCCCTTCTAAGCAGAGGGCAGAAGATAACATCATCTCTGATCCTGACTGGGCAAAGCCTCTCTTCCTCCGGGCAGCTGCTTTCATCTCACTCAGAGTCACCCTGGGTCTGCAGCTGCCTGTTCTAGAGAGCACAATGAAACTGAGGATTGAAACGTCCCCAGAAGCACACTTGATGCTTAACTTGAAGAATCTCATTTGACTGAGGGGTCTCCGACTGATGATTCAAATCTTCAGCTTACAGGATGCAGCCCTCATTCACCTTAAACTTAGTTTAGCATTTCTGTACTGCAATTTCTTGTTACTTATCAGCGGACATAGACGATACAGCTCTGCGATAAACTTCTATCAGCTGATAAACCAGCCAGACTGAAGGGTCTATAGCTCTGCTGTCAATGCTGTGCCATCTCAGAGTATTCATTAGGCCTAAAATGTTGTCACTAGGACAGATGTAAAGCTCTGGGTAGCCCTACAGTTAGTTGATCAACTTCCTCCCAACCCTCACCCTACGGTCATGAGCTCTGGGTAGTGACTGAAAGAAAGCGTTCGGCGAGCTCAGCCTTAGAGAGAGAGCTTGGACATCTGGAGTGAGCTCGGAGCAGAGCTGCTGCTCCTTTGCAATGAAAGAGGTCAGTTGAAGTGGCTCGGGAATCTGATCAGGATGCCTCCTGGGTGCCTCCTGTAAGAGGTGTCCACGTCCTACTGGTAGGAGGCCCCGGGGCAGACCCAAAAAATGCTGGAGGGATTTATATCTTGTCTGGCCTTGGATTGCCTCAGGGTCCTGCAGAAGGAGCTGGAAAATTTTGCTGGGGAGAGAGACGTCTGGAGTACTTTGCTTGGCCTGCTGCCCCTGTGACCTAGCTTTGGATAAGTGGTTGAAAGTGGATGAATGGATGGAAGGAAAGATATCTAGTAGCTGTGCTTGGTTGTTTGTCATTACATGACATACAGTGTCCAATGCTGTATCCAAAAGTTTGTTTATCTCAGTGACAATTTACCTTGCAACTACTGAAGTGTGTAAGCTCCCAGGCTGAAACGCTCACCTTTTTTAGAATGGACAGCAGTGCTACACCCAGTGACCTTTTCCTTTCTCTACTTTCACTCAGGTTGGACAAATGCTACTTGCTTCCTGAAAATTTGTTTTACAATATGTATAGACATGGCAGATTAGCACTGCAATGATGATTGGCTCTTCAGATGTGGCCATCATCTATGGCCACCTTTACGTTCGGTTCTTTCATCTATGCATTGTTTCAAAAGAATTCCCACCAGAGAGCTCCCATTAGTTGTAGTACATCGAGCTGAGAGAGGTGAATTTAAGGTATGCAGCTAGTATAAACAGCAGCTGACGTCATCGTAGTGTTTCCACATTAAAAGCTGATTTCCTGTCTACATCATTAAATACATTTATTTAGGTTTTCCAAAAAGCATACATTCACATGACCACACACACAGCTACCATTAGCTTTGCCCTCTACTCTGCTTATTACTCCAATCTGAGCTTTGTTGGCAGCGAAGGGTAATTTCCCTGCTATTAGACCTACTGTATTCTTATCAACAGCGGTAATTGTTGGTCTTCCTTAGCTTCTGTCATTTTCTCTGGGCTACTACAGGAAAAATAAGCAAACACAATTTCCTCTGCAATGTTTTTGGAAAAAAATGACAAGAAATTCATTAAAAGTCTGCTTGTGTGCAAACACTCACCAAGGTGCTGTTGGGAGGGCCTCGGAGGGGGCAGTGGTGGAGGAGGTGGGTTGTGGTGTACATTGGCAGTAACGCTGACACACCGACACTGCCTGCTGCTCCAAGACTGACCCGGAGGACATGTCCTGTTGGCTATTGGGCACCTTCAACAGAGAGACAGAGATAAAGATTGAAAAAAGACACCTGAGACGTTGTTGCTAGAGATGCCTGATATTGGTAATGCAGTCTTCTATATT
This sequence comes from Epinephelus fuscoguttatus, assembly GCF_011397635.1. Taxonomy (NCBI): domain Eukaryota; kingdom Metazoa; phylum Chordata; class Actinopteri; order Perciformes; family Serranidae; genus Epinephelus; species Epinephelus fuscoguttatus. The sequence goes on along the minus strand of NC_064754.1, from coordinate 12,247,020 downwards.
AAGTTCTTGGAGATGCCCTCTTCAGACCCAAACTACTACTGTAAACACTGACATCTACAGGGATGATTTGTGGTCCCACTGGGATCACAACTGGCATCCATGCAGTTCGAAAGTGAACAAAGACAAAACTGCTCATGTTTTGTCTCACGTTTGAATAAAAACAGCAGTTTTTATTAGTTACAACCAATTTGTAGCTCCATTAAATGTGTTTGAATAAGAACACAATCAAATGCCTCCATGTAAAGTAAAGACTCTCTTACTGCCATTCCCACAGAGAATTAACACCCTTCATTGGCCCAATTAGCCAACATGAGCATAATTAGCCATTAACCAGTTTAATTCCCATTGTACTCAAGCTGCAAATGAGTCTTCATTCTGCTTTGATTGTCTATTTTGGATCATTGCTCAAAACGACTGAATCCCCCCCAGCTCTCGTCAATCCTCCGTGTAAAACTGTAGGTCACTGCTGCCAATGAACACCAGTGCCAAATGGCAGACGACCAATCTAAAATGAGTGAAAGTGAGGAGTGTATCAATTCAAAGCAAGTCTGATATTTTTTTCAGCAGATGGGCAGCACTCCAGAGGGATCCCCATGCTTCTGCAGAATGTTCAAGTGGGGAACTGTTTCTAATGGGTTAGCCGTAAGAGCTTGATAAGCTAATGTACTACAAAGCTTGTTACTGTGAGGAAGTTTTGAGGTCTTTTTCTTTTCTTACTCATATTTCCCTTTGGTACTGATTTCTGTTATAATGCCCAAATTTCACTTTTTTGTCATCTGTTGTCATGTATTAGTTACGTTTGACTTCACACCCTTCATCTACCCCTTCAGGATTAGTTATCTTTCAGTGATTTGTTCTTTTTTTTTTAAATGACCTCTTAACACTACATGACATGGCACTCTCCATGCCTTAGGCTGTCCATGAAGGCGCATGGAAGGGCGGAGAGGTATGCTCTCTCAGGCTCAGACTTTCCTCATTTGCATGTGGAAGGGCATAGAGGTGTGCTCTCTCTGCCTTAAGCCTGATTTATGGTCCTGCGGCGTACCTACAACGTACCTACGTCGTTGCCGTGATGCCGCCGTGAACCCTTCAAACTTCTCCGTCACTCCATTTCGTCGCGGTGCATTTCACCGCCAGAGCGGTAGGAGGCTGCGTTCCTTTCCTGAATGGTTATCGTCGTCTCTAGTTGATTCTTTGTTTAGCTTCTGGCTTTTCTGGTCACAGAGAAATGAATGCAGAGCACGGACAGACGGCTCCGTCCATATCTGTATTGAATGTTGAGCATAAATGGGCCTAAATACTGCAACATATGTGCAACATCTACATCGCAACAGAAGATGTTTAAAGATGCCGGGGATGGCGCAATCTGGAAATATGGAACCGGAAATGCGTTGCTACCAAGCAAACCAATCACAGCCCTCTTGGTCTGCGCTGGGTCTGCATTGCCTCGACGTGTAGTTACATTTTTGGGGAGGTGCACGTCATGGCGAGCCTTCTGTGTAGCCACGTACCCTACGACGTAGCGACGTCGTTGATTTAACACAGGACCATAAATCAGGCTTTAGGCTTTTCATGTAGGTGCTTGGGAAAGGCTTTCTGCATAGGCCTAGAAAAGGCAGAGAGGTCCCAGAACAGATCCATGCCGCCAAATATAATACTGCAAATGGAAATAAAATTTTCTTTGACAAAACTGGTCCTGACCAAATACGCTTGTTATGTATGAGGCATAAATACATTGGAAAGAGATGTAAGTATGTCACATGACATGATGTAACTGTAAAGAGGATGTAGGTAAAGTCAAAAGAAGCCCATGTTTACTTTCACACAGGACAAGAACAGCAGTCTCCTGCGTAAAAGTCCGATGTTTGTTGACCCATCCACCACCCTTACCTTCTCACTTGTGGACTTTCTTGCTCTTTATTCTACCTATGGGGTCGTAACATTAACCACCGCCAACTGCGTGATGTTATATAGTTAGGGAATCTATCTGTCCACCACGACAAAGGATAATATTTGACTTTCCACTGGGTTTCTGTGGTGTTAAGAGGTAGTGATCATTTACTGTATTTTTGTGAGACTAGATAGGATGTTAAATGTGGACAGAGATGAAACAGGCTTGAAACTTTTAACCAGAGATGGTAGCCAAACCCTGATTTTCAGCTTGGGTGACTTCCACAATAACTGTGACAGCAAACATCCAATTCCTACAAATTTCTTCAATAAATCCTGTCTAATCTCATCTGAAAGATTAATTTTACATGATCTTCAAAATGTTTAGAGCAAAGTCTAAATGTAACACCAAAACTAGTATCAACCCAGCAGGAAAAAAAATCATCATTCTTTGTATGTGATCTTCAGGAGCTGCCAGGGTTAGAAACTGGGCAATTAACTGGTTCAAGACATGGGATTCCTTAGATCTTTATGCGTGTGAATGTTAAATCTCTTAACAAACTGCCCGCGATAAGCCATTTGAGGGATTGTAGACAAATAAATACCTTGATCAAAGAAAGATTTCTTGGGTCAGCTTCAATCAGACGGTCATGAGAGAGAGGGAAGTATCAGAGGATTATCTTTGATGAAATATCTCTGGGATTTCTACAGCCTTATGTCATTTTGGAATGAGGAATGCTTATGTGCAGTTGCAGACACTCTACTGCTATATTTATACAGCTTCTGACATTATTATTAAATATTTTGCAGCAGAGCCAAAGGAAAATATTATGGTTGTACTTTTTCTCACCTATTGTTAAAACTAAAATGTCATTTTCTCAACCACTTCCCCTTGAAGGGCAACATGCTAAGTATGATCATGAACATGGTTAACATTGCCTGCATCCCAAAGTACTGCAAGTGCCCGTACAAAGTAATTACTATTGCATGAGGTATGAAAACAACTGGGACATACTACCTCACCATGACATTGCACTTTGACTTTCTTGCTCATATATCCATTATATTCTGTAGCACAAAATCTGAACTAAAAATACAGTATGTGATTTGGAACACAGCAGATATTAACGTTATCGCTTCATGTTACCTTGGAGACCTAACAAAACATCTTTTGCCATGCTCACCAGAGACACGGATCAACCCGGAGAGCTTTGCTGTTGTTACTTTGCATTGTATGTAGTTTCAGTAATAACTCTATACATTGTAGATTCTAACATGCAGTATGTTCATGACAGTAAAATTACACATGCAGTCTCTGTCATTGCTATTTTCATATGTCTGTCCTTTTGTTGTTGTTTATTTTGTTCACTTAAGCAGTTTCTGTTCCTGTTATTCATGCTTTTCATCTGTCATTGCGGCTTCTGTCAGGTGTCTATGAGCTGTCATGTGTCTGCAGCTTAGTCGATGAGAAGTCTTCCACTGTGCAGAGAATTCTGGGTCAAAATAGACAGGCAAGCATGTTGGCTTGTATTCTGCAAACTGTGACCAGATGCAGTGGTGCATCCTGTTATTTTTTGGCATACTGCATTTGACATGCTATTTATTGAGACATGCTAAATGATTTTCTGGCATACTAAATAGTATGGTAGTATAGGTAATGGAATGCACAATTTATACCTACTAAACAGCATGTTAACATCATGAGCATGTTAGCATGCTGACTGAGAGTATTTAGCTCACAGCACCACTGTGCCTGAGCACAGCTTCACAGTGCCACTATGGCTACTTACTCCAGTTTAAATATAAGAGCTTGTATTTTACTATATTAACCAGATGTCTTTATCACCAATGGCAACTTTCAGTAAGTGTAGTAATATTATAGCACAACAAAAAGGAAAGGTTTGATGGTGGTGGACAGGTACGCACTGAAGGCCAGGGTTTATCCCCCATATCTCACAAGCAGTCAACATCAGGTTTCTTTAATATTCAACCTTGACCACGATCTTTCCTTAACCTTAACCAAGTCACTTTAGTTGCCTTAACACAGGTACAACTTCACCATACTTGCAAGGTACAGATACAGTATTGTGAAATAAATGATTACAAAATGTCAGCAGTGGCATTTTGATTGTGCATGGACCAAACATGGCTTAGAATAGTTTAGCTGATTAGGAGACTGGAAGGAAGCAGATTGTAGGCAAATAAACATCATCATCAAAGACAGGCCTCTTGGGTCAACTTCAGATAGGTGGAGGACAGTTACTGATATCTCTGTGAGGCTACAGCAGCTCTGCTGTTTGCCATGTTAAAACCACATGACCTTGTTATCTGCTTATCTAGCTCGTTTTTTTCTTTTACCCATTCCTCTTAAATAATTTTTCATTTTTTCATGTCCTTTTATAGTCTTTCACCTCATTTCTTCCTTACTGACTGCTCTATACAACGCCAAGAAAGCATATTTATTGCCTCTAAAGTCCACCGTTTCTGTCTAGAAACCACAGAGGCTGTCATGATAGTCTTCTAGCTGTGCGTCAATTCAAGAAATACATGTGTTTTTAAAGGACCAGTGGTTCTTGGTAATAGCCCTGTGTAGCTGAGTGTAGCTTTTGATATGAGGACTGTAATGCTTGCCTGTTGCTGTAGCATTTACTGTAATATGTTTGGAATGATTTAATATAGTAAACAGGCAAGAGCTAATGTATGTAGCAGGAATCAAACTAACGGGAAATGACAAAGTAAAGCTGTAGATGACTGAGACATTCCTCTTGTCATGAGCAACTATTAACGACTAAAAAAAAAAAATCACAGCAGGGAAATGATGAAGCATGGAAATATCACACACACAACACATATTATTATCACCCACATATTTGTTAAAGTCTAACCACTTCAGTCACTTTACAGGAAATGAGCAGGCTGACAGTTATCAGCTGATGTGTCACTGTGAATGAATGTTTCTCCACTGAATCATGATGGTTTAGATTCCTCAGATATTCAGAGCCTCCAGAGACAGAATCTCATTCTCAAACACGTCAGTATTTTAGAACCTCATAGTTTTGGCCATCATTCCTATAACCAATGATGATGTCTTTACTCACCAGGTTTCTTGTTGAGCTTGAGAACAAATCATTACAGTAAAGCCCCAGAGGGCAGAAACAGGTGCTGCGCTATCAATTTCAGTCACATTGACCCTGAAACATGTTTTGAGTTTTATCCATTGTTGAAAAGAGGACATTACTCGCTAATATCAGTATTGTTTTGTAGTCCAAATATTAAGCAAATGATATCACTTTACATAATGACTGTAACTGAGCCATGATTCAGGAAAAACAGCCCTTAAAGTTTTTCGTACGGTGACTGCAAATAATACACAATAGAGCCCATTAGCATTTTTAACTGAGAGTGCACGCTTCACTCCAGGGGCTGTCACAGAGAAAAAAATTACGCAGAAAAGCTAAGGGACACTTTCATTTTGTAGCTAGCAAGTAGGGCTGCTCAAGTAATCAAATTTTAATCTAGATTACGTTTTGGGCTTTCAACAATCATGAAAACAAAATAACCGACATAAAACGATTATGCGCTTCTTGTCAGTTAACTCTCGTTATCTTGTGTTGTGTCTTGTGTCAAAAACAGCATGCAGAAAATGGCAGAGGGAGAGCGAGAGAGGTTGATCTGTGTGTGTGTGTGTGTGTGTGTGTGTGTGTGCGCGTGCGTGTGTGTGTGCGTGCGTGTGTGTGTGTACACATCAGGGCCAAACTCCGCCGTGCGCGATACAGAGAGCCGAGGAGAATTGTAAATGCGCGACCATGTGGAGACAGACATGACATGCTGTCGTGTAAATAAGTCATCACGTGCGCCGCATAATCGTTTGTATAATCGTGATTTCAATTTTGACCAAAATAATCGTGATTATGATTTTTTCCATAATCAAGCAGCCCTACCAGCAAGGTACCAAATAACGCATTCCCAACAACACAGTGCAGGAACATGAGAAAATATTGTTTATGTCAGTAGAACCGCAGTCCATTTGACAAACAATGTTAGCATACAGTCAATCTGGAAATCCATTGGTAAAAAACAAAACAAAAACAAAAACAAAAAATAATAATAATAATTTTTTTTTTTCTTCCTTTACCTCTGGAGGCACAGCCCAGAGTTTTTCGACTAACGGAAGTGCAGGAGCCTCGGCGATTGCTCACGCCCGTCACTTCCGGCGGTGCCCCCAGGGAATCACCGTGTTGTTTACAAATACTTCGGGTAGAAAACCAGCAGTTTAGCTATATATCACATTTTTCACATCACTATATCACCGTGTAGACTAATCTGATGTATAAGATGAGATAAGACAAGATAAGATGTTTGTTAAGTCTATAAACACAATGATTGAGCAAATGTTATTTCTGTGTGTTTTGTAATTAACATGGTTATCGTAGATCAGCTGGGCTAACCGTTAGCTGTTAACGTTAGCAGTGTCTGTAATAACAGACTGTATAAAAATAAGGTAATAACTCAATAAACAGTCCATGAATAAAATATTTTTTTCCAGCGGATATCTTAGTTACAACATGATTGAGCTAGCAAGGCAGTTTTGTGTTGCTACAGTATGTGTGGTATTTATTCAGTTATGGGAAATCACGATGTCTAGAAAGCAGCAGTGGCTGCAGCTGACAGGGACAGTTAGCAAAGCTAACATCAGGACGTCATCTGTTAAAGCCTCCTGTTGTCGGATACGACATGGAACTACTCCAGTTAGCTCAATCATGTTGTAACTAAGACATCTGCTTGAAAAATATTTTTTTCACATTGACGAGACGGCGTTTTGGGTGGAGCGGACGCGGAGCTTGCTGTTTCTGTAGGTACACATTTCCTGGGGACACCTGCACGTCTCGGCCACGCCCCCTCCATTGTGATTGGCTAAAGCGCACCCTTCAGTGCACCCTTAAGGCCTGAACATACTCGGGTGGAACGTACGTGGAACGGACTCCGCGGAGGTCCACGCGGACTCAAGCCGGACGTCCGCAAGCCCTGTGCGCGCAAAGCTCAGATTTTATGACCGCGCGGACTACGCTCAGCGCACCAGTGACTGTTCATCATGTATTTTTCACATCGCAGGGATTTTTCACAGACATTTTTACAGGAAACTACAACGCGGAAGTGCGCTCGACTATGAAAGCCCGAATGACTGCTGACATTCCTCGCGGAGTCCGCTCCGCTTAGAGTATGCCCGAGTATGTTCGGGCCTTTACAGACTTAAGATATATATAAATAATAGACGAAGGGACAAATTTGAACCAATGAGGTTGGAAGTCAGAACTTTTTTTCGTCTTTGTTTACCATGCTGGTACATTTAAATTAATTATACTTTGGTGTTCATGGTTCCCATAAAATAGCCTGAACAATTGAGTTGTCAAGAATATAATCAAGCTCATGATGTGTAGAAAATCCATATTGACAAAAGTTTAATGTCAGACACTTATAATTTGGTAAGTGATGCTAAGCCGCTCAGAACTACCCCATATTCTGAAAGCTTTGTTGAAACGATGTGGAGGTGAGGTGTTTGACATGTTACCATACATGAATTATGGCTTGAAAAGAAAAAAAAAATAGTGGGGCAGCACAAAGTTGGATTAAAATGTTGTTCTGCAAAACTGAATGAACAGATTTGGCAACATGTTAAATGGTGAGAATACAGCTACTTTCTTGTTTTGAGTAAAGAGCAGCTCAATAAAGTGTAATGACAGCCATCATATTCTTGACCCTGGAACAAGCTGCTGACATTTATGAGGAAAATTAAAGAAATTATTATCCTCTGCATGTGAGGTGAGCACAAATGTGAACTTGTATATGTAAGTATTTGATTTCTTCATACAATAAATTTCTCAACTGAAGTCTGGAATTAATCACATGAGAGAATGCCACCAGTCACAGACTAGGATAAGGTACAAAACAACAAATAACCCAAAACACTTTAAAAACCATTACTTCCTGAGTCACTCGATGTTGTTAATTATATTAATATCAACTTGACAAATATTGGTAAAAATATTGGGATTGTCCATGTGATGGAAAACAAACCCCAGCCTGATGCTGACATTACTCCAGAAACCAGATACCTTGTTTGGATTTCTACAAACTGCCAAGAAAAATATACCTCCTCTGAAAATACTGAACACACACACACACACACACACACACACAGTCTATTATATAAAACACCACAATGAGAAAATGATCTGGCTAAAACGCAACATTTAGGGAACCAGTGAGTTGGACACAGAGACAGACAGCAGGCGGTGTGTTTGCAGACAGACAGCAGGCGGTGTGTTTGCAGACAGACAAATTGTTTTAAGTTGAGAAAGAGTCTGGCGATGACAAGAGACACAGTGTGGTTTCAATTCAAGCTGCAGTGGCACGGACACATAAACGGAACGGACATATTCACTAATGGGGGGGATAGAGGAGGAGAGCAAAAGAAAGAGATGGAGAGAGTGAAGAGAAAGAGAGAGACATTTTTGGGAGAAAGGTTGCTGGTGTGACTGCGGTGTTCCTCTCACTTCACCTAATGTGAAACATACGTGTGCTTCACGCTTACGTCTGTTATTCGCTGGTTGATTTGTAGGTGTGAAAATCTCTACAATGCGTTTCCTCTTCCAGCCATTATCTGACACGCTGTGTTTAAAGCCATTGCTTTGTGCATGCGTGTGTGCATGTATGAAACGTCAAATACCAACACGTATCAACATTCTTCTAACGTCACAAGTGTTCCTGCTCTCTCTCTGTCTAACACGCACACACTCCAAAGCATCAAGGCCTATTAACGTCAATATGAGCCACAACAACATCCAGAGAGAAAAGTGGAGCCACAAAATATTCAGGAAGGAGAATGAAACTGGAGATACTGAAGAAGTGAAGACAAAATATCTGTTTAATGTGATTCCCCTTTACATGCAGCTGTGTCTACTCTGATTAAAGTTCACCAACATGTCGTTATCACCTCAAAATATGAAGAAGCAGAACAGCTGGAGACGCTTGTGCCATTTTGATTATAATGCATCAAAACAGGATTTTTCCAAAGTTTTCCAACAGTTGCAGACTTGTTTGACCATGCAAACATAGCTTCCCTCTTTCATTCCTTTAACCACCTTCATTAAATCTTTCTTGCAATATTTGTAGCACATGCCCAAAAACCTGTTGATATCTGAGTCTTTCTTAATGTTTAAAAGTAGGTGTGTTCCTGACCAGAAATGCAGGCTTTTCTTTGGGGTATGCATCTCTACCTCAGCTATGCAAACTGTTGGCAAGTTGGTTCATGCACATGGTTGGTTCGAGACATGTGTTGCAAACTGTGGTAAAAACTAATATGGAGAGGGATAATCTGAATGTGCTTTACACACGTCCAAAGAATGCAATAAAACCTGAATAATATCGGCATATTCCACATCTTAATTGGGAAATGATCAATTTGGTAAAGGCTTAGTTCGGAGCAACTGGAATATGCTGTTTACGTGACCTGTATCCAATTTAGAAAAGTCAATGTAAAGTCTGAAGTTGTCTAAATGCACATAATTTCCATGTCATTAACAGAACATTTGTCACATTACGGCAGCCAACATCCTCCAGGTTACATTCCTATCATATGTCTTTGAAACACACACACACACACACACACACACACACACACACACACACACACACAGCCTTCATTAACTAACCCTTCATGTCTTTCCTTGGTTTAGATTTATTGTCGTAATTGTTTTGTGAACTTCTATGGCACATGTAAGTGCACATTCCATATTGAACAGGTCATTACTCTTCAGTAGTACCCCACCCAGACACAGACACAGACACACACACACACACACACACACACACACACACACACAGAGGCGTCTTCTAACAACATCGACTTGGATTTCATCTGCACCAGGGTCTGACCGTCGTTCATCACGCTGCTTATTCACCTGATGTGAAAAATGAAAGGGACTGGAAAAAGAGCTGAGCAGCACGCAGCAGGGATTCCTCTCATATAAGGTACAATGTGTCTGCCTCACGAGGTTTCCTTCACATTAACTATAAGTAGTCTATATATAACTGTATAAGGAGGCTTAATAAAGATATATCATCAACAGGAATGCAAAAGATATGTTTGAGGCAAGTTACAGTGTTTCTTAAAGAGTTTGTGTGTGTGTGTGTGTGTGTGTGTGTGTGTGTATCTGTGTGTGTTTGCATGCTGTAAAATGGCCTGCTATCTAAAATGTATGATGTTGTTTTAAATAAATACTACTAATAATATAAATACTGATTTTTAAATGAGATTTAACTGGGCGGTTCACTTCAAAATCAAAAATACATATTCTTCCTCTTACCTGTAGAATTATTTATCAATCTGGATTGTTTTGTTGTGGGGTTTAAAGTAGCTTTTTTTCTATGCAGTTTTATGTAGGAACTATTATCTTTCTAATGAACTATACCACCAACCGTAACACCACACAGATAGAGGCGTGTATCTATTCATGGAAGAGAAGCATAAGATGTAAACAGTTATTCTGTCTTTCTGAAATAAGCTGTAATGTTAGCTAGTGGCCAGTGGCGCAGTAGATACAGGCTTCTTTCCTTCTGTGATATGGCTGGTGGGTGTAGTTCGGTCATGATTTCTGAAAAGAGACATTGCTGTTGAGTTTTTCAATTGTATTTTTGGCACTTTGAGCACCACAAACCAAGTGCCATCTAGTGCCATTATATTTGAGAAAGGGCAGACATCTCTACGGTTGATATTTCCAACACTCTGCAGCTCACACCAAAATAATCTGGATTGATAAGAAATAAAAAAATATATATATTTTGGATTTTGGGGTGAACTGTCCCTTTAAAATCTGAGCTTAATCCACTCAGTTTCTTCCTGGAACTACAATCACTCGTAAACAAAACCCCAAGACATCTGAACTCAGAAATAGAAACTTATTCACCAACCTGAGGGGTAGCCCTCCACTGCTTTCTGGCAGAGTACAATGTTGCCTCACACTCTGCTGAAAACTACCCCAGAGTGTGCTGACATTTAAGGGTCAATGGAGCCAGCAGGACTACATCATTGGCAGAAGCACACAAACAATTCTGAGGTCACCAAACTTCACACTCTCCACTCCTGAGCTACACATTCTGTCCCTAAAGATCCCAAACTCAACAGGAAACAAAGGACAGCCTTGGCAGAGTCCACACTGTTGTATTAAAAATGACATTGGCTGTAATGTCAACTTGACAAAATTGTTCATTAATGGACTAAAACACGCAAACCAAATACAATATCTTTGCATCCTTCTGTTTTCAGGACACATGCCAAAAAATACATCATGAACCACTTCCTCGTGGGATGCTGCCTGTCAGAGAGTGTTTTGGAGAGGTCATAAATCACAGCATGCGTCATCTTAGGTATGCACTCAGGAACATACATACATTTCATGTCATGACATTTCATGACTGTGAAGTTAATCAAGAGATAATACAAGAGAGTTTCCTAAAGTAACACCCCTGTATGCACAGGAAGCAACGTCTGTAACAATAGATTCAAACACTGTCTGTCTCTTTGTGTGTGTGTGTAAGAACACCTCTTGCTGGAAAAAGGAAAAGGCTGCTCCTGTCCTAAACACACACACACACACACACACACACACACACACACACACACACACACACGCACACACACACGCACACATACAGCTCTGAGGAGACATGTGCCAGAGGTAGACTGAGGTCTCTTGGGTTGAAAACTGTGCAAAGCTGACAGAAGAGGTTTTGTGTGTGTGTGTGTGTGTGTGTGTGTGTGTGTGTGAGAGATCAACAGAAAGACAGAAAGATGCAGTGAGTGTGAGCGCTTACTCAGGCAGGGATCTCCTGATGATGCTGTGCACTTGTTTGTAGACGTCCAGTTTGGACAGACAGCTGCACTGGGTGTGGTTGGCCACACTGATGGTCACCGGCTTGGTGCCTTGTGTGATTGGCACTGTGATCTCAAACAGCTGCAGAAATTATAAAAGAGAAAAGAGTCAGAGAGAGTTAAGGTGAATCATGACAAGGTGCAAAAAGCATAGTGAGGAGCACCTTGAGAAATGGTCGTGCACACTTGTTTTTGTCAAGGCGAGCAGCACAGGAGCAAATGACTGCAGTGGCAGTTCTGAATAACACTGAATAAATACTCTTGGAATAGTAAAGAATATATGATTTTACAGGTTATGTTTTCATCCTTTAAGTTACTCAAGTGTGAATGTGTTCAATTCAAGCAGCGACCTCTGGGCCTGAAAAATTAAGCCAATGCAGAATTTCTCTGAAGCCAAAATCTGCAGTTCTTTGAATGGCTACTTGAGGCGAATTCCAAAAGCACATCAAACCCATTAACCCCCATGTCAAACTGTCCAACTTTTCAGCAGAAATGTCTTCAGCCTGGTACTAAAAACAGTTTTGATCTCTATAAGTAATTTCAATATTCATGACAACTGTACAGGGGTGAATTTTTCTATAATGCACCTGTTCAAATGTTAACACTTAAAGTTATGCATAACTAATTAAATAACTGAGTGACAGGAGTATGCTGTCTGTTGACAGTTGCTACCATGGCAACAACGATGGTTAGGTAACATAACCATGGCGCAACCCCAGATTCACAGAGCATAGGCATAGCTGTAACTATTGCTATTTCAGCGTGTAGTCAGTTCATGAAAACTAACTGTAATGTTCTGGTCACATATAAACTCTTGGTCAGCATTTGGTTATGACAAAAGACCCTCTAGGAAGTCTGAAATAGAGTGTGCCAGTAAACCCGGAACTCCGTTAGCGCTTTTAGCACTTCCGGTTCTCTTGTCTAAAAGTCAATACGTTTTTTGAATGGGATTTTGGTAAAATGCCTCAAATAAGGTCTGTGGTTAACAAAAGCTTAAGCGAGTTTCAGGTTTTGTTCTACGACATAAAACATGTCAGTAAATAGCCTACTTGTGAATTTTGAAGCTTTTACATGTCGTAAAAAAGGTGGTTGCTAACAAGTTGCTCAATACGACTACAAACCCTGTCAGGGACATTAAACGTCATCACCCCTGAACAGGCGAGAGTGCTGGCAGTCCGCCATGACAGCTTCTTATTTAGCTTAAACCGTCCGATTTCCCCATTATACAATGTTTTTAAAATAAAGCGGCCGAAATCAGTTGAAAGCTTAGTGGCGGTGACGTCAAGAGTCACGTGACCGTGGAGTAGTCATGTAGTCCGTTAAAGCCTAACGTTAGCTTTTTACTTCTGGCGATCACATTTAAGCTTCAAATGTGGTATGAAAGGTGTTCATATGTGAAGATTATCTCGCTGAACAAAACCTCTAAGTATCATAAACATGTGTTAGCCACAGAGCTTATTTTCTGACATAATCCAAAACGCAATGCAAAAATCATATTCACTTTCTCTTCCGGGAACCAGCGCGATGCTAAACTTCTGGGTTTTGATGTCAGCCCTGGCACACTCTATTCAGTACTTTTGATGGATTTAAGACTGTTTCTCACTATGAGAAATTGGCATTAGCATTAGCATGAATGTTAATCACCATTAATCATAGCTATAAATGCACCATGATAACCAAGCAAGCAGTTAGTGCTAGTGTTCTCCACCCTCAAGTCCAAATATGGTCCAAATATGGTCACTTCTGACTCCAAAAATTCAAGATGGTGAGGGCCAAAATGCCAAACATGAGGCTTGAGGAGACCACAGACCAATGAGTATGTCACAATAGCTACGTTCATACAGTCTCTGGTTAGATTAGGAGTCTCTACTACCAAACTGGCTGGGCTCTACATGATTACATAAAGTTCCTATAATGATCCAGTTCATCATCCACCAATAAGTGCGAACTTTTTTGATTGGATAGTCTTGTATTCTGTCCCATCATTGTATATCAGACATCTGAACCACACTTTACTGTGAATAAAGATGTATCTTCTGGTTGAAAGTACATTTAAAGTACAGCAGATGAAAAGATGAGTTGCTCTCTAGACCCCGTATTTTTCTATGACTTATTTACCAAAAGATTTTCTCAGGATTTTCACAGCTATAAAAATGAAACCAGTTTAATGGCCATCACTGGACTACACTTGGTAAATGGTGTTTTAGAAGTAAGGCATGTCCAAATATCTGCACCATCAGAACATGAAAACACAAATGTCCACCAGGAAATAATTTCATACAATCAACACCAACAGTTTTTGATGATTGCTGCAGTAAATATTAGGATTGATTTCTAAGTCAAGTTTTACACCTGTTGGTAAAATTGGTAGAAATTTGGTGTACCACTAAGGTCAGGTGTTTGACATTATATCAAACCAGTTTGAAATTTTTTTAAACCACCCAAATCCAACTGCAGTATAGGACTACTGGACATTTCCCAGGATGGCCGTTGACTTTAAAAGCAACTTCAAACAAAATGAGCTTTGATGACTTTGGTGATCCTTTAGTTCCTCATTAGACATATTTTAATGCAGCGGTTGCATAAATACCTGTACTCTACTTGACCAGACAGATGATTTAATACACACTTATATGGAAGGTGATGTGAAACCGCCTCATTGCAACGAGATTAAGCAGCCAAACTCAGGTCATACATTTGGTTAGTCGAGGATCGAAGAAAGCAACGATCAGTTTGACGTAAGACAAAACAGAACAAATGTAGTGCTTGCTGATTTTGTTTTCTTCTTTGGAATTTGAAACACATGGCCCATAACCACTAAAAAGCTCATGCATAAAATTATTCACTGGTTCAAAGGTTGATCATTTGGACAGTGTTCCAAGTGATTAATATTACAGACTAACATCATTACAGACAATCACACTGGGTAACAGCCAGGTAATCATTTGCACTGGCTGGCTGCTTTTACTTAAAGCTGCATTGATGGATGTGTGGCCACTAGGAGGCGGAAAAACAACAAGCACAAGTTTGTATAGCTACGGGTTTTTTGTTTGTTTGTTTGTTTTTAACAAACTGCTTACTTACACATCCAGCAAACACAAAGCGATGCTGTCACCCCTTTTTCTGTCCACCTCATGAATAACTCTAATATTCTTTCACATTTTACTCTGTCAGCAGCTCCTAAGAAATCATCTGGCAGTTTAGTTTCTAGTTTTTTTTTTTTACTTCACCAGGACTCCTAATGCTCTCCATGTCAGCTGTATCTGCCATAAAAGCTTCATGAGGTGATGTCAGTGCTCACACATCTATTAATACAGCTTCTACTCTGTCACAATTAAAAATATTTTGAATTAATTTTCTGAAAGTCCTGGAGCCCACTTAGTCCCATTCATCTGGCCTAGACTTTGAATTCAGTCACTATAGGCCATCACAAGAAGCCACTATTTCACACATTCTTTTAACAAGGACCCTTCAACAGGGAACCCTCAACTTGGAGTTCAACCTGAAGCCTGAATCACTGGGGAAATGAGCACATTTTAATCTGAAAACAATGAGCGAGAATGTGAAGGATTACCACTTGAAGAACAAAGTGAGTAATAAGGAGCTGGGTTTGGTTTTTCACATGGCACCGATGAAGATCCTTACACAAGACTGATGTACAGAACAGAGCAGAAACCCTGAGAGCCACTTCATTCTTTCAATCACAGAGTTGAACAGCATGAATGGAAACTAATTAGTCTCAATGACTCCTATTCAAGACCCTTAAACAGCTTAAACTGTCTCTCTCCCTCTCATCCTAATGAGGATATCATTAAGGCTGACCTCAGTCTCTTTGACCTGGTAAAGAGCTCACCATGGTTACAGAGCACACACACATAAAGAGAGCTCTTTGAGATCACGCTGACCACCACTGGGTTGAAAAGTTCGCCTGGGGCCTTATTAGAGACACTTCATAAGTCTGAAATCCATCTTATCTCAGTGTAGGATGACTTTCGGGAATTTTTTGGTATTGCAGAAAAAATGTTTTGCGACTGCATTTTGGGAAAAGTCTTAGGATAGCAATTTAGCTAAAAGAGAACTGTCCTGACATGGGGATTTCCCAAGTTAGGAGTCCTAAATTAGGATGGCATATTCCCTGCTGTTAGGAGTGTATGGCAATGACAGTGAAGATGGGGAAAACATGACGACTAAAATATAGTTATTCAAAGGGTACTCCAACCCTATGACACTTTTAATATCCTGGACCATGTATTAATGGGTATATAGCGACTGCCAAGACGATTAATTTTGACAAGCTACGTCCGGCTCTGGAGAGGCTTAAAAGGAGACAGGGTTCTGCCAGTGGTCATAGCGACAGATCACAAATGCACTTTGTTTTATTTTCTCAAAGACTTTCAGACTGAGGTTGCAGATGGATCTTTAACGTTACAGCCTTATATCTCACCAAGCCTCACACCCAAGATTAAATATATCACAAAAAGTCAGGGGTCAAACACATGAAGGCAGTCAGCAGAGGCAGAAAAGTCCATTTAGGGAAATCACACAAAAAGCAAAGCCTATAAATCTGAGCAGAGTCAAATACCAAGGAATCAAACAAAAAGAAAAGGCTGGAAAGCATGAAAAACCGGGGCAACAATGACAATCTGGCAATTGAATGAGGGAAACACTGGGCTTTAAATACACAAGCATTGATTACTAGCTACACACAAGTGAGTGGAACAAGACACAGGTGAAACATGAGGTAATTAACAAAGGCTAACACAATCAATCAATCAATCAATCAATCAATCAATTTTATTTATAAAGTCCAATATCACAAATCACAATTTGCCTCACAGGGCTTTACAGCATACGACATCCCTCTGTCCTTAGGAAGGAAAAACTCCCCCCCAAAAAACCCTTTAATGGGAAAAAAAACGGTAGAAACCTCAGGTAGAACAACTGAGGAAGGATCCCTCTTCCAGGACGGAATAGATGTCATACAGAACAGATCAGCATAATAAATTAACAGTTATCCATATGTCACAATGAGACAGAAGGGGAGACAGAGAGAGAGACAGAGACAGAGAGAGATGCAGGACAGACAATAATGTTAATAGCTTACAACAACATTAATAGAAGTACTAATATAATTATGATGAGAACACATTTCAAAATAATACAGGAAGTAGACACAAACACATCAGCATAAACTTGACAGAATATCTCAGAAGGGAAATGTTCTGCATAGAGCCCCCAGGGAGGGTTCTGCTTGAACCATTACACCACCACTCAAGCTATCTGTATTCTGGTGTCGCAAACTGTGCATTTCTGACAAGGCCTGCCAGCTGACGTAGCGTACTGATACTAGGACGAGTGCCACCAGGATAATTGAATGTACAGTTATAGTTGGAATTTCTTTGGTAAAGATAGTGGGGTCTGAGATAGTATAGGGCACAGCCATGAATTTAGGAATTGCTTCAGTGATGCAAAGATAGGATTTTTCCTAGCTTTGAAACTTAACTTAAGCCTGGCCCTAACTGCTAAGTCAGTCTTCATTAAGACTAGTCTTTAGCATGGACTTTAAGTTAGTTGGACCAACCAGACTTAAACCTAGACATAACTATGTCTGGTCTAAGCGCTGGATGTTCATGTGAATGTCCAGTGACTCTGGCTATTGCCTCGCAGAGCATGCATTGCTAGGATACCCTGCTAACATTCTGCTGCTGTCTTGCTTATGTGTAGCTAATCTTTCATTATTTGTGGCATTGTTGGATCAGAGAAAAAGAAAAGGAAATTTCCTAGGCGGTAAGATACAAAGATTCATGGAGCTGTGCAGGAGAGGCTGTCAGTGTTCGACTGACTGGCAGGTAGAGCTCCACACGTAATATGAAAGGACAGAAATAGTTAACAAACCTGGCTGAAGCTGACTACTCATGGACAAGCAGTGTGTTGTTAGCAATGGAATTAAGGAGTCAGTGTCAGTTCTGGTAGAACTGTGGCTGTCCAATATTGCATATCTCAAGTATGTGGTTGGCGCCATTGTTCATAAAACAATGGACCAGGCCTGCTGTGATGTTAAAATAAGAGGGAAAAACTTACGAACTTAAACAGAAGGTCAATGAGAGACTGCAGGGAGAGAAGAAAATAATGCTGTTTGCCCTTTAGTTTGTATTTTGGGATTTGTGGTGCTGAATGGAGAGCTCCCATAGACAGCACTTCACACGCATCTCTTAATTCACCTCAGTGTCATTAGTGTATGTCAGTGATTGATGTTTTCATTTACAGACAGCTGTTTAGGAATAATGATGACAAGAACGGCCAAAGCTTTCTGGTGTTTTCCTCTCCCTTCTTTGTCTGAGTGACTGATAAAACAGCCATGTGCATCAGTGCCACAGGGTTTATACCTTGTGTAGAGAAGCAATTATAAAACATCTAACAAAGAGCTTAAAATCTCTGAAACTGTCATCTTCCAACTAAACCCATCTGCTTCTCTTCAGTTATTTGATATTGTTCTTGTGATGTATGTAGTTTGCAAGTAGGCTGCCAGTTCAGCTAGTCTTGTTTTAACCTGTTTATTTTAGTTATTCAGGTAAATAATTCAATATTATTCTTGTTAGTGTTGTTACCTTCCTAGTTACTTCCAAGTTTTGTTTAATAAATATGTGTAACCTAAATTTTGGCTGCAGATGGCTTCTTACAGTACTCAAAATGAAAAGGGTTATTCCTCTGAGGAGCATGAATGTGCTTGCTAAATTTCATGCTGGGCTGCCTAATATTTTTGGTATACAAATGGAAATTTCAACCTGATAATGTTGCAGAATGAATGGTTAGAAAGTCATCGAAAAAATTAGGATTAATTGTTTAGGGACTGAGTATATAGCAAGTTTCTTTGCCACCTGGCAATTAGTTTAAGATACCTTGCTATGTACTGGAACGTTGGCAGGAGTGACAGGCCAGCTGACGTTACCATTGTTGGGCCCCATTGCCGGTGGAGCAAAAAAATAATATCTCTAATATAGCATATGTGAGGTATTAAAGGTAACACAGCCAACTATGACAAAACCAGAACACATTAGGCACGATATAGAAGAGTGAAAGACGGAATAAACCAGGCTGTTATAGAAAAAGTGGCACATCACAGAGTGAAAATTCATGACAGCACAGGTGCTGAGCTAAACCCTTATGCAGAGAACCACCAGACAGACATAAACGCTTAAAGATACTTACAGTCAGTCAAATTGTTAATTATACAGTTTAGCACAACTTCTATTACCTGCTAAGTGTTGAAACCTTTTAACGTTTGCCAGCTGCTTCAAGGCACTGCCAAACAAATCAGCACAATGAAACTTCCAGGATGACGAAACAAACCACAGAACGCTCTAAAAAGAAACAGCCACATTTGACTCCTCACCTTTCCACACATTCATTTTGAGACAAATTATGTAAAATCACATTCAAATAGTCATTAGAATTCAGCTGAACTGTAAATTATCTATCTAGCGTGCCATCATTTGAATGATGTATTAGCCTATGTAAATCTCCCAGCTCTGGCCAGTGGTCTGAGACTGCAGCCAAACACAGCAGTTAGGAAAAACCAGCGGAGTGAAAGAATGTCTTGTGAAACCTCAAAGACTGTGTCTCAGCACCCACAGCGTTGTTACTGCTGCCAGGCGAAAGCCTCTCAGCTTCAACCTTGGCCTCCTTTTTTCTTACCTCAACTTAAGGAGGGCATGCTTTATTTCTTGTTTCTATGGTCCAAGAATCATTCAAACACCTTTGTCCAATTTTCAAAATGTGCAACAAGCCTGGCTTTTAAGTCTTTTAATCCTACCTGACTTTTTAAAGATGTGTGTTTTTCCAAAGACAATGGTATGCTCTTTCTGTGGAGGATAAAACAGCAATACAAAAGCATTCAGTGTACCAGTCCAACATCCTAATCTGATTGCATGTACAGCACTAACAGCTCTCAGTTCACCAACAGCCATCTCACACACAAAAAACGCCAAAACTACAAATGAAATTTTGTCACCCCTTTATACATTTCAGCTACTTATACACTCTTTTGGTTCGGTTCAAACAAACTCATGATCGCTTGCCTCCTAAGTGTGGTTTGTTTGGTCGGTGTACACCAAAACAACCGGACCGGGATTTTCTTGAAGAGATAGTCTCAGTCCAGTTAAAAAACTAACTCTGGTGCAGTTTGTTTGTAATGAGAATATGTTCTGACCTGGATCTGAACCAACTGCAGTCACATGACACATTGTTTGGGTTAAACATGAGCATGTTACAGTCCTGGAGCATTATTAATGTGCGCCTCCTCTGTGCTGCCTTAATATGTGCATTTGGCGCATTTGATTCATTAAAACATTGTTTTCTAGTTGGAGCCTTGTTTTCAAACTGCTTTGCCTAAAATGAACAATGACAGCAATATAGTCCACGATGAGCAGCGCTACAATCAACCTGCGCAGTTGTCCCTCCATTGTGACATTAGAAAGTGTCGCATTTATCTTGCAAGTGTACTCTTCTTCATTGTTTTGTTTACTTCCTGGATTTTTCCCACATGGAAATTCTGACCAATCAAGAGCAGCTTCCTCACACAAGGCATCTGATCTGGTCCACTTGTAAATGCTGCCGTGAGAACACGAACCAACTCTAAGCAATTATACAACTTTGGAACAAAATTAGTCCCTGATTCAGACCAAAGCAAGTTAACTCTAGGTCTGAAAGCACCCTTAGAAACAAAAGGTGCTGAATAGAACCATATAGGGATAAATGTTGCAGCTAGAATATTTTCAGTGATTCTACCTAGAACCCAACATAAAAGGTTAAACCTGAACCATCTATAAAAGGTCCCACCCAGAACCTCCAGAGAGAGCTTTTTTGTAGTGTATTGGTTTAAGCAAGAACCCTCTCTGGGCGCTCTATCCAGAACCTTTCCTTTCCTTTACATGTTGTATCTTAGTTGATTTTATGATTCATGGTTTTACAATTCTTTGATTTTATGATGTCATACTTTTTATGATTCATTTCATTTTAGGAATTTTTATTGTTTTAAGAGTTATGGTTTGCTTTGATTAGTGGGTGGTGGATTTTAGGGAGAAAGACTGTGGTGAGTTATATTTGAACCACAGTGCCACAACTGGATGGTAGATTCTGGGGCAGCTGTGGGCTGTACCTAGCTCAGGCAATAACTGTAGTAAGGTTAACTCTCTAGAGAACGCTCTGGGGTCATCTGAAAGATGCTTATTTCAGTTAATCAATGTCTGTAGGTGAGTCTGTGCCCATTGAAATATAGACTCTGACTTTTAATGTCATAAATCAGTTCAGGAAGGACCCAAATGCAGAGCAGGAGGCAGGCTGAAGTTTAAACAAAAACCGAGCTTTAATACTGATTTAAAAAATCCTCAAAACAGACAGGCAATAAAACACAAAGCCCAAAAGAAAAGAGAACCAAAACTAAACTGAAACAAACCCTGGAAGCACAATGAACACAGGGAAGAACTTGCGGAAGAAATCAAAAATGGAACACAAGAGACAAGGACGAAACCACACCAAGAACATGGAAATGAACACAGACAAACTGACAAGGAACGAAGGGAAATCCACAGGTGTAAATATATATATACACAGAAAACTAATCAAAAAACGAGACACAGCTGGAGGAGGGAAATGGGGATTGGCTAACAACAAGGGAGTGGTGGGGAACACTCGGGTGGAGCAAACGAGACTAATACAGAACAGGTGTGAGGGGAAGACTCTTGGAACAGGGAAAGACTAATGAGACAGGTGTGACAGAAAAAGGCGGGAAAACACACAAAGACATGAAGTAAAACCAGACATGACACAGGAGGAGAGAATCCACAAATTTAAACAGGAAACTGATTAAAAATGAATGAATAACGTGAAACAAGAAGCACAAACACCCCTCTGTTTGGGTCCCTAGCACACAGATCCGGTACTAAAGGTGGAGCTGTGAACACTGTTGGACGTTGCTTGGTCAATAGCGGAAGGCCATTCTTGTTTAGGGTTACCATGGAGACTTTTACATGTATTAGTAAACTGTAACTATGGATGTTTTACTGGCTCTTGCAGCAGCTGGAGTCGGAGGAAAAAGTTTAATTAACTGGGCCAACTGCCCACGACTTTTAAGGTGGAACGTTTACTTGTAATGCTACTCAATGCATGAGTTTTCGATGTGAATCCATCAGTGCACATTAAATGCCAATGTGACACGGGGCTTTAGTCTTACAAAGTACCCTTTCTTCAAAAATGGGTTCTTCAGAGGCAAATGGTTCTGTGTAGAACCTCAGCCCTTCATGAACCCTTATTTCTAAGAGTGTACATGTGGCTACTTTCTTAAAAAATAAGATAAAATGTACAAATGCAATCCACATGTTAGCATTCATCTTATACCACTGAGTAAGTGGGCATATTTATACTGTTAATATCATGCTTCTTCATTTACTGTAGCATATCTCAGTGTTAGTATGTCTTATGTGTAATGTGTGTGTTAGCATCAGTGGTTAGTACTGAAGTGCAAATGTTTGAGGAAAAGTAGACCCCTTCATTAACTGATGTCTGGCCTCTAATGGGCAGAAAATCATTAAAACAACCTGACAGAAACAGTCAAATCATATCACCCGCTTATGTGTTGTCTGCCATTTGGTGCTGTGTAGGTAGCGTGCAGCGGGTTTATCAAGGCTTTGTATGATAGAAACGGCTCCCTACAACAGCTGATAAAAATCATTTGATTCAATGTTAATGTCACCTAATGAATAACACAGGTTTAACGTGCCAGTATGCTGCCTATTACTGAGCTCTGTTCACACCAAAGCATTAGCATTACTTACTTTCCTCCACTCTGCTGCATTGTTGATACACACTCACACACACACGTACACAAGTACACACACAAACATGCATTTGCGCATAAAGGTCAACAAACACTTAGGCAGCCCGACACATACAGACACAGCCTCATTCTGGCCACAGAAGACTTCCTGCTCTGATTGAAATCAGCTCTAACAGATCCTATAACAAAGGAGCTATTAGCCCAGACCGCCACTGCCAGTTCATTAAGTTAACACTTATGGGAAATGAATAAAGCAGCTGAGCTGAAACAATATGCTATCACACACTGCACAAGCCAGTCCATTAACAGCAGCTACCTGGAAATGAACTATCCAACTAAATGAACCTACCCTGTGTTTCGAGACACAGTAGAGTGGTTATTGAAGTGTATGGAAATACATCAACAATGCATTGTATCACAAGGAGGTGGTGGCTAGACTGACTGTGTGTTATTTAAAGCTGCAACAGCAAATCATGATGTCATTTTTATCAGGTGCAGGTCCATATTGCACTTTTGTGGGCTCCAAACAAAACAATCTCATCCACCTAACCAAAGCTGAGGTTGTGTTTATCGTTTTGTGCAATTTGTTAAGTTTCGGCATGAATTATTTTTGCATTTTTACCTTTTGCAACTACAAGGAGCAATTTAAGACCCAGAACACACAAACTTGGAAACATACATACAAAATATTAATTTTTGTGGTAGAATTGTGCGGCGACACAAAAACAGACCTCTCCAAAATCACAAAACATTTGCCTCTTTCACTTGATATGCATGTGCTTCTCTTTATAGCCACCTGAAGGTATATGTTCCATCTAAACTCTCTAATGCCCTCTATACACTGTGCGATTTTAGCAATCTTATAATACCATTGCATGACACAGAGTGAGACATGGATCTAATAAACTTTGGTACAACGTCAAGTTTGATGTGTGCAGATTGTACGATGGCCGTTTACTACTGAATCGCAGGTTATGACGTACGTCAATTTGCAACGTCACCAGCGTGCACCGCATCAGCGTACATCATCCATCTGCCCCACCATAGGTAGCTTGCTCACCTGGAAGTTGCAGTTCCTCCGCAATTTCCCTCCATGCAGCGTCTTTTTTCTCGTGGTGATAGCAGCTGGAGGAAACATCAAATAAGCAAGGCTTCTGCTGCCACAGCTCCACCAAACTAGCACAATCATTACTGCTTTGCCCACAGCATCATTAACAGGCGGCTCGCTCAGTGTGTGACGTGCACTTGTAGATAAAATATAGACCTATATTAATGAAGGTTCATTAGTACAGTTTTGTATTTCTCTGTAATGTAGCACAGTGTTAACAATGTTACTGATACTATTCTTTCTCACACCTTCAACTCAAACCATTGTGTTGCCCCGCCCAAAATATATCATTTAATAATTAAATTAATATCGTGACTAGTTGGCTAATGGCCCTAAATGACAACTATTGGTCGACTAGGAAAGTTCTTGGTGGGAGGCAGCCCTACACCCTGTATGCAAGTACACTACATGCGCAGGCCTAACCACGATATTACCAAAACTGTGTCTGGCATGCCTCCAGTGCACAGACTGTTGACTGTGACCTCCACTGCATGAGAGAACACGTCATGGAATCATCAAATTGAAAAAAGCTTGTAAGCATAAGCATTTCCAATGTGGATTATCAGCCCATTACATCTCACACTATGCTGCCTGCAGGTGAAATCTTTGGTGCAAGCATCATCGCACATGTTGTGTTACGTCTCTTCACCATGTGCACATCCTTGTTTAGAAGGATTCTCTACTGTGTTACTGAGGCATGTCTTCACTGTGTACAAATGTTCCGCACTCCTCATCCAGCTGCAGGAAGACGTCATACCGGCTGATCTTCTTCAGGAGATGTTTATAGAAAACATGTGCTCTGATATCTACAACTTTCAAGATTTTGTGAAACACTGCTCCGGGTCAACAGCAAGTAGCAGCACTTACTGTACACCAAAGTAAACATTAGCATCTCATCCAAAGTGTCAACACCAAACAACTGCTCGCATGCCTCTGCTATTTTGCACAAGACGGCATCAGCTTCTGTTGGACGTTTGGGCTCTGCTGAGTGACTTATAGTTTTCATAACAGTGCTGCTGTATCATGAAGCAAATCTCTGTTTATGTGCCCTGGGTGGCAGGTCTCTCAGCTGCTCGCTTATTGCTCCCAAAAGAAGACAAATTCTTTCTATTTATATACACAGTACAGACAGTCAATCAAAGCCGAATCCATGTGTTATGTCTCAAGCATCATGTTTGGGTATTCTCCTGGCAGAAATGTTTAAGTGGAAACAAAATCTTCAGTTGATAATCTTCCCCTTAACAAGCAGATATTCAGCCTTCCTTCAGCATTTTAAATAATATAATTTTTCAAGTCATCATGTGTTTAAATGCCCATAAATGTATGTTGTTATGAAGTTTATATTAAATGAAAATCCTTCTTTGGGAACAATGTTTACATATAGTAAGATGAACTAGCCCTGAGTTACTGGGAATCAACCCTATGACGCTTTGACTAGACAACCTCTTTTAATGGGGCGCTGCCTGAGCAAAATTTTGCTTCTGCTTTCAATATGCACTTGCTACTTTCTTTTGTTACCAGTATTTTACTCTTGTTGAGCATAAGCTCAACAGCAAAAAAGAAAAAAAAATCTCCACCATACGTCTTCCATTACATTCAGTAGAAATCACTTAGTGGTTTGGATCTGTTCCAAACAGTACCACACATTCACCATGTGGACCGCATAATACTTCCTCTGTTGCTATTTCTGGCCACTCTGAAAGTCTGTCTGAAAAGATGAAGGTAATGAAATACATAGGTGCCTTCATTTTCCATAATTTGGAAATACAGAATAGAAAACATATGTTGGCTTCATTTTCACAATAGATGTTCATCACAGAAATACACTGTGTTACTTTCTGCCTTGCTCTTTTATCTCGATCTACATTTTTATCTAGCCAGCAGGAGGACTCTATGAATGGTACTGCCAGTTTGTCAGTCCTCCACGTTGGTCCAGACTTAAACAGTTAGTCACAATTTTTTTTTTGGTAGATTCATCTTCCCCATAAGATGAATTGTTATCACTTTGGGGATCTACTGGCTTTTCACACAGTGCCATGCCATCATCAGGTCAGGATTTCAGTTTGTCTAATATCTAACAAAATACATGCACTAATGACTACGTCAAATTTGTGTTTAGTACTAATTAGCATATATTAGCATACTAATACTGTAAACTATGATGGTAATGTGGATGTATAAAGACAACTGGATACAGAGTCAGAGGCAGGGCCCCATTCATTCCTCTGAAATTTGCTCAGTGGCACATGAAGCTAAAAAAGTTTGACTTGACAGGTCTAAAATTACCCTGATCTTCCGCATCATTGGACCCACAGCCCAAGCGCACCAAAGATTTTGCCAGACAAGTAGCTTAACTCTGGTTTAGCACTCTGCTAACTTTAATGGGGATAAAATGATTGAACATGTTATCAGACTCAATGGATCTAATTCCGATAGGGAAACAAGTCATTTTGTGGGGTTTCATGCTCAAGAAATTGTATCCACTGATTTACAGATGTCTGTCTTCCAATGTAAGTGGCGAGAAATATATTTTTGGGCCCAATGGCATCATGTAACAGACCTGAAGTTGTAGTTGCAGAATTCGGCCCCTATGTTTAAACTCCAGCGCAATTACTGGGGGCTTGGGTGTTGACTATGGTTTATATTATCTGTATATTATTTATATAATATTTGTATTTCTGAGCATGTTAGCATGCTAATGTTAGCATTTAGCACAAAGTACCGCTGTGCCTCAGCACAGTTTAGTTTGCTCATGGTAAATACCAATAGGGGTGACAGGTAATTTGGGGCCAGTCTATTATAGTTCTTAGATCGTGCCACATGCTTTTGGGACTGGGACTTCCTGTAGTCCCCCCTTTGGCTTTCTTTACTGCTCTTCTTATATTGTAGGCTGTTGCTTCGTAATTGTCCATGTTTCCAGACTGGCTGTCAATGGCATCCTGGATGGTCCTGGTCATCCACAGTTTCTGGTTGTAGAATTATTTAACTGTAGGTTTGGGCACAGTTGCCTCTGTTGTTCAACAAATTAATTCACCACAGAGTGATGTCATTAGTGACATTGACAGTGGTGTCCTGGAACGTACGTGAGACCATGTCATGTAGTGCAGACTGTATGGTGGCCTCTGATTAGCCTGACCATGTCCTGACCTCTTGTGTCACTGGGGGCATGTGTTGTAGATTGTTTGCATACTTTAACCTCAGCAAGATGGCCACATGGACGCTCTTCCAGAAAGCCGGTAGAGCTATCATGGGGTAAGAGAAGAGTTTACAAAGTAGTAAGATGACCCCTTCCCTATCCTGAAGACTCATAGTCATACAGTATCACTGTCCAATATTATTCACAAAAAGTGCAACTCATACCTGTAAGAATACATGTAAAGAGCATAAATTTAACATAGCTAAGAGAGGTGCCTGGATAGGTCTGCGCCTTCTAGCAACTGCAGTCACCATGAACAATGTGGATTTTCTTCTTTAGCACTATTTTAAACTGAAGAACAACTCAAGAGAGAACTCAAGAAGACTAATACTCCTCTTAATGTTGTGCCACCATTTTTTCACCTAAAAATGCCACTGGATACAAACATTCCATATCTTCCAATATAGTCAAAAGCATTTTAGGAAAGCCCCACTTGTGGCACTAAACAACAGCTTGTGAAGTGCTCATAATGGAGCAAATTCATTTACTGGGGAGCATGAACAAGTTGAATATATTTCTCCTGCCAATTCAATTTTGTCTTTTGGTTGTGCACAAGTTTAACTTTTGGATTTGGCCAGTTGTTCTTACTTTTTAAGCCAACTCACTTTGTGCTGATGCAATCTAGTAGATCATCATAAAATCAACTCCATAAAGTGTTCTCAGTAATGGTCCAATTGTTATATCGAAACTATATTAAAATCTCAAAATTAACTTATAATTGATTTATTATTTTACAGTGACACATAAAGCAACTTTAGGGCCAGTTCAAACAAGCTCGGTCAAATTATACTTCAGAAGTGATTTATGGCCCCACACTGAACAAGGCAGCCTCAGGAAGAGCCCCTAACTGAGAGAGAAAACATGCTGTAAAACTCAATCTGACCACACACACACACACACACACACACACACACTTTTCCTCTGGTTAGACCACATCACAAGTCAATTAAAAGGCAGACCGCATGCTAGTAACTCCTTTTTAACCACAGTTGTACTCTGGAGACCACTAGGCACACACACACACACACACACACACACACACACACACACACACACACACACACACTCATGCTCCAGGGTATTCTAGGGCTCCTGAATCTGCTCAGTTAACCAACTGACATGTAACACTGTAAAGTAAGTTGTTGTCATGAACTATTTTTATACAAAATTTTACAGCCTACTTTGTTTTGTTTCATTTGTACTGTGAGTAGATGTCTGATGGCCTGTTGGTCTTACACTTTGGTCTAGTGCAGGGGTCAGCAACATTTAATATCAAAAGAGCCATTTTGGCCTTTTCTTTTATCTGCCTGGAGCTGCAATACATATTTCTTCCTTATAATAAAGGTCACACAGTCTAATAAGTCTTTACCATAGTAGTCATCATTACCAATAGTTCTAAATAAACATTCATTAATAAGTTTTGCCACAACGTTGTTTCTCCCCAGTGGACTATTTAGGATTATTTGGTACTTTTAACATTTCAGTTTTGGTGGTGAAAGCAAACAAATCTGCCCGAGCACTATAAAATTCTTGATTTTCCTCTGAAAATTTTCAGAATCTGTAATTTGCCTTGCTAGGGAGACTTGAAACTAGCCCCATTATTGAGGTTCACCAAAATTTAAGAAGAAGTGCCAGGCTATTGATGAACATTTTAGCTGACAGAATGTCTTGAGTGTATGGGCTACACATTTTTACAACTGGAAAATATAAGAATCACTTTGACCTACAGCAATGATAAATGAAAATGTTATGTTATTCATTTCCATATTTTTAGTCAAAGCCACATAGAGCCACTGGAGAAGGGCTAAAGAGCTGCATGCAGCTCAAGAGCTGCAGGTTGCCTTCCGTTGGTCTAGTGTGAACATTTTTCACAACTATTGGATGGATTCCCATCAGATTTGGTACAGACATTCAGCATCCCCAGAGGATGAATCCAAGTTAATTTTACTATTACCTGATATTTCATCTGGCACTCCTGGCATGGTATTTGAAATAGGTCTGTCAAGTTTTATTCAAAACTTAAAAATATTGGATCCATATGTTCAGATTTAACATTTTCAGTGTGCAACATGTTGTGCCTTGTGCTCCAGCAGTACAGCTTTGAGCCATGCATTAGACATTCTTCTGAAATTCTGTGACTCCAATTTTTCCCCATCACAAAATAAAACAGAGAGAAATTAAAGAAAATTGTGCTTACAGTTTTGCTGACGTAACCAGTGGAGATGTTCCTGCATTGTTTGTCTTCAGAGTGGCAGCATCCTCCACATCTGTAGACGGACACACAGGGTGGTTTATAGAAGATGTTGGTGGGAGCCCCAAACTCCCTGCCCACGTCGACACACACTTCCCTGGGCATGCACTGAGTCTTCCTCCATTCCGACTCTATACCTGCACACACACAGAAAGTCAGACCACCACCATAGCCATGCATATGTATGTAATATAAATGGATTCTTCCTAATATACCATGTTTCCGTGTAATTCCCTGCATGTGGAGCTACAAAAATACCAAAAATATCCTCTCACGTACACTTTGTAACTCCACTGTCCAGTTTGATTTAAATAAACATAAATGTACTTGGTAAAGTTTTCTTTTTCCATTCAGTGTGATGATGTTATGACCCAATTTCTATTTTTGCAAGTCTCAAAAATATATTAAAAGAAAGTAAAAACATACTTTTCAGGGCATCCAAGTTGAGGTAGGCAGCAGCGAATGTTGGCTCTTCTGTATCAGCCAGCGGCCTCAGTCGGCGAGGCTGTGGCCGCTGAGAGTGTTTGGAGGCTGAGGACGCAGCAGCAGAAAGTTTGGATCTGCACTTCAGAGCGGCCCAGTATGAAGGATAGATAAGACTCATCAGTTCATCCACACTGGATGCTGAACGCAACTTCTGCTCCATATCTGGCTTTGGTGAAGATTCCTGAAAGAGACAAGAAACACCCTCACTAAGAATACTGCTGTTACTCTTTATCATTACAATGAATAGTCAAGTACTGACTGAGGATCTACTCCTGGTAGCCAACAGCCTATGTCCTCATATGCAGCAGCTCCCAGCTGGCATCCCTGTCCCTCCATCTGTAGTCAAAGGTTACAAAAGGCTAACTCTTCCCCTCTATGACCTACACAGTATAGGCCATGATGACATCCCACTCACTGAGCTCCATATCCTAATCTCTCCCTTATTCCGCCTCCTGCTCACAGAGTGGACAGAGTGCTGTCAGAGCGCGAACCTAAACCACCAGCTTCACCAAACCCTCGGGCTTGCTGTCGTCTTTGTCGGGGCCCCCCGGGTGCACTCCTACTGTAAGTACCTGATAACCCTTTCCACTCAGTTTCAGCTCCAGTGTCTTCTTCTCCTTCACTACAACCACCTCCCAGCTAGTATCAGACTACAGGAGTTTTGGGCAAATGTATTTCTGATTCACCTCTCCCGACAATCA
This sequence comes from Epinephelus fuscoguttatus, assembly GCF_011397635.1. Classification (NCBI taxonomy): domain Eukaryota; kingdom Metazoa; phylum Chordata; class Actinopteri; order Perciformes; family Serranidae; genus Epinephelus; species Epinephelus fuscoguttatus. The sequence continues at coordinate 12,216,623 of NC_064754.1, read as the reverse complement.
GATAAAATTGTGGTCTGGGACCAATGGTCTCCCAAACTGTGGCCACCCCAAAATCTAGATAACAACGGTTATGATTACGTCGGTACCGAGCAGCTGATGGTGTTGCCAAGCAACTGTAAACATTCTAGCCCTTGAGGTTAACATTAAAATGTCACCTGTTGTTCTTGTCTTCTCAACCGTTTTCTCATCCACACTCAGTTAGCCTCCTGCTTTTTGTTCTCACCGCAAAGCATTGACATTACAGCATGTTGTCACACCACGTCACAGATGGGTCACAGAGGGTCTCAATAAACAATGAACTGTCATCAGCACTTGGCTGTGAAATTGGTGTACCACAGGGATCAATTCTGGGGCCCCGGTTGTTTAGCCTTTTCATAAATGATCTTCCCAATGTATGCAATGAGTCTGAGATTCAAATGTACGCAGATGACACTGTCATTTATGAACATGCAATGACCAAACAGCAAGCTGCATCTAAACTCATGGCAGTGATGGCCTATGTCACACAGTGGCTCCTAAAAATAAAGAAAAGAGTTTGTATGTCCATCACTGAGAAGTCAATGGATAATTTTACACCTGATGTATGACTGCAAATATCTTGTTGTAACACTTGATTCTAATGTCAAACTACTGGGGCAGCAACATTAATTTCAATGCCATGATCATGTTGCATTTGTTATCTGACTGGCTGGGCACAAGCCTCCTGTTCAACACTCAAACCTGAGTACTATACCACCAGGCTCTTAAGAAGCTTGACAGGAAGCCACACTCACATTACCACTGTTACTGCTTCAAAAAGCATACTTTACTGAGCTGGAACAATCCTATTAAATTTACAGATGCTTGTTTTGTTTATAAGATTCTGCATAGTTTGGCTCCTCCCTCCCTTAGTACTTTAATAAAGTAGTGATCTTATGATAAGTGATATGTATAAGCAGGGTGCATATGTATGCCGATTAGTTTGCAACCATGGTAACATGTACGTTTACATTTAGTCTGTGTTAATGAGTGTAAGATAATCATTCATTTGGCAGACAGAGGACATTTACTGGCTGCATTACTGTTCAGTGTTTAGACGTGGCTCACAATTCATGTAATTCTTCTTCTGAGACAAATGTATGAGCAGTGTATGTGAATGTTATCTCACTTCCTGTCCTTCAATGCAATTAGATAAATGCCATTGTACTGTTTATGATAAACAGCAATTTAACATCCACACAATCACTCCGAACAAACAATATGACTGTTCGCTGCAAGCAAGGCCGTCTCTCTCCCACACATAGACAGAGACACAAACACACACAAACACACACACTGACTGGCGTTTGCATTAGAGGCCAGTCAAACAGACAAAGTGAAGCAGTCCATTGTATTTTAGTGCCTCTGTTAGGCTGTTTACAGTCACCGCAAAGATAACACAGACATGCACGCTCTCTCACACACACACACACACACAATGTCCTACAAGAAACGTATTTATGTGTTTCTATATGCATATGCATGTTTTGTGTATGCGCATCTGTCTGCACCTACTTTTTTTACATGAATGCGTCCTGTCCAGGTTTCCTCTTTGTGTGTGTATGTGTGTGTGCATGTCCTGTCTCCATTTCCCCTGATTCTGTGTGTTTCTGCTTGTGTGATTAGAGTAGTGTTTTCACACACAAATCCATGTATACACACACACACACACACACACACTGTCCCTTCACGTGGGAAAAAGGCCTTTCTCTGCCGTCACTTCGGCTCAAAGAAGCCGAAACAAACAATTGAGAATGCAGCAACTCTAAATAGGACTGTGCTGTCACCTGAAAGAGGAACTACAACTTCCTGCTTTAAAGACCAGACCAGGCATTACAAGGCTAACTTGGGACTCCATAAACTGACATGAGATCAGGTTTATCAGCACTTTACAAATGGAGTGACCACATTCACCATTTTGGTCCTTCCTGCCTTGATGTTTCCTGGTTATTTAAAGGTTTGAAACTGTTTTGGAACGTCAACACTGCTGAGACTGCCAGACTAATCACAACATTTTATACGGTTGGCAGCATATTAAAGCTCCCCTGTTGGTGCTTTAACATGTTGCAGCCCGTTAACTTTAGACTGTGCATGTGCTAAATTGCTGCAATTTCCAAGAGCAGAGTGGACATTTTTGGATAAATATCCAAACTCAAAGGGCAGCTATTTATTTTTCATTCCAGTAAACCATGTAAACAATGTTCTGGATGACTTGAACCTTGACATCAGTCCGTGGAGCATATTCAAAATGTCTGTATAGCTAGAACCAATATTTATTAGCAGAAAAACATAGTTCACTGAGTGGGATAAAACCCAATCCATCCAAACAATGACAGACAGATGAAGCAAAAAGACTGAAGTGAACTGAAATCCTTCTTGTACAAAAAAGAGCAAGACCAAGTGAGACAGACAGAGGGCTCTAGTTATTGATCATGACTGATGCTCTGTAACTTGAATTTGTCAGGGGACACAACATATTGTTTAATAACTGCGTGGAATATGAAAGCAAAGAGCCAGGGGAACAGAACCAACAAGTAGGGCTACTTAATCATTAAAAAAAATGACAAATCAAAATGAAATATGATAAGAACTTAAAAGAAAAATCAGGAGCACTATTGCATTTCTTAATTTCCAGCCCTGCATAACATATTCCTATTCCAACAGATCCAGTTGTCTCTAGTTACTTTACAGATAGCTTATCCAGCACTTACATCACTATAATACATTTTTGAAACATAATTTTTCTGTTTTGTAAAATGACTTGCCTTTCTAGTTGTCTGAAAAACTGTACATAAAAATCAGAATTTGGTTCATACCCAGGTTTGGAAGTCACAGTTTGGTGCAATTTTGGTTCTTTTCATTCATTTGGAACAGAAAGACAGACACAATCCTCCTGCTGTAATCTAAGCTGGCATTTTGCCTACTGGCAACTTTGATAGACTATTTTCTTTATAAAATTAAGTAAAATTTCAAATATGTGTATTACGCTGGGGCGGCACGGTGGTGTGGTGGTTAGCACTGTCGCCTCACAGCAAGAGGGTTGCCGGTTCGATCCCGGGTGTGGGAGCCTCTCTGTGCGGAGTTTGCATGTTCTCCCCGTGTCAGCGTGGGTTCTCTCCGGGCACTCCGGCTTCCTCCCACAGTCCAAAGACATGCAGATTGGGGACTAGGTTAATTGGTGACTCTAAATTGTCCGTAGGTGTAAATGTGAGTGTGAATGGTTGTCTGTCTCTATGTGTCAGCCCTGTGATAGTCTGGCGACCTGTCCAGGGTGTACCCTGCATCTCGCCCGATGTCAGCTGGGATAGGCTCCAGCCCCCCCGCAACCCTCAAGAGGATGAAGCGGTTAGAAGATGAATGAATGAATGAATGTATTACGCTGTACAAACAATGAACAAACACTTTCTAAAAAGGTAACAACGGAACTGAAATGAAATTGGAAATACAAAATAAATAGAACATTAAAAATCAAAACTTGAGCATTAGGAGTGTTATGATTAGTTCCACATTGGTTATATGTCAATGTAAATGCCAGTTGCTTCAGTATTCATTTTTATTCTGTTCTGTTTTGTTTTTGCACCTTAAGGCTCCTTAAAAGCAGCGGTAATAAGGAGTTGGGCACCGATTTGATTTTTCCTTGTCCTGGTGATCTGCACATCTGGGTGATGCGATCAGGGCATGTTGCAAATGAGCCATGGCTTAAAGTTTCAGGGTAGAACAGTCTGGTATGAACACACACACCCTACTGTTGGCATGCCTGCTAAAAAAGTATAGCAAAGGTGCGCTAACACAAGCTTGTGGCACTTTGTTTTTCTGATCATTTTCTAAAGAGCAAAGGAAAAGAGAATATGAGTAATATGATCAATAAAGGCAATCGCTTTTGCTGTGATAGAGTATTAAGTTATTTGTTTCTGAGTATTACGCTCAGTGCTGCCTGTCTCTTTCCCTCTCTCCCTCTCTGTTTGCATGTGTGTGTGTGTGCATGTCTGGGATTACACTCAGTGCAAAGACAGACCATCTTGGCTTGGATTTTAATAACATTCAACTAGAATATACATATCCAGATGACGTGTGTTTAACGGGGCAATACCAAGAAAGAGAGAAGCAGGAGGGAGGAAAGATCTCCATACATGTCATCAGCTGGATCAGACTCCATATAACCTCATATGAAATTGAAATTACATGGCACATCAAGGTAAGAGCTTCAACTTTAACAGATCACTTTCTTTCTTATACACTTTACTTTTAAGAGCAAAAACGCAACAAAAACATACTAGAACAAACAGTTGGTCACATATGCAGTCATACAAACATTATGCTGATGAAATCTTAGAGTTCACAAACACAACTCACTTTTCCCAGTATTGCCAGAATTTATTAGCCTGTTGATTTACCCATAAAGTCATTCTCTCAGAGGTTTGATCTGTAACCGTTGTCATGTTACAGCTTTCTCACTGTACACATATCACTCTAATGATTACTTTCAAAAAGTCTTATATATAGATATAGAAATTGGAGGACAGATCTTTTGCAACCGCATATAGACATCACACACACTGTAAAATATGAACACTAACACATATTAACCCTAACAATAACACTTAAGTTGTGTGGTTGAGCACAAGGAGAGACAGAAGAGTCCACTTCAGTTGTGATTTATTGTAGTAGTAGGCAGGAAGTATAGCAAGGGCGTCTGGCACCAAACAATGCTGCTGCAATTAATCACAACTGATGTGGACTTTTAGATGTCCCATAGTGCAGGGGTTCCCAACTGGTGGGTTGCGTTCCAAAAGTGGGTCCCGGGTCCATTCTGAATGGATCACAATTGACTTGCAAATGTGTCAAGTTTGTCAAAATTACACTTTATTTTTAGGCACACTGAATTTCCAGCACAGAGGTTTTTTTTAAGTGTCGTTTCCTGCTGTACAGTAATTAACTAATGGACAGCTCCTTGATAGAGACAGCAAAATAGCTTGATGACATGGCCAACCACAAGTATGACACTGAATGTATTTAACTGTGTGGACATTGAACTAATGACTAAGGAGAAATCTGGACCCCGTGGCTGGACCAGTGGGAAACCACTGTCATACCGCCTGATTGCACACCCATAGTGTTAAACCCAGTTCCTAGTAATCAGTGGAACCCTCATACAGTCCATAATAGAGAATATTCATATGGTCCTTCGAGCAGGAGCTGATGAATGGTTGGACAGAGCACCTAGAAGATCAAGTAGACAGCCTCCTACAATTCTGCTGCCTCAGCTGGGCCCTCTTTGCTTCTCCAGTCCACCATAACCATACTCCTCATGAGCAGGACCGTAAGTGCCAGGTTGGTCGGCCAAGAAACTTTGGACAATAGCACAGAGGGCCCGAGATGCACAGAGTTAGAACCCTTCCCCTCACCACCAAGGGTATCCTCATCTCATTCTCATTTGTCTCATTTCATCTCATTTTTCCATCACTGTATTAAAGATTCGAAATTCTGCAAAGTAAAACTGAACAAGACGATCCAAGAGACATAATTGTAGAGTCATATAAACTGACAGGTAACTCATTCAATGGACAGTTTTGGTGATATCGTCCTGCATCATCAGTGCTACATGGTCCCCCAGAGGGAAATCAAATTCAGGTGACAGACAGCAAGTCATGCTGCAGTGTAATGAACCTTTGTAATCTAAAACAAAGAACAGATAATGACAGCTTTAACACAAGCTTAAACAAACCAAACCAACCAACCAAACAGGCAAACACACCAGAGTTCATTTAAACCACACCAAACTGTTAAGATGTGACAGCATCCTTGGACATTTAAACATTAGACCTAGAGCAGGTTGCAGACGACAAGCTGGAAAAAACAGCAGACAGCAATGGGCTGCAGACACTGAAGTGCCAGATGAAAAGTGAGACAGCTGTCAGACAGCTGCACACGTCAGACAGCTCAGCTTATATTTGTGATGATGACACTCCTCAAAGCTTGAAACCAGAGAGTGACCTTCTACTGCATGATGTCAGCGGCTGACACTCATCCACTGTCTGGGGACTCTATGTCTGAAGTCTGACAGAGCTTTTATCCACAAAGACTTTATCTTACTGTAAGACTCTGGGAAAAGACCCAGAATTTACATCCAAAGAGTTTTGCCTCTCTTCTGTCTAGTTTTTAGAAGACTGCTGCTCACAAATCTAAACTGAACTGTTTGGCTGTCTGAAAATGAAAAGGTACTGTATATTGGTGCTGACTATTATTTATGCTTACTGTCTTCAGAGTGTCTTAAATGTCCAGATGCATGTTGAGGCCTAGATGCACTCAAAGTCCTACAGAAACCTTGTTTATCTTGTTGCATCTGGTCAATCTACACTGTTGAAACATCTATCTTAAGTTCATAAGTTTCAGAATTTAAAGCTAATTTTGTCGAAATTGTGCAAATGTTAACTTTTTTGCACGGCAAAAGCACTTTTAGCACTTTGAACTGCATCTCACTCTCTTTTTCATAAGTTTGAAAGTTGCTCCATTATGTGCAACCTTGTATTTTCCATCTGCTGATAAAGTTCATCAGATATGAAAATCTCTGGGAAAAATGAGTGCTGTAAATGAACCTTGAGTTAATTCGTGTTTTTTGTCAAACTCCTATGTTCGAAAAAAACATAGACCTCAATGACTCATATTGCCCATTGTTTCCTTGCAAGTTCCTCTGTTTTTGACAGTTTTCTACTATAATAAGTGACAGTATCATGAAATCGGGAGGAAAAGTCAGACTGATGCACTCCTATCAAGAAAATTTTTGTTTATTTCTCTGAGACATTTGCAGGTTTCTTCATTTGTTTGTAAAAACTGTGACTAAAGGACTCACAAAAAAAAGAGTTTTGGGCAATAAGGAACAACAGCTGAAACTGTCACACATCTATCAATCTGTTTCCTGATTAGGGACCACGCCTACACTAACAACACATGCAGAAAAATATTTAAAAGTAAGATAACATACACATTTTAGCAGCAAAATTGAGAACTAACACAACAGCCACTGAACAGATTTTTTTTTTCCAAGAGAGGAAGCAGGGCCAGCAAAACACTGCGAGAGTAGAGCTCTGAACACAGATGGTAAAACATTTAGAGGCAGCAGATGTGGAAAAGACCTGTCAGATACTCAAACACGCAGCACATCAAAGAAAGGAAATCCCACATGGCTCTTAAGACCTTATATTAACCATTTAGGACACTGTAATAGAATACATATAATGTTTTATATGCAGCTCACAGCCATCTATGGCTCTGTACACTGGTGTTGTTACTGTAAGTAGCACTTTAGTTCCTTTGAGACATAATGATAACATGTTCTTGTTGATACCAAAGACTTTTATTTGACATATTATATTATATTATATTATATTAGATTATATTAGATTAGATTAGGGTTATATTATGTACTAGCTTGTCCAAAGCAGACAAAGTAATTAGCAAGGTTGTTGAAAGTATCAATACTTCAACACTTTTTCAAAACTACATACAACATTATGATTCAATAGTATTTGAAGTACCAAATCTATACCACTTGTCTAGAGGTGTGTTCGGTGACTCTTTCTGTACCAGTATGATGTGCTGGTTGTTAATTTATAAAGAAAAAAGAAAATCCTATTCTGTGTGCCCATGACTTTTTTTTTTTTTCTTTTGCAGTGTTATCGAGTATAGCTTTTTTAAGATAGTACTTTATCAAAGTTTAAAATTTTAGTGTCACAACAAAATTTGTAAAGTGAAATAGCCTGCTTATCGGAAATACATAATTGTAAGACCTTTTTTCCCTCAGCAGCAGTTTGTTGTGTTTGAGTCGCAGGGTGGAGAACTGATTAGTTGATCAGTCTGTAGTCAGATCAATTTGAGCTGATCCAATCGATGGATTAGAGGAGCAGCTGCTGCAGAGGTGAGTGAAAGCAAACTTTCTGTTGCTGCTGTTACACAGGTTACACACCAACACATTCTCACTCCGATCTCGCCACATTTATATCTATGTTTGGTCATGGATCTTCCATGTCCAGATATGATGTGAAAGGTACCCTGGGTGCATTGGTTGTTGACATTCTGGGACACCGTGTCAAGTTCTGCCTGTTAAATGCATTGTTTTCTTTAAAATACACTTCCATTTTCACAGGAAATTTACTGTTTACAATATGTCTGTTTCGAAATAAACACACTCCGTCAGTACAGCACTGCCAAATTATGTTTTTTTTTCCTTCAACAACAAAAGCATGGCTGGCTTAAAGAAAAAAAGAACAGGGTTTGGCTTTATAATCTTGGGGAACACCGCTATCTTGGGTGAAAGTCGGTGTTTGTTGGACCCATCCATCACCCCTCCTGCCCACCCTACTCGGACTTTTGCCTCCTTAACCTTCATCCGTGTCCTGCCATGTTTCCCCCTGATGCAGCTGATGTCACCCAAACTATAACATCAACCGGCAGTGTATGATGTGTTAAAGAACGCCGGAAGTCACTGTCCAAGCATCAGATTTCGACAACTTGGCTGGAGCTGCAGCATGTGCAGTTTCCATGGGAACGCAGCTTCATCTAAAGTAAGTTGGAAAAAACGATAGACAACACTGAATTGAGAGTGCTGTTGTAAGAAATAGTGTTCTCTTTCACAGAAATTAGTGAGCAGTTAGGTTTTAATGTCACTGCCTCTGGTGCTCTGCTGTTCCATCTGTGCCCAGAGTACATTCTGCTGTCCAAGTGCTATGACTTAATTGTCCTGCTCCAAAAATAGAAAAGCAATATGTGGCGGTGAATGCTGATATCATGGTAGGCCACCACAAATAAATGAATGTGTGGAAAACAGTGACATGACTCCAAATGAAATGTGTTTGCTTGAAGTGTAAATAGACAACTGTTGTTGCTGACTTTCTGAATTTTTGCATGTCCTCATCTGGAAGGTAAACAGCTTCACTGCTATAGTTCCCCAACCCCCATTTTGTGAACTGGTCTGTGGTTTCATACTGGTGACCTTACATTTATAAACCTATGAGGCCACCAGTTTACATCTCCTTGTTCTCACATCCAGGCAACACACATTTTAAAACATTTTTAAAATCTTTATGGTCTGACAGATATGATTACAAGGAGGTGTGTGTGTGTGTGTGTGTGTGTGTGTGTGTTGCATAATCATGAGAAGACAGTAACCACGGCTTTTCTTTGATAAACAAACCACTCGCTTGGTGGTCCCCCCAGTAGTCAGTGGTTTGTGTTTCCCTTACTGTGCGTGTGTGTGTGTGTGTGTGTGTGTGTGTGTGTGTGTGTGTGTGTGTGTGTGTGTGTGTTAGGGTTAAAAATTCATCATGGCTGTGTGTTTGTTTACCAATCAAGTGTTTGATTTTGTGTCTGTCCTGACACACAAACACACTCACAAACACACACACAGACAGTTTACACCGAGATCACCAATGTGTAACTGCTGCATGCCATGTCGAACAACAACACCCACTGATGTCATTCACTGCCGCAGGAAATGTTTACAGCACGAAACAGCTTTAGACTTTAAATGTCTTACAACAGTAAACAGTTAGTGACTCACATGGACACAAGCCATCAGTCTTAGGTGATCATGGAGGCTGGAAATAGTTCTTCCTCCGTCTCATCTCTCATGTAACGAGAAAGCTAAGGGATGGATTTCTAGGAAGTTTGGGTGAAATCACGGTCCCATGAGGATGTTACATGGTGTTTTCACCCTTTCATCTTTTCTTTAGCACCAGTATCAGGCCAAAATGTCATCATATGCATCAAAGATCAAAATCCAATGAGCACATAGTCATAAAATTAGCTTAAAGTGAAAACGGTCATAAACTCTTATTTAGAGTAAGACTTAACAGGTAACTTAATAACGTAACATTCGGAGTCCTCTTGTACTGAATACTGAGACGGCTGTGATCCGTTCGTACGTAATCACATCCACACAAAGACAAACTCACAAATGTTCACTCGTGCCTGCACACACATGCCCACTGACACACACATACACACATACACATATGCCATGGAAATGCTGTCAGTTTCAATCACATTTAAATTTGAACTGCCTATTGATTTAAACCTTTTTTGTGTTGCAGAATCTAAGTGTTAAACCAGCTGTTCGTATGCGCGCACACACACACACACACACACACACTCACAGAAAACATCTGCAACAACTTACAGAAATTGAAAAGAAGTTATACTTTTTTTTTCAGTATGTCAGAGAGTAAGGTGCAGTTTGAGAAACACCCAGAGAGACAATGGCTACATGTTCTCGTCCCCAACTCTTCACATATTGCCACTTGGTCAGTGGATTTTCACATCTACATATGACACGCTAGGTATTCTCTGGTGTCTGTTGATGACGTTCAGGGACACTGTCTCGATTTATGGCTGCATTGTGTCTTTTCAAGGTGATAGTCCAGTGTTTGTTGGACCCAACAAATAGAAAAATAGATTCCTAGATGCATCGCATTCACAAATGTAAATAATCTGCAAGGTCAGTGTGTAGCATCCGGACAGTCTGCAGCACGAACATGCTGGCAGATAATCTGTACTAATTCATCTTCAAAAAAGGCAGCAGTTACAAACTTATTTAAATTTCATGTCAAAATATTTAACGATTGGTGCAGCCATCACCACGTTAACTGGCTGATCAACACACACTGCGGCAATAACCAACTTAAAATACCTCTGTGGTGAAAAAACAGAGAGCTAACAGCTAACAGAGAGAGGGGCCGTTCACAGCTCTGCTGCTGACGTAACACAATTAGCAACACAGCGGCCACCGTGGAGCAGTCCACCTCTGCTCATGTTATTATTATACACACAGGTGACTGTAAGGTGCTTTCAAATTAATTAATTCATTAATTATTGCAGTTAACTTATTCAAGTAAAAAGGCTGCAGACCATTTATTATTCAACAAAACATGAATTATGATATAATATTACAGGATGCCCAGGAGGGAGTCCTTCTCTGCGGAGTTTGTATGTTCTCCCCATGTCATGTGTGTGTTTTCTCCCACAGTCCAAAGACATGCAGGTTCATTGGTGACTCTAAATTGTCCATAAGTGTGAATGTGAGTGTGAATGGTTGTTTGTCTCTATGTGTCAGCCCTTACATAGTCTGGCGACCTGTCCAGATTATACCCTGTCTCTCGCCCAATATCAGACCCTCAAGAGGATAAGCGGTTATCAAAATGGATGGATGGATTACAGTATGCAAACACTGAACCCTTCGCAGACATGTATATATCCCATATATACATATATCCAACAATGGATAAGCATGAGTAACCACAGATGGATGCAAAATGACTGGTACCCAGCAGTTCAAAAGCTAGGGTATGAAGGAAGGGTGAAGGGAAAAGGGACTTAAATAAGAGATGGTACGCAAGTAAATTCACGTGTATATTTCATTATAGATCACTTCAAATACAGTATGCTATATTTTGAAAGTATCAAGTAGCCACACAGTGAGAAAACTGAACCATGTATTGAAATCAAATTTTTTTTATGCATCAAGATACATCAATAGTTGTTTTATCATCAAATCACAGCCTTCTGAATTGTGACTGAATTGAATCGTGAGGTGCTAAGAGATTCCCACCCTTCGTTGTTATCAAACTACATTTCAAAGTGACGCCAGCCTGCGACGTTAGAAACTGATGCCATATCATACTACCACAAAAGGATGCCTTTTTCAGTCGTTGTTTGACGTGGACGTGTCGTTGAAAATGGAGAATTACAGAGATGTGAGAGGAATGGATTAGACTAAATTAGGGTAGACTAGATTAGATTCAGTTATATTACTAGAACTGGATTAGATTGGATCTGAAGTTTGAACAACCCTGTGTGTAGATCGAGTTATTGCAGCACAAAGGAATGACTCCTAGCAGGCTTGGGCAGTATCTCGATATAGTATACCAGGGTGTATATATTCTAATACCCTCAAAAATGTGGTATTGTGTTGCCAGTAGTCTTGCACATTGCTAGCCAGTGGCTGCCACATAATACTATTAATCCATGTACATGCTACAAATGGTAAGTAATGAAAAGAAACATTTTACATCACATGCATTAGTCCCTAAGTATTTTTCATATGGAATCCTCACACACTGACATTTGTATGAGACAAAGGAAACTATTGAAATGTTCTAAAGCTTCAGTAAATCCCACTAATTGACATGGTCAGTGATGACTGGTAGCATTTGGTGTAAATATGGGCTATGTGAGCATGTGATATACAGACTACTAAGTCATCATTGGTGTGACTGATATGTGTACAAAAGAGTTTTGCTGCACATGTTGCTGCTTGTCAAGCAGTTTCAAGGGCTTATAATAGGCAGAGGGAAATATGTCACATTCATTTGTCATATGAGAGGACAAGGCAACCATCTGAAACAGCAAGTTGCTGACAGCTGATCCAGCTGTGCCGCCATCATCGCCAACTGACATTGTTTCAGAGGATCCCTGAGAGGAAAGAACCTCTCACCGTGTTTCCTTGATTCTTCTTTTGTGCACTGTATCTCTTTCATGTGTCTTAAGTGAGAGGAACTAGAGATGGAAGCTGACAATACAACTGAGAGAAAAGAGAGAATACACCCTTTTCACGGCTGAAATTTTGACTTCTCACACATAGGTTTAACTAGACCAGTCCCAGCAGCAATTTACTGGTAAAGTTCACCTGCAAAAAGTATCTACAATATAAACAAAACTTGTTGTCACTGAAACTTCTTAAGGATTTAGATCAGGCATCTTGAATGAATGAAAAAACTAGGTTGTATGCCTCCAGGAACCATTAAAGTTGTACAGTGTGACAACATGGATGCTTCACACACACACCTTCCTCCTGGCAGCACAGAAGGTCTATACCATCAGCACAGTTTTAAGGCGAGCACCCAAGATAAGTGTCACCAATTAAGTATTTGACTAAATGTCTCCCCTTCTGTTCCTGAGTTATGATGTTGAGTAATGGCCAGAAAAGTGCTCTCACAGAATGACGTCACAGTGAAGCTGACCTTTAACTCTTTGAACATAAAATGCCATCATTTTATCCTATTAGACATTTGTGTGGCATTTTGCCAAACTTAGTGCATTGAGTTATGGCTGAAAACATGCTTTGTGAGTGACCAAATTCTAATTATTTCATTCCTGAGTTCAAGTAGACATTTGTGCCAAATTTGAGGAAATTCCCTTTTCGAGATATTGCATTCATGAGAATGAGATGGGTGCAAGGTCATAGAGACCTTGACCTTTCACTACCAAATTCTAATAAGTTTATCATTGACTAAAAGTGGATGTTTGTGCCAAATTTGCGATTTCACACATGTATTCACAAGAATGAGACAGATGCAAGGTCATATTATCAAAAATGGCTTCCTCCTCTCTGGTCTAGCATGCCTATACCTAAAATGTCCCTTTTTAGAAATATAAATCAGCACACATGTCTAAGTTTCCTTTTTAAAGATGTTTTGAGGGCGGATACAAGGGGAAGGAGCTAAGCATGACCTGCAACAAAGGTCCCAAGTGCAAACGTCGATGTCAGGGTGCACTACTTAGGGTAGCTTATTTTTCAGGCATCTTAATTTGAAGCAAATGAGTAAAATGAGTAAGTATGAAATACCAAATTCCTATTGATCATTGGCATCATTGATTCATTTTTTGTTTCCATTCAGTGGACCGAGGAGTGAGGAGTAAGGAGTTGGCACTCACATCAGAGAGGAAGCCAAACACTTCATCTACACACACTACACACACTGTGATGACACAGAGCTGGTTGAAAATTAGCAAAGTTTCCCTTTAATTGTGAGTCACAGATAACAACACTACTGTAAGTTGCTACATACTGGACAGCAGTTATATATGTTAGGCTTGTCACGATACCAGAATTAGGCTTGTGCCGATTTCCGGTTTAACCAGTTCGGTCTGGTTTAAGAGCTCCACCCAGTTTAATTCACATCAACCAGATAAACCGGTTGGGGGGGGGTGGGGGCGCTTTTCACATCAGCGGCGTGTCAAAGGACTATATTCAACTTATCTTGCATGCATTATGACAACTTAATAAGGTTTATGTATGTTTTTAAATGAAGTGGAGGAGCCTGCAAGTGTTTTGTTTAGTTTGTCTCAGAGGCTCCACGGACTGCAGACTCCGCAGCTCCGCTCAGCTGTCTGCTGCTGCTGTGAGAGAAGTGTCCTTCTGCTGCTGCTGCTGCTTCTTCTTCTTCTTCTTCTTCTTGTGTAACCTTGTGTGTATTGGAGGTTAATACAGCATTATCGCCACCTAGTGGATTGGAAGCGCATTACACCTATAATAGGCTTTCACTGGGAAAAATAGCTCCAATGCGACCCCCAGTGGTAAAATTAGGTATATAATTTGATATATCGGTTCGGTTTAAACCAGCACAAGCCTAACCAGGATTTCAGTTGTCGATACCAATACCAGTGAATTCTCACAATTCTCCATACTCATTCGATACCACGATAAAAATCAAAAAACAGAAATTGAGGGACGGTGCCACTGGCCGTGCACGGTGACAACGTGTGTGTCGGCTTCGTCGAGCTGGTATATGACAGCAAAAAGATGGGGACCTCGACACTTAAGAGGCACATAACTAAGGCTTGCCATGGAAAGAAAGACAAGAGTCAGCCTTCAATGCCCACGTTCATATCCTTAAAAAAAAAGTCAGGTTTAAACCGCGCTCATGATTACAGTTACGGGACGGGATGGGCATGTTCTGCTGACAGAACAAGCACGAGCTCGGCTGGATTTTTTGGGCCCAATCTAAGCTCTAGCACCTGTAGAAGCCATTGTTTCTAGCAAAGACCATGGAACAGGTGTTCTTCTTCGGCGCTCGTCCTCAGCACAGACTGATGTGCGTATACTGCCCCCATCAGTTCCAACAGGAATCGACACGGCCCACTGAGGGCAAAGTTGTATCCGGTACTTATGGTACCAAAAAAAAAAAAAAACAGGTACCGATGTATTTTTTGTGTGGTGGCATCGACTTGGTACCGAAGTATCGGTTCTCATAACAACCCTAATATACATGTGTTATTGCGTATTTACATTGATTTTACATGTATTTCACTCGTGCAAACATTATATATTTCATTATATATTTCATCAGTGGCAAAGACATCATCACGTCAACATCTGTGCTTGTATTGAAAGTTTTTTTTGTTTGTTCGTTTTTTTTTAAAACTACATGCAGATAATCATGCGGAACACATGACAGGAGCAGAGCTGACTTAAAAAATGAAAATTTATGACCCATACATCAGTCGCAAATTTTATGACTACCTGTGATGGTCACCATGAAGGAGTGTAGATTTATGTAAATGTATAACTTTATGAAACAAGGGATCCACAGTGTTGGATAGTGTGTCATGTTTTCAGAGTGAACTGCGTGTTTTTAGTAGAAAGACTGCATCTTGGCCTCTCAGCTGCAACAATCTCACTCCATTATGCATTCTATCCTCATTGACCCTCTTTCACCTTCAACTCGCTCCCATTCACGCTCCCATTCAACCCCCCTCCCATTCAGCCCCACACAGCCTAAAACAGAGTGTGTCAACTGGTGAGGTCTGCAGGTCAGTCTTTGGAGGGTCCAACACCAACAGGTTAACCTTCACATGTCAAAACACTCTGAATGAGCCCCTCACAGCGTTTGAGTTCAAAGAGCATCAAGAGTCAAAGAGCACTGCCTTAAAACTGGTCGGCCAAAACGAGTCCCAGGGGACTGACTCACACACAGAAGGTTTTAAAGGTTGTTTTAAGTAAAATCTGTTTATAATTGTAATATATTTTAGCAAATTCTGTGCATAGATGGCAGAGTACAACTTGGAATATAGAGTATATCTCTACTTTATAAAAAGTCCAGGTGGTTTACAATAAATTAAACAGAACATATTTCATGACAACACATTACTCAGATGCAGACAGATGGAGTGAGGTCAGGTATGGAGGATAGAGTGGGAGAGATGGATTAGGTAAAGAAAAAGAGAAGGGAGAGAAAGGGAGGATGACTATCAGGTTTCATCAGCTTGGATTAGGTTTTATCAGGGTTTCAGTCCCATGACAAATGTTAAGAGTACAAAACTAACATTGTTGCATTTATTTTGGGATTATCCGAAAGAAATGGAATCTAAAACTATCCATCCTGACAGATACTGAGCTCATTATGGATGCTCTGTGGACACTTTTATTCCGCCCTCTACACAATCAGCAATGAATTCTTAAGGCCTAATCACACCTGCATTTAAAGTCCAACTGAAAGCACATTTAGTCATTCATTTTGTTATCAAATATAATGTCAAATGTACTGCCAATGCTCCTTTTTTTAAGGAAAACGGGTCTTTGGGGAAATATCAGAAATCTCCTTTTCGTCCCACCAGCTGGAGGGGCTTGTACTTGTCTGTGTTTGATTGCCAGTGTGCCGGTGTTACACGATAAGGAACAAGAAACAAGGTAAGCAATCTTGTGCTGTGGCTACTTCATGGGCAGACAGCGTGTTGTTAGTGGTACTCTAATGAAGAGTAAAACTGCATTCATATGATCTTCACACACTGCAAGGTAAGGCATAGAACATGCAGAGGCAAAGAGAAGAGCAGGTATACGTCATCTAGGCACCATCAGCAGCTGCGGTTGCTGACTGTTTTTGTGGGATAGACCCCAGAGAATTCAGTTTTCAGTCCACATACAAGAACTACGTGGGTGGAAATAAGTTATCATGTGCAACTGTTCCAAAGGTAGCAGTGGCTCTCCCTCACCTGGCGTTGAAGCTGGGGGGCACAGGGTGGTCTCTCTCTCTCATCTGATGCTAACACTACTGGGTTGTCTGCCTCATCTGTAATGTATTCTCCCTGTCAGTGACTGTCTTTACGATCAGGTAGGCCTGTTTCTTTCTCACGGAGCTCACTGTTGCCTTCTGAATCTTCCTGACTGGCTCTGACATATACAGCAAGGAAAACTTTGAAGCAGCAAAGATTTTCTTTTCAATGTTACTCTTTTTCTTATTCTATTTATTAATTTTTTCATTTTAATCCTAATCATAATGGTTTGTTGACTGGTTGGGGTGGGGCCCATTTGAACTGCATTCAGTTGTTTGAGCTGGACAAAACTATCAGATCTCAATGTGGACACTGGAGGTACATACTGTATTAATACAAAGTGTAAACAAAATCAGGTTAAATCATATCTAGATACAGTCTGGATACAAGAAGCAAGTTAATGCAAGGTGTAAGGGAGAGTCACTCACTTACCATTTAAGGCACACCTGTGCAATCCAGTGTAATATTTTTGTTGGTAGACATGATAACACAGTCTTTGCTCTTCCTCAGCCGAAACTATTGCTATAGCTCTCTGACTATTTCATAACATATCATACAGAGTACATGCTGAGAGTATCTCTAGATATAACCAACACATATATGAATGATCTCATCCACATAATTTCCATCTACAGTGATGAGAGATAAACACACATACACACTTCTGTACAGGTCTGACTTTTTTAATGAGCTGGAAACCCACCATTGTGTGGCATGACTTTAGCAGAGATGATGTGTGTCATTTGAATGACATTTAGACATTTATGATTGCATAAAATCCTCCGTCCAAACAGTGGGGGGAAAGTCTCTGAAACAGCAGTTTAATCATCTAACAGTAAAACTCTTCATAGAAACCCAACACAACAACATTGATTCAGCTACAAAATACACAGCCACTGGATGTTTGATAAATTTCACACTAAATGCACCAGATCTGACTTGAAATTAGTCTAATACTTGATTTATGCTTGATGCATGATGAGAGTCATGAGGATCTGTATGTCAACAGTGATGTCACACAATCAGAGAAGCCTCTGTGTGGTGGGTTTTTGCCAGTGGATGCATATCTAACATTTGCCAACCACGAGGACATGGATTGATGGAGTTTTCCACTCCTAACATGCCAAAACTAAAGCACACAAATGAGCAAATACTGTACCAATGTCCAGGACTTCTTGAGGACTAGGACACATAAACCAATAGGTGTTGGTGTTTGTGACCAAACTAATCAAAAACAAGAAATTCAGCTTTTTGTGTGCAAAAACTCAGAGATACACTTTGAAGAAAAGGCACAAGGTGTCTTTTCAGACATAATAACAGGCCCAACAAGTGCATCCCAACTGCGGTAGGGTAAGAAACATGGCACACAGACTTATGGGAACTGGACAGATACAAAATATCATAATCACCCACCCTGCCCGAGAGAAATAATTTCCATCCAAATGGGCATCTGTGTATTGTTACAGCAAATGTATGTACTGTCAGGAAATTATCCACTGGCTGCCTAATTGAGACGGAGAAGCTTATATTACTCCGTCCAGACTAAAATAAGTTGACTCAAGCTCCTCTGATCTCTCCTGTGATGGTGGAAGACCAGAGGGTACTTTAGTATGCTGTGGCACTGCCCACCACCGCTTCATTTAGTTTACTGGTTCAATTAATGCATTAGTGCCATCATCTGGTAGGAAGTGGGGTTGAATGGATACACTGTTTTAAAGGATAAAAGTGCAGGACGCTCCAGGATATTTCTCAGATGAAAACATGGTCGGGGAAAACACAGCAATTTAGTTTTCTGGGGTGTAATGAGCACTGCAGCCCTAGAGGGTGCTAGAATGGGTATCAACTTTTTGACCAAAAACAGTTAAAAACAATCTAGGAATGCAAGTTTGAGAAATAGATACACAAGTTTGAAGGTTTATCAGATGCCAAAACAATGCAAAGCTGTTGAGAAATACTATGAACAGGATTTCACAACTCCAGAAAGTTACCACAAGCACAACACTTTTATCTATCACCATGACAATCTTTAAGTAAGTCACAGAAATTTGGTATTCGCATGACAAACTAATCTACCACCAAAGTATGCTTGCATATTTGTTTGGCTAACACAGCGAAGTGGTTAAAGCGTTGGAGGCGGGGCCCTGTTCATTCCTAAGATAGTTGCTCAGTGGTGTGTGGAACCAAAAAAGTTTGATTGCCAAGTATAAAATTACTCTAAAAAATTAATTATGATCGGTCCTGCTTCCGTACCATGTGGCCTATAGAGCACACAGACAAGAGGCTTCCGCCAGCTGAGCTGGCTACTTTGGTTTAGCGCTCTGATAACTCCAATGGGAACAAAATAATTCCATTATGTGGCTCTTTCCAAAATTGGAACAAATGAATCAAATTCTGGGAATGAAACGAATCATTCAAAAATATATCCACTGATTAAGGACATCTCTTTGGCCATGTAGGTCTGTGGGAAAAAGTCTTTCAGTCAGGACTATTTCAGTCAAAGAAAACTTTATTACCATTTGCAGTATTATAGACTCACAAGTCAGTCTTTAGATGCTTTGCTTAACTAAAGACTTATGACTTTCTTCCTGATTTTGTGTTTAGATGGGCGGATACAATTTCAGAGTTTAAAAAAAACTCCCTACGTTGCAGAACCAATAGTAAATCCGCAGGGCGGTCCTTCGGTGGCTCGCTGAACTCTTGTGCTTGTGAACATAGTCCCACTAGAAACACGTGTAGCGGTACAAAATGGCCCATGACTCATCCGTCCGGCCGGACTGTAGAGGGAATCGCCTTTTTGTTTACAAATACTTCCGGGTAGAAAACCAGCAGAGCTTTTATACATACATATATATATATATATATATATATATATATATCACATTGTTATCACCGTTTAGACTAATCCGATGTTTGTAAAGTCTATAAACACAATGATTGAACAAACATTACTGTTTCTTAGCCGTTAGCGGTGTCTGTAGTAGGTAATAACTCATTAAACAGTCCGTGAAAAAAATATCTTTTTCAGCGGATATCTTAGTTACAACATGACTGAGCTAGCAAAGCAGTTTTGTGTTGCTATGTGTGGTATTTATTCAGTTTTGGGAAATCAGTGGCTGCAGCTGACAGGGACAGCTAACAGCAGCAGCAAAGCTAACATCAGGACGTCATCTGTTAAAAGCCTCCCATTGTCAGATACGACATGAAACTACTCCAGTTAGCTCAATCATGTTGTAACTAAGACATCCACTGGAAAAAATATTTTCTTCACGGATGAGCACACGTTTGATAAAACGGAGTTTAATCTCTTGGCATCCATTTTCAAGCTCTCTGTGTGTTTGTTTCCTTGCGGATAAGAAAAGGGGGAGCACACATTTCCAAGAAGGCGTGTCCTTTTCAAAAATGCAAGAGGCGTTGCTTTGTTGCTGGCCATTTTCACCGGTGTGTTAAACACACTTTAGAAAGGAGTGTCCCCAAACTATCAGAAGGCGGAGATCTCTGATTGTCTGGTGGCGAGACTAGCAGTATTATATTTGGTGGTATGGCTCTGCTCTGGGACCTCTTCGCCTTTCCTAGGCCTATGCAGAAAGCCTAAAGCGGAAAGAGCACACCTCTCTGCCCTTCCACTCGCAAAGTCTTAGGCAGAGAGAGCAAATCTCCCTGCCCTTCCATATGCCTACATGGAAAGCCTATAAAGCAGGGAGAAGAGCAGCAAAGACCCCCAGAAATCAAACAGAGCCAGCACCAATAACAAACAGAAATTACATTACAGCATAAAAAGGAGGAGCTGGGGTAGAGGCAGGTTGCAGAGCGGCTTGCAGAGGAAGCAGCAACAGTAGGCAGGCCAGAGCAGTTTAAATAGGGCGCAAACTTACATAACAAGTTCATCTCACGCCCTCTTGACTTTAGTTGTCTGTTTGCTTTGCTCACTCCTGTTTCTCTTCTTGTGCACTGAGCTGAACTGCCACTCAGGGTGATTCCTCTCACCAAACCATGCCAGCGTTTTAATATGCTGAATCAGCCAAAAAAAACAGCCAACAAGGGCCAACTGATGCCAGCAATGTCCATTGACTGCCACTGATCTATGGACCGATGGATCAATGTCAGGGCATTTAAAGTATCTGAAATTTTATTTTTTTTTTTTTCTACTTTGGAACAAGCTGTGAAAAGGAGTGCAAACACATACTGAACAGGTTCCTTCTGACTCAAAGGTCCTCTCTGAGTCAGAGGAAACATTGTACAATTTCAGAGTGATGTTTATAGTTAACATGGTTGGCATTTAGAGCTGATGGACACGTATCTCAACACTCAGGCGGAGCGGGGAGACTGAGCTGGAGGGTCCACAGAGAAATCACAGAGAATTCCTTCGAAATGATTGCTAATTACACACTACATTCTTCTGCAGACTCCAGGGGGTTGTGAAATATGGGCGAGAGGCAAAGACAGACAGAGAGGGAAGTAGAGAGAGACACGGGGTGAAACAGTTGGGTAGAGAATAAATAGAAACTGAGATGAGAGATTATGTGGTGACTGGGTCAGGATAAAGGCTGCTCTATTCCTAGTCGTCTTCATCATGATGAAGTAAGAGTGATGGAGCAACATAAACCCACAGAGAGCGAGAGAGAGACATTGATGCTGGCATTGTGGCGGTATTTCACCACATCCATCTGTCGACAGAGTTAAGGGTCATCTACAGATTACATGAAGGTTGTAACTTTCTGGCGAGCTACAAAGCCTGCCAGAAACCATCATCACTTTAAACCATCATTGAGTTTCAAAGATAACAGTAATATTTGACTTGGCGGAAGATTTTTCATCCCAGCTTGGCCACAGTATGTTGTATACTATAAAGGCTTCCTGGAGAGAAAACCAAAAGTAGCCTAAAATTTCATCCCTGGAACGTAACACAGCATTTCTGTTCACTCAGATGGAAAACTTCACACTCAACATGAACAAGTGTCTGTGAGAGTATAAACAAAAGCGCCAAGATGGTTTTCAAAAGAGCTCAGTGGGAAATACATCCTAAATCTGTTGCTGAGTCGTACCACTTTGTTTGGCACTTTTTGTTTTGTTTGGCATATTAACATAGCCGGCTTCAACCTCTGTTTGGAAAGTTCACATTTCAAACATCCACTGATCACCGTATTAGCCAAGGAAAAACTGATGGAAATAACAGCACATGCGAAAGACCTCCTTCAAAGTTACAAGTCTGTACCCATTTACTGCAAATAGTTTGTACTTCTCATTGATGAAAACCATTTATGAAACCATGCTATAGTTTTTTCTATTAATAATGTCGGTAATTGGTGCCTGAGATGCTGGCCAAGAAAATGAAAAACACAGTAGCTAAGATGAGAGCAACACTGAAAAACATCTAAAGCTGCTCTGGCAAACAGTTGAAGCTGAGGTAGGCCGCTGTCCTATGCATGCTTTACATACAGTAACCCACGGTTGTACGCAGCTCATTCACTCAGCCCCTTTTTGCCCCACTCTCTCTGTTAATCAGATCACAGATAAGATAAGAATTAGCCACCTAGCCACCCCACAGACCCGCTCCCGGACTACTTCTACCGGTGGAGAGCAGGCTGCAGCTCAGGAGACAAGCCTTTGGTCTGTGGATGATGAGGCTTTAATTCGACACCCGCTGCACCAGGTATCACAGCGGGCTGTAAGCCAGCAGCAGTGCCGGGTCTATTCTGTGTAACGGCAGCAACAGAAAGTTCGCTGATCTTGCGGGCGTCAGGGCTATCTGGTCCCCCACACATGGGGTTTGCACTAAACTACCTACCCTAGGTTCAAATGTCTGATACGTAAGATTTAGTGGCATCTAGCAGTGAGGTTGCAGGTTGCATCCAACTGAAACTTCTCCCATGTGTCAAGCACAGAGGCAAATATAATGGCCGACACAAAAAATCAGATTATTAGTTAATGCAGGGTAAAACACCACAATGTATTAACCCTGTCTCCCTCAAATTACATTCCAGTACAATTAAGTGGCAACATTTGATCCCAGTGCAATGTTGTAATGTGACCTTTAATTCCTAAGGCAATATGTTGTACAGAGGAGTTTGGGGTGAATGGTTAAGTGTACAAAACACAATTTGACACCAAAGGTCAAGGTTTGTGCTTTGTGCTCTCTTCAAGTCACCATAGAGTTTTTCACTGTTTTGCCATGCACAATCTTTCCCAGACGTTTACCATGTGATTTGAGTTGCCTAAACATAAACTTCAACATTTCGGTGGTTATCCAGTGTGGACAATGAAAACAAATACAAAACTTTGGCAGTGAGGATTTTGCAGATGCCCTCCCAACAAGTCGGTACTGCCATGCACAGTAACAGTATTGCCATGTGTGGTGAAAACCATGTCATCTGGTACCTCAGGTAGGAGTTTCCATAAAGTGCTAAGAGTACCCACTAGCAGCATTTTTTCCACAATATTGTTTTGTGAGAAATAGGTAGGTTGATAGGGCTTACCCTCAGAAAACCCCAAAGCAATGAAGCAACAGATCCCAAAGGTCAAAAGGAAAACTAGACATGGAAAGCCAATGAAAACATGGAGGAGAGGTAAAAGACAAAGAGGAACCACGAGGAGTGTTATGAAGACAAATGGCACAGTGCAAGGTTCATTGGAGAAGTTGACTGGGGATTTTTCCTCTGTAACAAGCCAAATGTAGTAAGTCAAATGACTCGAGGAGGATCTACGCTGAATCATGAACAGATTTGTAGTAGTGTTGTGACAATACTGGAATTTCAAACTTTAAGACATTACCTAGGAAAATATTGATATTTAATACAATTTTCAATACCACTGGGGAAAATTGGCACTGAGGCCATATAATTCAATTCTTTTCTTGAAAGATAAATATAACAAAGCTGTAACATGACAAAGATGACTTTTCTTTCCTTGGTTAATAACAGAGAAGTTTAGTTTAAGTTTAAGTTTATTTACTTTATTAATCCCCTGAGGGGAAATTCAATGTTTTCACTCTTGAACAACAGAATGATAGTAGTAATTGTAAGGGTGTACTGATACTGTGGAAAATGAGTACTGAAACCAGTTAAAATATTCAGAATCAATGTGTATCAATAAATAAATATTTTTGACAACATTAATTTGCAGTGGTTTTTACTCCTGAAGGCTTTATTGCACTTACAGTAATGAGCATAGTTGTCAAGTTATCTTCACTTCATCTCCATCGTGGCCTCTATCCTCTGCTGTTCGCTGATTTCACACTGTGTTGTGTGTGTTTGTGTATGTGGAGGAGGTAAGCCCCAACACAGCAGAGGAGAGGCTAGAGCGTGACAACAGATTAAATCAAAATGTTAAAAAGCACTGATGAAAGAACCAATATTGTCGAAGCAGCTTTTCAATAGTACCTGCTTTAATAATTTAGCCCAAGCGCCCAATTCATACTGTGTTTCAGTACCCACTCCTACATGTGGACCAGTGACATGATTTAATGGTGTGGAATTGCAAAATGGAGAAAGATAGAAAAACAACAAGACAGGCCAGAGAAAAAAGACAAAAAAATTGTTATCATTTCAACCTGGAAAAAAACCCAAAAATGTGCATTGTGCATCCATTGTAAAACCAAAGTAGCCCCCCGCAATATCATGATGTTAGTGCTTTAGCTTCTAAGCAGAGAGCATTCAGTCCACAGCGCAAACCCGACACGAGGTAACGTTAACGTTAGCATCTAACGTAAATCAATATGATTGCTAGCTAAGATGAAGCCCGCCTAGTGCTGGGGTCTAAGCTTGCGGACACTGAGTTGCAACAGCTGCTAACTGAAGGTCCGTCCCCGGAACTGGTTTCCACTCTTCTCCCAGTGAAGAAGTCTCCGAGCAACACATTCTCACTCTGACCTCGTCACATATCAACGCTTGGTCATGGACTTTCAACGTCCACGTATGACATGCAAGGTACCCTGGGTGCGCTGGTTGTTGATGTTCCAACAATCACAAACTAAAAATAAAATAAACCTATAATGCACCAAGTTAGACGTGTGAAACTGTTTTTTTACCCACCTGAAGTGTCTTTCTGCCATTGCTGGCTGGCTTCAAACTAGTCCTGCGACATTATCCCTAATGCTCGCAGTCGCCATCTCTCTCAGCTGCGTGTTCCACCAGTAGAGAGTGACCTCTGGTGGCATGTGCTGTGCACTACAAACAATACATCCTCAATAAGAACCTCCTTGTCAGTTTACCAGAAAGAGGATTTTTTTTGTTGTATTTTTCATGGTATTGGTTCGGATTTCCAAATACCCTGGCATACTGTAATACCATGATACTGCCCAAGCCCTAACCACTATGCAACTTGATCGCTGGCAGCTCAGTTGGAGACGCACGTGTGTTACATGCTGGTAGCCGCTTATATAACCTGATGCCTCTTACCTTCACAGATTTTTTTCAATGTCAAACAACACCATGTGAGGCAATTTATCAAATTTCATGCAGCTACCTCTGGAGCCACAAAAGGCTTTAAAAAACATTTTTCATATATGCAGTAGTACTCCCCAAAACCTGTTAACAGACTAATGTGTAAAATTGGTGGAGTTCTCCTTAAACTTCAACACAAACTAATAATATAAACAGTCTTCCACCCATTAAATTACAGCCAACAATAAAACAGGTACATGTAGCTTTAGATAATTAACCTTGAATAGAAAAGTAAAGAGATTTAGCTTGCAGTATAATGGCTATGCAAGCATCATATACTGTCATATGTCACCTGTCAATGTATGTATTTAGCTGCATAATTATTCAAAAAAGGAGGGCTAAGGAAAATGCTAGAGGTGGCCTTGTCTTGAAACTGAGATTTTTCTGCAATAAGCTGAAGAAAAGCATGAAACAAGCAACTCAAGTGTGAGCAGATTAAAAGGTGGTTTGAAAGCCTCATTCCTCCTCCTGCATTATCTCTAGTTGGTATCAGTTGTTGCTTAAATTCCTCACTGTGAGGGCTTTAAAGGTGGAAGACAGGAGCTGAGAGAAAAAACTCATCATCCCAATTAAGAGTCCACTGTGATCAAATGGCTGCATGTTACTGCTTAACACTTATCCCCCCCTCACACACTCTCTCTCCCTCTCTCTCTCTCACACACACACACACACACACACACACACACACTTGACCTCTATGACACCTGCCTTCATTGGCTCTTTTCTCTGGCTAATTTGAAAACACTCCTTCCTAATCCTCCCCCCTGGAAAATGTTCACTGCTCGCTGCTTTCCTTCCTCTCTCATTCAGATTCTATGGCAATTCACTTCAATTCAAATGTGCTGCGCTGGCATGACATTAAAGAAAATGTTTCAATGGTGTATCAATCCAACTCTTATTATAAAACCTGACAATAACCATTTCATAAAAGCTAGTAGAAATCAGTGTTAACCTTCTGTGTGTGAAACAATTAACAGCTAGTTTAGAACGTGCATCTCTCTGTGTCCTTGACCTCTGGGATCCAAAAGGCTCAGCAGAAAAAGCTCAGGCTAAACCTTTGATATCCTGCACACCAGAACAGATGATTACAATCAGTTAGGAAAATACACTCAAAGAGATCTGGCTTTGGCTTCTCGTTCTGAGCACTGACCGTTACTAACGTGCCTTTTGTTTTCGCTCGTCCAAATCCACACACACACACACACACACACCAGGGGACTGAAACTTGGAAAGTGAACTGAGATAAAAATGACTGAGTGAAACTAAGTGTTTTCCGGCCCCGTTTGAACAGTTTGGTTGCTGTAAATTTCCTTTTAAAAGGCCTTTTGGGTTGTTAGTCTGCATCATTTGGGCATACGCACACATTCTGTAGGTAGGCTGTAAATATTTTCCCAGGGTATAGTCTATGGCACAGTGGTATGTGCACATTTCTGTGGTATAGAGCCACTGATGTTAAAAAAAAAAACATATGTGACATCCTGTGGATGCATACAAAGTGTTTATTAATACACCTCTATAAAGACGGGGGACTCACAAGGCATATTTTGAAATCGATATCATAATGTAACTCAGTAGCATCTATCATTAGATCCACCTGTCCTCCAAATACCCACTTCTCTCAGACCCCACACCTCCAGTTTGTAGTCCACACTTTAAAACCATCTCATGGCCAGTGAAATGAACTTCAGGCATAAAATAGACTGAGGTTCCTTTAATAAATTGGCACTGAATTTCCTTATCATAGAGTTAACAACAGTGAATGCAGCCTGAAGACTAGGTTTGCGTGGAGTAGGACTGGGCAACATGGAGAAAATCAAATATCACAATATTTTTGACCAGTGTTTGTTATCAATATTGCAGCGATACTGTAGAGTTAACTACTGGTGCTTTCACAAAATGTTTACACAATGAGATTCTCTGATAAATAATCAGTAATATGGATGTAATGACTAAGAGGGTAAAGACAAATGATAGAACAGCTAGAACAGTCTGGTGAGTTCAGAATGTTACATCACTTTACTGCAATGCAGTCTTTAAGCCCAGAAAAAGACCACACGGTATAACAATATCCAAAATCCAAGACAATATCAAGTCTCATATCATGTTATCGATTTAATATCAATATATTGCCCAGCCCTACAGTAGACTGTGTGCTGCTAATGTTTCCTAAATGAAATTCACAGCCTTTATTTGAATTACTGTAGTAATAATGCATGTTATAGATGCCTTCACCCAAGTTTGATGACTTTATTTTCCTCATTAAGTACACTAATACTGCAACAATAACTCAATTAATTGATAAGCTGAATGAAAGAAAATTAATCACCAACTAGTCTGATAGTTTTTCAAGTAAAAACGTCAAACATATGCTGATTCCAGTGTGTTAAACTGAAGAATTTACTGCTTTTCTTCGTCATTTATGATTTGGACTGCTGGTTGGAAGCAATTTGAAGATGTCACTTTGGGTTGTAAGACATTGTGATGGCTATTCTGTACTTTGTTTTAATGTATTTTATAGATGAATTGATTAATCATGAAAACAATAGTTAGTTGCGGTCCGAAAGTACACTATGAATTTACATCATTAGGCTTTATTCCAGCCTCAGCAGCAGGGTCAACTGGGATAAAGTGGTTTTACTCAATTACACATCAGCTGTCCTTAGATTCACCTCCTTGTGTTTGGTTTTTATTAAGGTGGATGTTTAGCCCCAGAATCCCCAAAACAGCAAGGTCAAATGAGGGTGGAATCTGTTCATGGAGGGCACAACAGTCCCTTCTTCACCCACACCTTGACTTTTCACTTTAGTTTGCTGTGATGGACTACTGTACAGTGGGATCATGTCAAGACCCCTGGCCGCCCATTGATCCCAAAGCTGCACACCCCCACTAACATAACATGAGACTTAGATAAAGGTTCACTATCTCCATCAAGAGTCCATCCTTC
Source organism: Epinephelus fuscoguttatus (assembly GCF_011397635.1). Classification (NCBI taxonomy): domain Eukaryota; kingdom Metazoa; phylum Chordata; class Actinopteri; order Perciformes; family Serranidae; genus Epinephelus; species Epinephelus fuscoguttatus. Next base: position 12,188,399 of record NC_064754.1, on the reverse strand, counting down.
ACCATGATACTGAAATTGCAGTCAGGTGATCCAGATCATATTTTAATACTCCACACAGAAACACCAGAATTAAGATGATTACATTCTATGTTGTTCTGAACCCCTCTGGAGCCCTGGTGGTCCCTGTGATAGGATCAGGTGAAGTATCCCAGCACATGTTGGCTGGTGCTGAGAGCATTCAGACACACAGACGCAGCAGCCAGCTTCACTTTCCCTCAAACTTACCGGCTCGTCCATCTGCTCCTGCTCGTAGTAATCATCATAGTCGCTGTGGCTGAAGTCGCTGGCGAGGTTGGTGTAGAGAAGATATGCCAGTAAAAGAGATATTCCCAGTAGGTGCATGATTATAAAGTCCTCAAGTGTTTATGATCCGAGAACCATAAAAAGGGAAATTTAAAAAACCCTCCCCTGTGTGTGCGCTCCCCTCTCCTTCAGCCGCTGGTAACTCTCTCTCATCTGGCCCCTGTGTCTCTGTCTGGCTCTCTCTGCTCTTTGTCTCTCTGTCAGGGTCCAGGACTTGTTCCTCAGAGAGGCTGCAGCATGTATGGACCCCGCTGTGAATGAAAGCCCGGTCAAATGGAAACAGATAAATCCGGTGGGTCAGGGGAGCCCGTCGCGTCAGTGAGGACCGTTAAGGCGCAAAATTACAGGAAAACGGACGATCTGCCTTCAAAATAAAAGCCTGCAACTGACCGCGTTTTTAAGGAACAGGTGCGTTTAGTAATCGATATTTTCTACTGACCTCTGTCGCCAAGTGATGGGAACTGCAACACAGAGGAGCAGACTGCAGGTATGCAACCAGGCCTGTGCTGTTATCTGGTGGTTTTGAACTAAGGAAGACAATCTGGTGACTTTTTTCTCAAGATATCAAATAGCTCTATTCTGTATCTTTTTAAGACAAACATTCAAATGTACACTCACCAGCCGCTTTATTAGGTACACCTGGCAAATAGCTAATCAGCCAATCACAACTGGGTGCAACTGAGGTTCAAACTGAGCATCAGAATGGGGAAGAAAGGTGATTTAAGGGACTTTGAATCTGGCATGGTTGTTTCAGAAACTGCTGATCTACTAGGCTTTTCGCGCACATTCATCTCTAGGGTTTACAGAGGATGGTCCGAAGAAGAGGTAATATCCAGTGAGCGGGGTGAAAATGCCTTGTTGATGCCAGAGGTCAGAGGAGAATGGCCAGACTGGTTGAAGATGATAGAAAGGCAACAGTAACTCAAATAACCACTTGTTACAACCAAGGTCTGCAGAAGACCATCTCTGAACCAACATGTCCAACCTTGAAGCAGATGGGCTACAGCAGCAGAAGACCACACCAGGTGCCACTCCTGTCAGCTAACAACAGGAAACTGAGGCTACAGTTCACACAGGCTCACCAAAACTGGACAATAGAAGATTGGAGAAACCTTGCCTGGTCTGATGAGTCCGGATTTCTGCTGCCACATTCAGATGGTAGGGTCAGAATGAAAGCATGGCTCCATCCTGCCTTGTATCAACAGTTCAGGCTGCTGCTGCTGGTGTAATGGTGTGGGGGATATTTTCTTGGCACACTTTGGGTCCCTTAGTACCAACTGAGCATGGTTTAAACACCACAGCTGACCTGAGTATTGTTGCTGACCGTGTCCATCCCTTTATGACCACAGTGTACCCATCTTCTGATGGCTACTTCCAGCAGGATAATGCACCATGTCACAAAGCTCAAATCATCTCAAACTGGTTTCTTGAACATGACAATGCGTTCACTGTACTCCAATGGCCTCCACAGTCACCAGATCTCAGTCCAGTAGAGCACCTTTGGGATGTGGTGGAACGGGAGATTCTCATCAGCCGAGAAATCTGCAGCAACTGTGTGATGTCATCATGTCAATATGGACCAAAATCTCTGAGGAATGTTTCCAGCACCTTGTTGAATCTATGGCACCAAGAATTAAGGCAGCTCTGAAGGCAAAGGGGGTCCAACCTGGTGTTAGCAAGGTGTACCTAATAAAGTGGCTAGTGAGTGTATTTTAAGTATATTAGGTATATTATTAAGTATGGAAGCCTTAATGAATTTGTACTTAGCTTTATTCAATTTTATTTAACCACTAAAATCCTCATTAAAATTTAAAATCTTCTTTTCAAGAGTGTCCTGGCTAAGGCAGGCAGCAGCACATCATACTAAGCTGCAGACACACAACATGTACAAGTTACAGACATTTAAAATACATCACAGCATAACAGAAGATCAGGTCAACATATCCCACATCAGACAGAGGCATTATAAAACTCCACGTTACATTATAGATTCATCAGTGTTTGGTGACAGAGCTGCATGTTACTAACTGAGTTACGGCACACCTTTTTATTTTACTCCAGCGTCATTTTAACTGTTTTTATTGCTGTCTCTGTGCCATGCTCTGTGGCATTTTGGTACAGTTGGTGATCTAGAGTAAAGGTGCAGGATATAGAGAGCTGTAATTTTACATGCTAGTGCTTTCAGCAGCCTGACCATAGAGACAATGATATGTATCACGTTCAGTGACATGTAGCCTGCAGACTAACAGAGCCTGGACTTCTGTCTTGACAAGTGACTGCTGGAAACAAGTGTTGCGAGTGTGCTTGCAAGAAACCTCAAAAATCCTTCAATTAAGTGTGTGTAAATAATAAAACACTGACAAAACCCCCATATTAAGTTAATATAAACATCACAGGTAAAAGATCTGCTGGCTGTTAGCTTGTGCGTTGTAAGTTGAGGTACTGAGGCATTATTTATTATATTAATTATGTTATATTCATTCATATACAGTACAGGCCAAAAGTTTGGACACACCTTCTCATTCAATTCGTTTTCTTTATTTTCATGACTATTTACATTGTAGATTCTCACTGAAGGCATCAAAACTATGAATGAACACATGTGGAGTTATGTACTTAACAAAAAAAGGTGAAATAACTGAAAACATGTTTTATATTCTAGTTTCTTCAAAATAGCCACCCTTTGCTCTGATTACTGCTTTGCACACTCTTGGCATTCTCTCCATGAGCTTCAAGAGGTAGTCACCTGAAATGGTTTCCACTTCACAGGTGTGCCTTATCAGGGTTAATTAGTGGAATTTCTTGCTTTATCAATGGGGTTGGGACCATCAGTTGTGTTGTGCAGAAGTCAGGTTAATACACAGCCGACAGCCCTATTGGACAACTGTTAAAATTCATATTATGGCAAGAACCAATCAGCTAACTAAAGAAAAACGAGTGGCCATCATTACTTTAAGAAATGAAGGTCAGTCAGTCCGGACAATTGCAAAAACTTTAAATGTGTCCCCAAGTGGAGTCGCAAAAACCATCAAGCGCTACAACGAAACTGGCACACATGAGGACCGACCCAGGAAAGGAAGACCAAGAGTCACCTCTGCTTCTGAGGATAAGTTCATCCGAGTCACCAGCCTCAGAAATCGCAAGTTAACAGCAGCTCAGATCAGAGACCAGATGAATGCCACACAGAGTTCTAGCAGCAGATCCATCTCTAGAACAACTGTTAAGAGGAGACTGCGCGAATCAGGCCTTCATGGTCAAATAGCTGCTAGGAAACCACTGCTAGGGAGAGGCAACAAGCAGAAGAGATTTGTTTGGGCCAAGAAACACAAGGAATGGACATTAGACCAGTGGAAATCTGTGCTTTGTTCTGATGAGTCCAAATTTGAGATCTTTGGTTCCAACCGCCGTGTCTTTGTGAGACGCAGAAAAGGTGAACGGATGGATTCCACATGCCTGGTTCCCACTGTGAAGCATGGAGGAGGAGGTGTGATGGTGTGGGGGTGTTTTGCTGGTGACACTGTTGGGGATTTATTCAAAATTGAAGGCACACTGAACCAGCATGGCTACCACAGCATCCTGCAGCGACATGCCATCCCATCCGGTTTGCGTTTAGTTGGACGATCATTTATTTTTCAACAGGACAATGACCCCAAACACACCTCCAGGCTGTGTAAGGGCTATTTGACCAAGAAGGAGAGTGATGGAGTGCTGCGGCAGATGACCTGGCCTCCACAGTCACCGGACCTGAACCCAATCGAGATGGTTTGGGGTGAGCTGGACCGCAGAGTGAAGGCAAAGGGGCCAACAAGTGCTAAACACCTCTGGGAACTCCTTCAAGACTGTTGGAAAACCATTTCAGGTGACTACCTCTTGAAGCTCATGGAGAGAATGCCAAGAGTGTGCAAAGCAGTAATCAGAGCAAAGGGTGGCTATTTTGAAGAAACTAGAATATAAAACATGTTTTCAGTTATTTCACCTTTTTTTGTTAAGTACATAACTCCACGTGTTCATTCATAGTTTTGATGCCTTCAGTGAGACTCTACAATGTAAATAGTCATGAAAATAAAGAAAACGCATTGAATGAGAAGGTGTGTCCAAACTTTTGGCCTGTACTGTATATATATATTATATTCATTTTTATAATCTCCTGAAGTTATAGTACAGCTTGTAAAAATGTGTTAAAAGTAGTTAATGCGTTATTAAATTAGATGAACATTTGTGTTTTCAAATGATTATGAAAAAATAAGAACAAACAACAACATGTTACAGTTACAGACCACAAAAAATAACTGCAACATATCCTGAATTAGACAGAGGCAGATATTCAGTCAAAGCATCTACAACCTGATGTAGCATACCTTCCTCCAACTCTTTATCTACGTATCATACAAACGTATTTACTTTGACTAATCTGGTCATGTAAAGAGGGAAAATACATTTGCCAGGCGTTTTGTCTATTTTGCTTAAAATCTCAAAAATTTTCAAAGCTTAATGTGGTCAGATTCAAACTCATGCTTTAATACTGTCATGCCACATACAGAACAACTGTTGTGCTTTATATTAGACAATAATGCATTAAAACTCTACAGCTTGTGTTTGCCCAAGTCAAACTGTAGTGTAGTTTTATTGAGAAAGGTCAGGGCGGAAGTTATGCTTTTGAGTTCAGCTTCACGATGATCTGCTGCTTTACATGTGAGTCAGAAAATGAAGTTGAGGAAACAGCTCAGCATCCTGCAGACAGGTAGAGAGACACACAGAGAGAGAGACTGAGGCAGAATTTCTATTTCTCATTTCTGCAAGCTCCTATTGTACCTTAAACCTCCAAGTGATTGCCTACAAATAATTTAATCTGAAAAATACATACTTAAATAAAACATTAAAAAGTACAAGAGCTGACTTATCCTCGAAATCAAGAAGTAGCTGCAACCAAGTGATTTTTTGTTGCCCTTGTCACTAATTAATTACCTGTCATTTTGTTCATAATTTTGAGTTTAAATATGAAAACTAGACCCTTTCTGCTTGATTTGTTATTCATGATGATTTATAGTTGATATTTATTAGGCTACAGTTGTAATATTATATTGACCTTCTTATGATCCTCAGAGTACTCAGCAAACCAAACACAATTATGTTAAGTACACCACAATGGTCTGTTGGTGCTTATAAGGATGCAATTATGTGTAATGTGTGTTACCTTTGGCGAAGCCTCAGTGCTGTTGAAGCAAAACCTCAATAACCACACGCCTGCAAACTTTTAAATCAGAGCATCTGCAGGTGGACACTCAGACTACTGGCGCAGCTGTTGGGATCAAAAAACTTGTAAAAACACCAAATCTTCTCTGCTCACGGTTGTTCTGGTATGTTGAATGGTTTGAGAAGCAAGTCTGTGTCTATAACCTTACAACCTCTCTATCCCCAATAATAACCACTGGTCCAAAACTCATATGGCAACAACCTAGTTCTATTGAAGAAGAAGAAGAAGAAGAAGAAGAAGAAGAAGAAGAAGAAGAAGTTATGAAAATGGATGGATGGAAGGATTGATACAGTGTATCAATGTGGATGTTTTTCAGATTCAGTTTTCACAACTAAAGCTGGTTTTAAATGCTGATAAAACTACAGTTATGCATTTCTCAAATGCTAGTAAGAAGCCTGTGAACTCACCTGATGTTCTTGCTGCCCAGGGAAAGAAGTTAGAGGTTGTCATTTGTATAATATATCTTGGAACCTGGCTTGATGACTCCCTGTCTTTTAAACCTCAGGTTGATAATCTTCTTAAAAAGCTGAGGCTGAAGGTAGAGTTTTATTTCAGAAACAAAAAGTCCTGTTTCTCCTTTTGAGGCTAGGAAAAGACTGGTTGCTGCTACCTTGTTACCAATTTTGGATTATGATGATTTGTTGTACATTGTTTGTATATGTTAGATACTACATATCATAGTGCACTGAGATTCATTACAAACTGTAAAGCCCTCACTCATCACTGCCCACTTTATTCCAGGGCTGGCCGGCCATCTCTGACCTTTTGTGGGCTCAGTCACTGGTATTTGTTCATTCATAAAGCCATACTGGGTAAACTCCCTTCGTACAATTGTACTTTGACTGAACAGAGATCTGATTATAGCGACAGTCTGAGATCTCAAGATTTAGTTTTGTCTGTTCTTAGTGCACAGACTGAACTGGTCTCTCTGCCTGATTTTAAAGCTCTCATAAGTACAAAGGATGAATGAGTTGGTTGGGTCTTGTCATTGTGCACAAGTGTCCATACTGTATATCTTTTATGTTTTTATTGTGTGGTTGTTTGGCTGTAACTCTTTGTGTGCTGCTGTCTTGGCCATGTCTTGTAAAGGAGATCTCAACTTGACTTACCTGGTTAGACATGGGTTAAATGAAATAAACAATGGGTTTCTGGAGATCCTATGGCATAAGATCACATCCGCAACACTCGTCTGTCTCACAGGATGAAGACTGTGGGTATGAGGCTGTCATTGGCCGCCTGTTTCTGTTGTATGAAATGGAGAAAACCGGACCCAAAAGTGAGACCCAGACAGCTGTTCAGTTTTAAGTGGCTTTATTTTCAAAAAAAATAAGAATGGATGTCTTGAATGGATGGATGGGTTGAAGCTGGGCTCTCAGGAGAAACAGGGCAGGCAAATGGGTAACCAGTGAATGTGGATCTGAGGCAGGCAGGCAGAGCGAGGCTAGAAGCAGGTGGCAGGCTGAAGTGGCAGGCACAGGGGTAACCAGTGAGTGTCAATCTGAGGCAGAAAAAGACAAGTTTCAAGCAAAAATCCACGAGGGAAACAAGCAATCAGCAACAAGTAGACCGTGGTTAGCATTGCAAGGCAGACTGAACGATCCGGCAGAGTCCGGACTGCATAGCCGGGGTATTTGTACTGCTGGAGTTGATTAGTGGATGGCTTTCAGGTGAGCAGGCAGATTGGCAGCAGGACTGATGAGCCACCCCTAGACAGAGGCAAAAGAGGAACCACTAGAAACAAAGGGGAGGGGGAAACAGCTGACACAAGAGGAATGAAGGAAAGGCACAGACTGTGACAGTTTCAGACATTAACACGCGTCCTGCATGTCACCATTTTCACAATCCCACTCGCAATGTAAAACTAGTCTCTAGTCACACTGTTTTAGAGCTGCGAGTGAAACAGCAACCTCCGACCTGGAAACCTACACGCTAAAGCATTTTTTAATGTTTTATGTGCGGTTTCCATTTGCGGGAATTTAGCCATTTTAATGCCAGCGCTCGCCTCCGTCTATGCAAATATTAAACCAAAATATGTTCCTTTCAGACACTATTTTGCAAGAGCACCCTTGCTGCATCCCGGGCTTAGTGCCGGCCAGAACTATTGTATTTAGTGCACTTTTATTTCCCTCAGTGCAGAGCTATGATAGTTCAGCTAGACCTTTCTCCAGAGTTGGCACAGTGTGAGATCTGGTCTGGCAATGTGCGACTATGCATGACTAGATGGATGTATCATACCTGATCAGGTCGTATCATGCTTCTTTGTGGTATAGAGCACAGTGGAAAGCTCTGCCTTGTCTCATTAGCCTATTGAATATGAGATTGTTGGGTTTAATTGCTGTGTTTACGTTGTTTCATTTAAGAATGACAGTCGGGGTGAAGACAAAGTTTGTTACAGAAGCATATCAACGCCCTTGGTTTTGCAATGGCATGTTCAACCATCAGATATAAGTGGACTGTATGCTTCACTTTTTCTTCACCTGCAAATATCTCTCGCTGGTTTTGATGAAAATGTCTGGGATTATTACATGGAAATTTCACTACAGCTGATAACATTTCTCCTGACAGTGGACAGAGTCAGCAGCGCCGCTCATATTCCTGATGGATAGAAGTGCTGAGGTGAACCCAGTCCACAGTGTGAGCAGGTTCAGCTGAAATAACTTGGCACGGAGCAGAGAGAGATGGAGCGACAGAGTTATTGAAGAGGCCTTGAGTCGGAGACCAAACACTGACACACACACACACACCAGTGAAGTGGAAAGGTTGCGCTATGCAGGGGGTCTCTCTCCTTCTCCAAGTTAAGACTCTGTTATACTGAGGAATGAGTGTGTGTGTGTGTGTGTGTGTGTGTGTGTGTGTGTGTGTGTGTGTGTGTGTATGTGTGTGTGAGGCGCCACTCTGCAGATATTTAGGGGATATGAAATCCTTTAGCATGGCCGGCATTCCAAAGTATTACACATGCACACACACCACACACACACACACACACACACACACAAAGATTAAGAGCAACAGGCTGGATGGACTTCTTTCCTTGGGGTATATTCAGTTTGGATTAAACTGAGCCAGTTAGCAGAAACAATAGTGAGCTGGGGTCATTCAGAGACACTGAAGTATTTGGTGAATATTTATGACTGAGATAAATATGGAAATGTGCAGATTTGTATGCAGTCTTTGTTTTTACTACCGTATGGCTGCTAGGCATCAAAAAAGTGTGTGTGTGTGTGTGTGTGTGTGTGTGTGTGCATGCGTGGGTGCGTGTGTGTGTCCCATGTTCCTCATTAGACCAAACAGGGATTACTGTTTAGCTTTTCATTGTTTTGATTGGCCTGTGCCTCAGAGGTCAAGGGTCAATCCGAGGATTGTAGAACACAACAGTGTTTGGGGATCACTTATCTCCATGACAACAACCACTAGTGTAGCCAGCGGTATCTAGAACAAGCAGCAACCTCCAGGGCTGAAATTTAAGGCCAACATGGAAGTGCCAAAAACCGCAGGTCTTTGAATGGCCATTTGACTCCAGAAGCCAGTAAGTCTCTGTAGACCCTCATGTTAATGTGCCGAACTTAGCAGCTCAGATAAACATGTTAACGGCCTGGTGCAAAAAACAGTTTTGTTTCTGTGGGTAATTTCCCCGTTCATTACAAGTGTACGGGGTGAATTTATATATAACTCACCTGTTTACATTTTGCTAAGACTTAAAGTTACGCTTATTAAGGGTGGGCCGCGTTGAGTGACAGGCCGTGTGCCGATCCATCAGATCCATCCCTCACTCCTCTGCAGCAAAAGCCTCTTGCACAAATATGGTCACTTGTGGCTCCAAAAAAGATGGTGATGGCCAAAATGCCAGACTTGAGGCTTCAAAACTGGAGTCCACAAACCAATGGGTGACGTCACGGAAGCTACATCCATTATTTTTACAGTTTATGATCCAAAATCAAAGATACAGACGCAAGGCATTACCATGCAGCCATGTTATGGATTTAAACTGATGAGCACTGATGATCATCAAAGACTGAAACAGTTGCTGCTGTTTCTACTTAGTTTCTTGCACTTTGAGCACCTTTTTGTGCACTGTCTTAAATAAACTGACTATTTTTGCATTGATCTCAGCCTGTGGACCTTTTTGTGGCTGTCTAGCCCAGCTACATTAGTGTGCAGATATCTCCTCTGCTCTCCTTTCTTGTTTGCCTCTTGTACCGATGCACCTTAGACAAACTTTTTTGCGCAGATTCACAGCAGCCCTGAGATTTTGCAAGGGATTTAAACTGAAACATTAAGCTCAGCGTAAGATGATTGACAAACTGTCTCCTGCTACAAAGTGATCAGTCATGCAAACAACCATCCAAAATGCCTCCAAACACTCCAAAGGGTGTAATGGTTAATCTGTACGTTGGCCTGTTGATCTGTTGCAGCAGGACATTTCAAACCAAAAGCAGCATTTCAGAAGTGTTAGTTTGTAATGAGTGACGACTCTGTGCTGTCAGTTATCTTGATGACTTAAGTACTTTTGTTTCGCTCCCATAATGTGAAATGCTGCTGACACTGTGGGATTTACTATGTTCTAAGTCCTTCGCACAATAATGTGACAAAGTGTAATGCTGTGGTTTTATTGGCCCAGTTGAAAATTCACTGCAAGAATTTCCTCCCACAATATTGTTTTATGAAATGGAAATATAATCAATACTTCAATTGTTTCCCATTAGCCTTTATAATAATTCATGAATGAAAACAAAACAAAAGTGGGGTCAGACTACCTGGGAAAGCCCATCCATTTCAAGTTTGTAGTCAGTTTCTCGCCTGACTAACAGAGCACATACAGCTTCATTTTGTCAAATGTTTCAATCCAGTGACTCCGAGACACGAGCATTAGTCACCAGCAGAGTCCCTGCATTTCCTTTACATTTGTTATAGCTCCTCGAAAGCTGTGCTGCTGACATACAGCTGGTTCTGAGGACGGAGACAGCTGAACGGAAGTCAAGAGTTGATTGAGCGGACAGAACACTTCAATAGCACTTATGCGTCACTCATGTCTCATGTGAATTCCCAGTGACTCCATAACTGACTGACTGATAACTGGTAAACTGCAGTTTTGATCTCTCAAGGCTTTACAGTTCTGGGGAAAAGGCTGTGTATTTGTCATATTTGTGAGCGAGTGTGTGTGTGTGTGTGTGTGTGTGTGTGTGTGTGTGTGTGTGAGTGAGTGAGTGTGTGCTAAGCCACCCATTCCAACTGTGGGAATTCTTATTCTACCGGAACTGAACAACAATGGGCAGGGTGGTTATAGGGTGTTTTGTTAGTGTGTGTGTGTGTGTGTGTGTGTGTGTGTGTGTGTGTGTGTGTGTGTGTGTGTTTCAGCTATATGAAAAATTCATGAAGTGGAAAAGACTCTTAGTCTTAGAAGGTCTGAATGGAAGTGGCTTTGCATTTTTCTCATTCTTTTAGTTCAAGAAAATGATGCTTCATATTGAAATGTGACAAACATTTAATATAATATGAAATGTCATTTTGCCAGGCAGTTTGGGGCAGGTTAGTCGGGGGAGGGGTTTGTGTGAACTTAAATAATAGCAGAACCTATATGATGTCATGTCCACACAAAATGTTTTTACCTAATATAGACATGTGTTTAAGTGGCTCTTACAAGGAGGTAGGGCCATAGAGATGACCAGCCTAAAGACAGCAACTTCAAGTTTTTAAAAAGTATCTGAAATATTTTATCATATAGGAGGCTCATCCCAATTTGCATATTTCATATTTGTTTTTATCCAAATGGGTAGGAGAAAGAAAATATGCTGTATTATAGAAAAAAAGAAGAAAGAGAGAAAACACACACACACACACACACACACACACACACACACACACACACACACACACTTCAAATTCCCTCCACCACTGTGTCTGGTATTCCTGTGTTGATCAGTCAGTGAAGGAAGTTTATGTTAAAGAGCTAATCAGGGATTTACGTGTCTCCATGTTAGCCAACACACACACACACACACACACACACACAGACATGCCAGCCACAAACACATTGACTAATGCACACACTCACACAGAACAAACACAGTTTAGCTCCCGACACACTCTCACACTTGTGCTAATTTTCTGCCATGATAAATCATTCGGAACACACTGACTGACACAAACTGAGAACTTTTGCTGTACGTCAAAGCGCGCTGTGGCAGACCAAGTAAAGAACTTCCTGTGAACAGGTTATAACAAGTTTGAGGGTAAACACTGAAGCATATTTTGTTACATTTCTGACTGTGAAAACATGCCGCTCGTTACGACGTCCTACCAAGCCAAAGTGAAGCAATTATTTTCATATCAGCTCAAATTCCACAGACGTCTGTGATTGCACGACCAAAAGCATAGCATTCTAATTAGGGAACACACACAAACACTGACGGGCAGAGGGATGAACACACACACACACACACACACACACACACACACACGTAGAGAGAGGGAGACTGGTTCTCAGTTCATACAACCTTGACCTGCTGTTTGTGGGGGGTCTGAGCTATTAGTCTCTGGATGTTCTGTGTGTGTGTGTGTGTGTGTGTGTGTGCATGTGTGCACAATTAATTGCCTAACTAAGAGGTCACTGTTGAGCCAAGGATTTGTTGTTTATGTAACTGAGAGCTGGAGCGACTCAGAGAAAGAGAACAAGCTAAACTTCCTACAGCAACATACAAACCATGCATGTCACATATGATACTGCCTGTCAAATCATTTAAGGCATCAGAAAGTCAGAATATCTGTATGAATGATATGATTTCTCTGTTCTGACTCTTAAAAAAAACAGCAAATAATCTATCCAAAACATTCAAATAACATCCACTGAATAAAACTTACACCCCCATAAAGTTGAGGGACTCACAGCAGACACATTCCTATAAATAGAAAGGTCAAAATCGATGCCGCGGAGGGAAAGATGTCCAGACATTTACCCCTAATTAGGGTCAAGCTCTAAAAACACTGGATCCTACAATTCCCATAATGCAACCAGTAGCATAGTGTTTAGTGAGATCCTCTCTGATGACATGACCATGGTTATTTTCTCAGACTTAACATTGCTTATAGTGCTTGACCTTCAGTGACAAATGGACTCAAAGCAGTAAAAAAAAAACACACTCCTTTTTTCACAGAGTCACAACTCGGTGAAATCAGACCTCAAAAACTTCAAACATGCACGTAGATTAGCTGGAGTTACTCTTTCCAGTGATAATGGTGTCTCTGACGTCGAACAAGAACAAATACCCACCATAAACCCATTCAAAAACCCACCTTTTAACTTCCGATAATGCCCCCAAATCACCAAATTTGTGTTCTTCCTGTACACATATAAGATGGACACATAGATTGCAGCCTGTTCTCATCTCCAGGGCCTCAAATACAGCAGCTTGGTCAGCAGTTGTCAGTGTCCGATTCCGACACAAGGCACCCTTTAGTGTTTGCGTGAGATTAACTGGGTTTTCAGCTAACTCCAGTGTAAATCCATTTGTGACAGTGACATAGTATAGGGAGCAACAAAGTCAGGCAGGAGGAAGTAATGCATGGGTCAACAGAACACAGTTCTTTGACCCAGGAGACTGCTGTTCCCATGTGGAGCCAAAAGTCAACATAAAGTTTTTCCCAGCGTTACGTAATTAACGTCACATGACATACAGCACATTATATCACGTATGTAACGTGACATCCTTGTTAACTTACTTCCTGAGGAAAGTTACACAATAAATGTACCAAACCATGATGTTTTTTTCTAAACCTAAAGCAGTTTTCATGACGAAACCTACGTTTTCTGTGAGCACATTTTTAAAAAGACTGAACAGGTGGAAAATGACACGTCCAAAACTGATGCTAAAGGGGAGCGGCTCTGGCTATACTTTTAAAATATGTGTTTGGTAATTTTCTGTGTCACGTATGGCTGTGCTTTGTGTGGGAGTGGGAGTTCTCAAAACCAAGGAATAGTTTGCTCATCTATTTCCTAACGGGTGCGAAGGAGAGGGATGAGCAGCTTGTAGAAAAACTGCTGCACACTGTCTAACTTGCAAAAATAATGATTTTAATGCTGCAACCTTTTGGTAACTAGACCTTTTACCTGATTAAGATCGAGTTACCGAAACATTGCAGCATTAAAATCATTTTTTCAGCAAGTTAGACGGAGTGTATGTTCTGTCATGTGACGACTTTTGTCCTTAAATAAAGGTGTCTCTCTTAGATTGGCTGGCATCAGGGATTTGGCTTGGGGCGTATCGGCTGCCGTCTAAAATCCTCTGGTTTCCATTAAACCTGTTGACAGCAGTTCAACAGCAGCAGTATTCTGTCCTCAGCCTCCAAACGATGATTGTTTCTATGTTTAACCTGTGAGGTTTTAATAGGCTAGTAGTGCTTAAGTGTGACCTTTGGGTAAAACCACTTTTTTTGTTTGTAATGAACTTTAATGTTGTCATTTTATTTTGTATATTTTCTCCTGTTTCTGCTCCTATAGGGAGCCAGATTCATTAAATGTCTTTTTGTTTCTGTCTTTATTTCGTTAAGCCAGTGCTTTTAGACAAGATAGTTATTGTTTGTTGTTTCTGCCTTGGTTCACCCTGAGTTATAGTGCTTCAGTTTATTGTTAATTTGACTTAATTGTGTTGCAGTAATAGATAAATTGTCTTCAAACTGCAATCCAGGTTTGAGACACAGCCAAAGAAAGCATTATTCACAGTGAAACTGTGGAAAGGGTTACCTCTTACAAATATTTCAGTACCCTTTCTGATGAACATCGTAAATTTGATGTAAACACAGCAGATATTGTGAAGCAAGGGCAGCAGAGAATTCACCTTCTCTGTAAACTAAATTCCCTTTACGTCAGTCCCGTCACCCTCTGCTGTATTTATCAGTCTTTTATTGAGAGCCTCCTGTGTTTTTCATTTATCTGCTGGTTTCACAGCCTCACACTGAAAGACAGAAACAGTCTAAGTAGCATTGTTTAACTCTGTTCTTAGATCACAGGAGTGACATAAAGGGACTTGACTGGTTTTTCCAATCCACAGGTCTTCCAGAAAGTCACAACTATTTTAGCATCTTCAGGACATGATCTTGCAGGTGAATTTTCTCTGTTGCTGTCAGGGGAACCTGGTCTCACTCCGAAGTTGTCAAAATCTGGCACTTGGGCAGCGACTCGCAGCGTAAGACACTGATGAAAAAAAGCCGTCTTTTAACATTGGCATGATACACGGCTGGTCGCTGTTATAGTTTAATGGCGCTCGGCGGCATTACGGGGAAATGCAGCAGAACAAGAATGAATGTTAAGGCGGTGAAAGTTCGAATAGGGAGAGTTGGAGGCATGTTGGATGGGTCCAACAAACACCGACTGTCACCCAGGAGAGTGGCGTTCGCATCCTGTAAGATTACAAAGCCAAACTCTGTTTCTTTGGGAACTGCCCATTGGTCAAACATCCCATTGTTCCGACCATATTAAACCCATTGTTCCGAAGTCCATTCCGAAATCATCATGATGCCCTGTGGTTAAGGTCTGGTTAGGTTTAGGCACAAAAACCACTTGGTTAGGGTCAGGAAAAGATCATGGTGTGGGTTAAAATGAAAAAGAAAGTGACAAACACATAAGCCGTGAGCCTGCTTCACCTCAAGCCTTTCCCAGCTGACCCAGAGCCGGTCGCGGTGCACCATCAAGGTAGAAATATGCCCGCTAGGAGCCGTTCAGCACCGCGGACTGTTGGACTAATGGGATGTCGGACCAATGGGCTGTCGGACCAATGACATGGACCCGTTTCTTTTTCCTAAACCCAACTATGTGTGTTAGTTGAAAAACCATGGAATCCATGACCAAACGTCGATATGTGATGAGGTCCGACTGAGAATGCGTTGGTCAGGGTGTCCTTATGCTTTACCTGCTTGTAAAACTAACCGGTATTCAAAATCTTTTACTCCCTTCGCAAATCGTCTTTTAAATTTTCTGTAAATTTTTGTTTTTGCTGTTTTTTAAGGTCTTTTCTTGATAATCTATTAACTTTTTATTATTTCTAGATTCCTTTATTCCACTTAACTCCTTGGCATATTTTTTTCTCTGGTTTTTTTATTTTATTACTCATCTATTTATGTGTCTAAATATTACTGTATGTTATGTTATAGCATGTGTGCAAGGCAAGCTATTCAAACAAATTGCCCCTGATGGGATTAATATAGTCTAAATCTGAATCTGAGACTTCTGACTTGGGAACTGGGGAGGGAACGACCTAATATTTAGTACTTTTAGTAGATTAACAGAATAACTAACTGAGGCTAGAAACTCTGCCACAGGCCTGTAAATTAGAGGAGTGAAAACTGTGTAAAAAATTGAAGTTAAAACACATTTATTACAGATTCAGCATTTCACTCAGCAAGAGGAAGATCAGCAAGATATACAAATGAGCCAGTCAGGTGAGAAATATCATGTCCAAACCACAGTCCTGATAATGAAAGAGTCAATCAGTGAGATTGTTTCAAAGTGTGAAACACATTGTGGTGCACTGCAGCACACACACAGTTATTAGTCGGGTCATTGACCTATTTCCTTGGGCCCAGTCTAATGAATGGTGTCTAAGTGTCAACCAGCTAACAAAGAAGGCTTATCTCTCCACTAACATGCTTTCCCCCGCAGCCCCTGTGTGTGTACGTGGGTGTGTGTGTGTGTGTGTGTGTGTGTGTGTGTGTTTGTGTGTATGTGTGTGTGTGTGAGAGAGAGAGTTAACAGTAAAGTTGAAATGCTCCTGCAATATCTTGCTCTCAGCTGAAATGATGGTTTCAACAAGGATTGCACCATTACTTGGTGAATGTCACACACTGATGTAAATGTTGAGGGCTTACGCAAGAAAAAGATCTTGACATTTTTTGAACGGGAATGTCAGTGATGAAGTGTGTTTGGCTCATTATTTCAATACATCCTTAAATGTACATGTTTCAATAAGACTGTAAGGTAAGCAATAATGCATGATGAGGTGTTTCAGCATGCATTATTGCAGTCGTGGATTACCATGAAATATAGTACATACGTTCATGCTCCTGAGGAGTCCATATTAGGAGAAAAAAATCAGGATATCTTGGCTTCTACTGCATCTACTTTGACTATTTTTTATAACAATCTGTCTCTTTTGATTTCCCCAGCTTTACGGCAGTGTGACACTAAATAATTTGGAATACTCCTCTGACATACCAAGAACATGTTATTTGAATGTGCTCAGATGATCTAACTGAGAAATCTGATAAATTAGTTTGGGAACCCTCGGAATCTTTGAGTGTTCTTTGAATCCTTGCGACGTCGCCTGACTTTTACTCTTGCACCAAGCAGGTAAAATACTGCCTATGTGACCAGACTGAAGGCCTTTGCACATTCACTCAGTTTTATTCTTCCAAAACTGTCTGATGTCTAAGGGTGCTTTCTCACCTGCCCTGTTTGGTTCAGTTCAATCAAACTCAAGTGCGTTTGCACTCTAAGTGCAGTTTGTTTGGGCAGGTGTGAACACAGCAATCACACTCTGGTGCACACCAAAACAACCGGACCGAGACCTTCTTGAAGACGTGGTCTCAGTCCGATTACAAACGACCTCTGGAGCGACCTATATTTGTTTGTGGTGAGAGCATGTTCCGACTTGGATCTGAACCAACTGCAGTCACATGACACATTGTTTGGGTTAAACATGAGCATGTTACAGTCCTGGAGGATTATTAATGTGCACCTGCTCCTGTACTGGCTTAATATGCACATTCAGCACATCCAATGCATCAAAACATTGTTTTCTAGTTGGAGCCGCGCCTCGTTTTCAAACTGTATGGTTTGACTAAAATGAACAATGACAGCAATATAGTCCACGATGAGCAGCGCTAAAATCAACCTGCGTAGTTGTCCCTCCATTGTGACATTAGAAAGTGTCACATTTATCTTGCAAGTGTACTCTGTACTCTCTGTACTCCTACATGGAAATTCTCGCCAATCGAGAGCAGCTTTCTCTGCATTTGATCTGGTCTGCTTGTAAATGCTGCCGTGAGAACACGAACCAACTGCTTCACATCATTATGTTAGCATTGCCTGTCTGAGCATGTTAGTATGCGTACATTAGCATTTCCTTCAAAACACACCTGTGCCAAAGTGCAGCCTCACAGAACTGCTAACATGACTCTCAGGGCCTTATTTTTTAGTTGACGCAATGCTCAAACAGTTTGGCACGTTGCTGACCTTGGCTTTGCTTGTCTTTGTGGTATCTCGGTGCACAGGTGGAGAAAAAGAAACAGGTGGGAGGTTCATTCAAATGAAGCAGTTCAAAGTGAAGTTGTTGGTATTTTAGTGGAAATTGTTTCTGGCACATGGTCACTCTGCTGTCAGTCTCATGATTTAATCATCAAGAGCAAACTAAATATTTATAGCACATGCATAGCAGTAACAGAAACTTGCAGATGCATAATTTGACGTTACGTTCTGTTAAGATATTATGCACATTAAGGACATATGATAAACTATGAGCACACACTGCATGTGTATGTGTGTTATTCAGGCTTCTTCCCAGGCCTGCATTTGCTAGGTCCCATCAGACTAATCCTGTGGGAGAAGCTAGCCTAACGATTCACACACACACACACACACACACACACACACACACACACACACACACACACACACACACACAGTTCTGTGTTTCCTAAATGGGGATGAACCCCGGGTCTTTAGTCTTTCTGGGTCAAACACCATCAGGAGGGGGAGACCACCAACAGTCTCAGTAGCAGCAGGTTCAATCAGTATCTGCTAACAAGTGTTGTATGTGTATCAAAGCCTAATATATCTTTTTCCTCTGTGCCACAGAGCTCCATTGTTGTTCAAGACCTATTAAAATGTACTCCGGCTTGTGGAAAACTGCATTCATATACTCTACTCTGCACCGTGGACATGGAACACTCTTCAAAAGGCTCTAAAACTGAAAAACTTGTATGCCTTTAATAATGGACAGGGCAGTGTGAAAGGGGGAAAGAGGGGATGACATGCAGCACGGGACCGCAGGCTGGAATCGAGCCTGTAGCAAGGAGCAAGCTGCAGCAAGGACAGTGCCTTTGTACATGGAGTGCCTGCTCTATCCACTAAGCTATTGACGCCCCTATTTCCTCTTGTTTGAGGAAATTACTGAACCTTTCTAAAAAATTAAAGTATATATTTAGCGGGCGTTTCGAAGATGTATGTCTTCAGTAGGAACCAATGTGCTTGAGGCTAAAAGTCACAGACTGGATAAGGAAGTCAGAAAGTACTGACATGGACTAACACATTCCTGATTTTGGTCTGTATTCGGGATTTGCTGACAGTATTTAGAATATAGAATATCACCAGCATTATCCTTTAAGTTACATCAAATCCATTCCCATTCTTAAGTTGTGAGATACCAATGCTTTGTCGTGCCCATTGGTGTCTCATACAGTAGCAACGCATAGGGCACCCTTGTGACGCACAGCTGAAACACATTGTAACATGTGGTTAATGTTGTGAAATGGTGTCGGTTAGGTTAAGGCAACAAAAATACATGGGTAGGTTTAGAAAAAAAATATCATGGTATGGGTTAAAATAAGTTTGTTACATGACATAACATGTTGTAAATATGTTGCATGACTCAGATCAGTGTGCAATGACTACGTAATTATCTAGTGTTATGTTTAAACAGCATTTTGGATTCACACAGGATAAGAAATGCGGTCTCCTTGGTGAAAGTCCGGTTTTGTTTCACCCATCCACCTCCCCTCTCTCCAACCCTATGTGGAATTTCTTGCTGTTTATACTACATCAGATGCGCTCAGTGTCAAGTATTGCCGCAGATAGGTTTGTGTTAGAGTTTTTTTCCATTAAGACATTAAAGAGTGCTTTTGGTATTGATATCACACGATAAAGGAGAAGACAAAGCAGCGGTATTTGATGCCCTGGAAATGAACGGGCTGTGACATCACATGTTGGTTTGAAATTTGCACCCTGACCTGGGTGTACTAGTACACAGTGTTCAAAATGAGAGAGATACGTGAGATATCAAATGATTTATTAAAAGATGAAACTGTGACTTGCACACAGGTCATGCAGAAAGGTTATAGCATCGCAAAACGCGTGAGGATTCAGCATCTGGAGGTCATAAATATCCACTGCAGATTTCTTGAAATTTGGCAATTAAGCAGTCTGAGTGGTCACAATGTTAGCTATTACCGTGCAAATTAAAACAGACATCAGACAGGCAGAAACTGCATGTAATGTCAGAATGTAGAAGATAGTGTATTTAAACTGTAAAACTGAAATAACACTGGTCATGTCCTTTTATGGCCTTTTAAGAGAGTCTCTTTCCTTTACAGCTCATAAACAGCTGAAGCTCGTCACCCACGGGAGGAAATGTGGAAGTGACACACTGACAACAGGAAAAAGAAATCCAGGAATTTGAGGAATTTTCTCTGACATATGGATATGTCATCGCGGAGCTGCAGTAAATTTAGCCCCATTTGTGTGAGTGTGTGTTTGTGCGTGTGTGGAATGCTGTTGACAGTGTTTCGTCATGTGTGACACAATGAGTGACATTGGGACCATTAAAAAGAAGAATACTCACTGACAAACAGCACCTGCTCTCTGCGTGTGTCAGACAATGCCAGAAAAACACCTGCTGCCTTTATGGCCAGTAAACACATCCTGTGGCCCCTCAGAGACACAAGCTCATGTTCCCTGTCTACTGTAAAAACACAAACAGGCTCAGGTTGAGTGCACATCAACAGAAAAAGAAAGAGATTTTTAAGTGGAGAACAAAAAATGTAAGGACAAGAAAGAACAAATGCAGTACACACTGCTGTGTTATAGAAAGAGTTCTTGTTGACTGTTTGTTGTGTGTCATCCTCATCAGATACTTCATTACCTCGACTTGGTCCTCCAATTTCAATCCAACATTTCATTCTTTCAATCACGACCCAAAGTTCATGACAACAGGCAAGAGTTGGAACATCAGTAGGTGAATCGCAGTGTTCTTTTCGTTAACAAAAACTATGAGGAAAAATGTTGGTCAACAACCTTTTGTTCCCACAACAAAGACAAGACGTTGGCGAACTAAAGATCAATCTTTGACAATTAAAAACTGTGACGAAATGTGGATTTTGTTTTCATTGATGAGAAGGAGCTAACATATGGCCTTCTGATGGCCTTCTTCTTAGGTTGCCGCCATGACACACCGATCACCTTCTGATCACAAGTCCTTGCAGCCCCCTCCATTGCAGAGGCTTTGGACATGGCCCACTTGGATTCCACATCCCTTACCTCGCCATGGATGCATGAAAAATTCCTTGGAAGGTGGGATTTGAGGGTCATCATGTACAGGACAGGACTGCAATGGTTAAATGGCACCCGGCTGGTGAAGTAAAAAACCAACTGTTCATCTCTATGATATGGACTACTAATATTTACATAGCATTAGTGGATGGAAACAATTACATCATGTTTCCTTTTGCAGACTTTCTGAAAATTCTGTTAAAATTGTTGTTACCTTTTGATGGAAACTTGAGTAATGACACTGCAAACATGCTTATCATTATGAGTGTGTACAGTTTTGCATCGTCACCATCTTAGTTTAAATTTGACATCGTTTTGCAGGCATTTGGTCATGAACCCAAGCATTGGACAAGCTCAAGTGTTGACCTGTTTGCTCTAAATAAGAAGCTCAAGAAATCTAAAGTTATTAGTTGTTCCTGAAGTAAACATGAATGTCTGTACAAAATTTCATGAAAATCCTTTTAATATTTGTTGAGACAAATCTCTCCGTGTACTGAAACCAAGCAAAACACCCACATGTCTTTTACGATATGTCAGCTAGAAGAAAATGCAGGAAATTGTCAAAAGATCCAGTCAGACTGGAAAGCTGTAGGCATGAACACAGATTTAATAAAAGATGTGATGCTTTGCAGGCCCACTTGTGATTCAGGCTAAGAGGCAATGTATCCTCATACAACAGTTCTTATGATATCTTACAAAAAAGCACATACAAAGTTTTGTATGATATCTAACAAATTAGGGCATCCTCACGTTATGTACTTAAAGTGAAGTTGTGTACCTAATGTAAAGTTACATAGGTTGGATTAAGGCAAGTAAAGTTCTGCATTGTAGGTTTAGCTGAGCAAAGTAGGCTACGTTTAGGAAAGTAGAATTATGTTGGCTAAGTTTAGGCAAGTAAAGTTACATAGGTTAGGTTTTGGAAAAGAAACATGGTTGGGCGTCATCACGTTACGTATGTAACATAAAGTTATGTAACTTAGGTTTTGGCAAGTTAAGTTACGTAGGTTAGATTTAGAAGAGTAAAGTTACGTAGGCTAGGTTTAGGAAAAGAAACATGGTTGGGCATCACCACGCTTTGTACTTAAGGTAAAGTTATGTACTTAACACAAAGTTACAGAGGTTAGGTTTAGGCAAGTAAAGTTATGTAGGTTAAGTTAAGGAGCAGGGTTGGGTGTCATTATGTTACGTTTGTAACATGAAGTTATGTATTTAATGCAAAGTTATGTAGGCTTGGTTTTGGAAAGTTAAATAACGTAGGTTAGATTTAAGAAAGTAAAGTTTTGTAGGCTAGGTTTAGGTTGGGCGTCACCACATTACATACTATACGTAAAGTTATGTACTTAACGCAAAGCCACATAGGTTAGGTTTAGGCATGTAAAGTTA
This sequence comes from Epinephelus fuscoguttatus, assembly GCF_011397635.1. Lineage (NCBI taxonomy): Eukaryota > Metazoa > Chordata > Actinopteri > Perciformes > Serranidae > Epinephelus > Epinephelus fuscoguttatus. Next base: position 12,166,146 of record NC_064754.1, on the reverse strand, counting down.
TGTTTTAGGAAAGTAAAGTCACGAAGATTAGGTTCAGAAAAAGACACATGGTTGAGCGGCATCATGTTAGGTACATGAATTTAAGCACTTAACGATATACGTAGGTTTGGTTTAGGTAAGTAAAGTTGTGTTTTAGGAAAGAAAAGTGACATGGGTTAGGTTTAGAAAATGACACATGGTTGGGTGTCATCACGCAATGTATCTACTTAAGGTGAAGTTGCATAGGTTAGGTTTAAACAGGGTGATGATGTATCTTAAAATAAGTCAGAGCTCAAATGGTTTCACACGAGACACAAACACCAGTCTCCTGGGGGAAAGTCCTGTGTTTATATCACGTAACGTATCTACTTAACGTAAAGTTGCGTAGGTTAGGTTTAAACAGGGTGATGATGTATCTTAAAATAAGTCAAAGTTCACTTGGTTTCACACGAGACACAAACACCAGTCTCCTGGGGGAAAGTCCTGTGTTTATTTGATCCATCCCCCACCCCAACCTGCCTCCTTATGTGGACTTTCGCTCTTTATGCTACTGTCTTCGTTCCTCCCGTCAGTGCATTGGTCATGTGATCACATCAGATTCCTGATTATGTGGATTATACACAAATTCTGGTGCATTACTTTTGTAGGTACAGTATATGTACAAACAGTGCATGTAACAGTCTGTTAGAAGACACAATTAACCTCACTAATGTATAAAACTTCAGTGTGTTATTGCTGCCGTGAGGTTGATCTTCAAAGCTTCAAATGTTGGACTTTTTTTAAACAATGATTAAATGTTAAAAACAGCTGCATTTATTGTTGGAACAGAGAAGCCTCTGTGGATAATCCTAATAATAAACCACAACCTCAAACAATTACATTCCTATTTCTGTAAGACAATATCACAGTGACCTTGATAGGCTGCCATCGTTTTATTTTTATACATTTTTGTGTTGTTTTTCAGTTTGGACAGCTGGAGAAACCCAGAGGAAAACAGGTGGGATGAGCTGAACAATTGTCAGACAGAGGACCATGAGTGACACCACAGTGAAAAATGAATCAGTAATGTTCCGTAGTGTCTTGAGTCACCAGGATAAATGAGCTGAATTGTTTTCAATGCAGCAAAACAAAAGTTTTCAAGGCTTTCTTTGAGTGTGCACATCAGGGATTTCTCAGCTATTCCTTTCTATTTTGCCCTGTGGAACAATGGGAATCAGTATAAGAGGCTTGGCTCATACAATGTTATCATAGGAAATATCATAGGACACAGAGGCAGTGTCTCAATAAGACGTATTGGTGTTCCACTTCCCATGCACTTGAATGCACACACCAGTATAATTCTAGTAAAGCATTCTGTGGAGGTGAGTCATACACACCAACAACAATAGCACATTTCTCAGCTCCTTTGGTGCATGCAAATAAGAATCCGAGCTGTGACTGGGGACATTTATGTTGATTTCTTTTCAAAAGCAACGCTGATTGGCACAAAGCGGCCTGGCTCTGAGTCGCTTGATGTTTCATGTGTGAACTGGCTTTGAACTGAAACAGTGGCACTGAGCCGCTGCCAGTTGATTAGCGCAGCAACAATATGGCCATTCAGGGGCCAACATCAGCTGATTTTCTGATGCATTTATTTCACCCTGCCACTAGGTGAAAAATCTAAAAACTTGACATAACTTAACAAAAGATGGCCAGTAAGGAATCTTGGTTGCACGGGAAACACTTTGGCATTTTTGACACCATACAGGAAATTGATTTGGGATTTCTGATGTAGTATAAGCTGTTGAGAAACAGAAATGAGTGCATTTAGAAATGTCATCGCCTCGCCAATTTTCAACATTTTACAACAGAGACTGTGCAGAAATTCAGCCGAGGAAAGGTCATGAAAGGGCTTGTTGAAAACTGAGACATTTTAAAAACAATCAACCACAGTTTGGCTGTTCTAAAGTAAAAAGCATTCAAAAACAAAAGTTCATGACATAGTTATTGGATAATGACTGTTGCTCAACCACACAGAAATACACGCTCCACATCCCTAAAGCTATCACCACTATAGGTATGTTGAATTCAGTGAGGAAAACTCATCGTACACTCCCAGCAAATCATCTAAGATTGAATGCTGCCAATCATTTTAACACATGATTACCTAAACACTAAAGTTGGGCTTTTAGACCTTCGTGGTTTCGGAGCCAAAGGGTCTGCAGGATAAACTATTTGTATCCAAATATCACATGATATTGGTTCAGACCAATTTAAGAACAAAGTTGTATTTTATGAATAGATTCAAACCTTTTTCCACTTTATATTGAGCCAGATTCTGTGTGACCATAGCCTTGACATCAATTCAAAATGATTCTGCTGCCACCTACTGGTCATATATGATAAAGTGAAATTCTACCTGTATCCTGTAGGCTACATCCTCACTTGAAGAACAGTATATGTATCACACCGATATTTCACATTTTGAAGGTTTAGCTAATGTGTCAACAGCATAAGCTGGAAATCCAGACACACTGAAATGATGTATAGGCAATTATCAACCTGCAGCTATGGTAGTTGCCATCCATGCAGGATGAATATATTAAGCATTGCAAGAAGAAGGTCAACAGGATCATCAAAGACCTCAATCATCCCAACCACAAACCTACCACAGCATCAGGTCCCACCCCGCAGGCTCAGGGTCAGCTAGGCCACAAGACGTGAACCTTTGAGCTATTTATTTACACCCCATTTGTACCCATTATCTTCACAATACTTCTGCCAGCCTACCTGTTAATACACAAGGCAGTTGAAATACAGTACACATTCTCCTTTACAACATTTTTAATTTACTTTTCATAATGTTTTTTTTTTTTTACTCTTTTAACTTCTGTACTAGTTTGTGATTTATGTTTGTGTCTGTTAGCATATTTTTCTTTTTTTTTTTATCTAGATTTTTTTTTGGTAGCATTGTTGGAGGGAGCCGGATGACAAGAATTTCATTGCAGTTATTGTTCCGCTGCAATCGTTGTGCATTCAACAAATAAAGACTTGACTGATTAAGCTGTATAACAGCAAGTTAAAGAGAACAGGTAACCCAGTGGTCTGGTGTGCACCTGTCCCAAGCGTTATTAACAGCCACGCGCAGACCCGGAAAAACATAGCCCCACGTTTTGCGATGAAGGTTTAACTGCGTCAAGTTCACAGAGGAAAAACGATTACCACCGGAATTCAAGACTTTTGCCTTCAGAATAAAATGTAGGTATGCGATGTACGCTACAAATTATACATCTGTGCTGCAAAAATACAGCAAAAAGTCATTAATGTGACAATTCCATCGGCTGTAAGTTTTAGAGTTTTTGTTTAGAGTTTTCCGAACTCAGGAATGAATAGTAATTCACCATGTGATATGAGTTTTAGATTTTAATAACACCGGAAGCATATTTTCAATCGTCAAATGACTGCGTACACCGACTCAGTGTGTTTATTAATGTAAGCTACTGTGTGCTGTGAAAAGGACACAGTTAATCAAATTTTCGTTCAGCATAATGTCTAATTGTACGGTCTGTTTTCTTTATAATTGGTGCTACTTCAGCAGTGATTTTACGCACTGGCCTATGAAGCTTTTATTTTGAAAGTTGATAACGGAAGTCGTTCGGTTCACTGAGGTTAACGGTACGGTAGTGAGGAGTTTCATGAGGTTCTTCGCAACGCGGATTCAGTAGCCTCTACGACAGACAGGTATTACTCTCATCAAACTCATAGTTACGTCGTTGACATGTTGTTTATGAAATTCCCTGAAAAGCAATATCCGGTGTCACGCTGGCTCGCGGCTCTTTAGCTCGGTTCATAACTGAAATTAAACGCTGTTAGCCGTGGTTAGCCTGTTAGCTAGTTAGCCGACTGGCCCAAGCGTGGATGTAAGTTAGCAAACGGTACACTTAAACAGAGCCTATCTTGGGATGTCCGTACTATAATGTCACGCTGCCTGCCCACTTTCTTCTGCCGACACGTTAGTTTTGCTATAAATTGAGAAAGCTGTTGAAGTTTACAGTTTACTCCTCGTGTTAGGGGTATACATATAACTAAACACACCGACTTTAGACTTTTTTTATAGTCAGCAAACCAAGGATGACATGTTTTTCTGGTTGGACAGTGTATTATTACATTGAATGGGTTCTTATATATAATCTGAGAACTCTTCTATGGTTTATTTGTAAAGTTTGATTACACAAAGACAGGGTGTCTGCAGGTCATTCACCTTATCCATCTTTTAATTTCATTTTGTCAAAACAGTCATGGAAGTCCACATCTGATGTTACTAATCTTTAAACTTACCATTGAACCTAATACTGTCAATTTACACTGTACTTGCACTTACCCCTTGGCAAAATGTAAATTAGATTAACCCAGTTTACTATAATAACCATAATCCTAAATAAAAGCAAGCTCTGTAGATTACTACATTATACTACTTACTTATTCTGTGATGCTTGAATAGGAAAAAGATGATTTGTGCAAAAAAGGGGCGTGCCTTGAACACCTCTAACAGGAGGCATCACAATGAGATGCCCGAACCACCCCAACTGACCCCCTTTTTTGGGGGGCGTTTTTGCCTTTAATTGACAGGACAGCTAAGCATGAAGGGGGAGAGAGAGGGCATGACATGCAGCAAAGGGCCACAAGCTGGAGTCAAACCCGGGCCGCTGCGGCAACAGCCTTGCATATGGGGCACCACGAAGCCACCGACGCCCCAACTGACCCCTTTTGATGTGAAGGAGCAGCAGCTCTGTTTCTGTCTCTAAGGCTGAGCCCAGCCACTCCACAGAGGAAACTCATTTCAGCCACTTGTATCCGCGATCTCATTCTTACGGTCACTGCCCAAAGTTCATGATCAGTGAGGGTTGGGACGTAGATGGACCAGTAAATCAAAGGCTTCGCCTTCCAGCTTAGCTCTCTCTTTCTGCATCACTGCAGATGCTGCATCAAACCACCTATCCATCTCATGCTCCATTTTACCCTCACTTGTGAACAAGACCCTGAGATACTTGACCTCCTTCGCTTGAGGCAGTAACTCTCTCCCAACCCAGAGGAGGCAGTCCAACATTTTTTGGCAGAGAACCATGGCCTCAGATTTGGAAGTGCTGACTCTCATCTGAGGCATTGGCTCTCTGCCAGAAAACAGTGGATTGACCCCTCTGGGTTGGGAGAGAGTTTGCAAGTTTGAATATAATTTAATAGCACTAGTGCCTCAAGCAGAGTGAAAGAGAGTGATCCTGATAACAAACTGACAAAAAAAGAAATAGATGATGCCATAAGATGAAAAAGAGAAGTGTGTTTTGTTGATCCTTTATTTCCATGTGTTACCTACAGACATGCCTTCAAAGATTTAAAACTTTTGTACATTTCAGATGGCTGAAAAATCATCAGAGGATGATGGACAGACATTACCAGCATACAAGGAGGAGGAAGAGGAGATGGAGGTCACCATGACAACACAACTAGAAAACCTTGTTGTAAACCCTGCCAATGCAGACACATCATTAAATACACACACACATCCAAAGGAAACAGGAGATGTGCAAACAGACTCAACAGCAGCCACGCCTTCTTTAGACATTGTGTGCAAGACAGAAGACTGTGATGACGATGAGTCAGAGGATTCAGACAGGTATTCACACACTGAACATGCTGGTTATCAGTCTAGTGGCACCAATAGTCTTCTTTGTATTCAGTGTCAGAAATTTATAAGCAGGAAGCAGTACAAGACTGGAAACAAATGACTGACTCTGGTTCTCCTCTCCTCTCCTCTCCTCTCCTCTCCTTTCCTCAGTGACAGCTCTTCTTCCTCCTCCTCCTCTTCCTCTTCTTCCTCATCCTCCTCTTCTCCCTCTGCCCCAATTCTTGAAGATGATGACGATGACGAGGGTTTCAGCCAACCAGCCCCCATCAAAACCAGAGATGAAGTCCTACTCGAGGTCAGTCTGTGACTGTATGTTTGAAGAGCTAAATGGAGGGCTTTCACTATGTTCCTGTTTTCCCTTCATGTTGAAAAGGACAGAAGACTCAAGGATGAACTGATAAAAATTTGGCAGTTAAAGGTCACTGTGACTTCACAAAACACATTTCACACAAGCGTCTAACAGAATAAAATGGTATAAAGTGAACAGCAACATTCTTCTGGCTATTATTCAATGAAGGGGAGACATTTGGTCAGATTCTGATTTGGTGATACTATTTTTGACTGTCAACCTTGAAACTATGGTGATTGTATAGATGACCTCTTTGCAGAAAAATCCATAATTGAGGCATTGTCTACTGTCATGGCTACATATGAGTCTGGACAGATGTGGATGTAAACTGTAACTTGACTGGTTGGCGGAGGCATACAGCCGAGAAGTGGTCATTCTAGTCTCTGAATGAAACAGCATTACATACTGTAGTTGTTGATGAAACTCTGTGTGATCTAACAGATAGTATTTGTACAAGATTGCCTGGAAGTGAATCCTGGGTTGTAATAAGCATTATTTTGAAGCTGTGAGCTGTCAGTGGAAATGGATGCAATCACAAATGAGCAGTTAGAGCAGTTTTCACTTTCTGTAGAACTGACACTGAAAATCATCGGTCTTAGCTTTTCAGTTAAAAGTAGAACCCAAAACAGATCTTGCAGGTTTTTGTAAGGATTGACACCTGTTCTTGCTTGGGTCATTGCATCAGTTTGCAAGGAGTCCCACTGACTTGCTGTGTGGAAACCCCACACTCTCAGCTATGAGCAAATTAACAGAAAAGAAGTCCTACTGCAGTGTAGTAGATACTTTCCTTTTTCACACACTGTCATGTTCAGTTCTCATTTGTAAGTTCTGAACAGTCACCACAAGCTGCCGTAGAGTGCAGAAGGATCTTACTGGACATTTTACCAGATAGTTATTGCTTGTTTTCCTATTATGTTTTAAACTCCATGATCAAATTGATGTACTTTTATACAATCAGACCGGAAGCTGACATTGTGTTTGTGTGCAGGAGCTGCCAGCAGTGGAGGAGGTGTGTGTGTCGTTACCAGAGGATACAGAACTGCAGCCTGTTGGAACAGTCTCCAGTATTATACAGCAGCTTGGTAAATATGCACACACACACTCTTGCTGAGGTCACGCTGTAGCGTTTTTGTCTGATTGCTAAAGAACTGGAAACACTCAGCTCATCTTAGGTAATGAATTATATAAGTGCGACTTTTAATGTGTATCTCTCTGCTCTGTCTTTAACCACACCTTCTTTGTCTGCAGTTATCATCCAGTCTCTGAAAGACACGCCTCCTCTGACTGATGACAGTGTCATCTTTACCTCTGACAGGGTGGCTATTGGCAAGGTGGGTGGACCAGCAGGGGCTGTCTGTATGAATATCTTTACCTCTGTCTACTTAGCTTTCCTGCAAGTGTTAACGTATTTGTTTGTTTGCATTCTATTAGTTCTGTAATGTTCTGTTGTTCATGTGTTCCAGGTGTTTGAGGTGTTTGGTCCAGTGTCCAGTCCGCTGTATATTTTGCGTTTTAACTCTGCAGAGCAGATAAGCAGCAGAGGGCTGACGGAGGGTGTGACTGTTTATTATGCACCGACCATCAAAGAGTACACACGCTTCATCCTGACACAGCAGCTCAAACTGTAAGTACACACAGGCGTATATATATTTCATTCAGCACATTAAAGTTACACACATAGAATGATAACTTATTTAGGTCATTGGGAAATAATCACTTTTGATCAGGGCTTTACAGTGCAAGTATTTCGCATACATTTACAACAAAAAAATCATTTGTAAGCACAGTGTGTGAGTAAATGATAATACCTACTGTAATCATTCTTCCCCTGCTGCCATTCGTTCTAATATTACAAGTCCCGCAATTCCAAAAGCTGCAATGCACCAATCACAACAGTTTTCTGGGATGATGCAGCCGGTGTCAAGTGAGAAAAAGGTTTTGGTTGAAAGGGTACAAGTTAATGTTAAACATGCAGATATCACTATCTAGCAATTTAGACATTATGAGGTTTGGACCTTTGCTGCGAGAAAACTTCAGTAACTGGACATTTCTAAATTTTATTGAATATCCCTGGTCTAGATACTAGAATGTGAACATTTACTGTGCTTCTAAATTTCTTTGTGTAGGCCTACATTTTTTTCATTAAGAAGCACATGTACTCCTCTGGGGAATAAGTCAGCGTAGAGCCTTGTTGATACGATGACGTGAAGTTTGCTTCTGACCAAACCAAACTAGTGTGTTAAAGTGAAAATGCTTTTCCTGTAGGTTCAAGGGATCGGATGCATCCTGGAAGAACGACCAAGAACCACCAGAGGAGGTAAGCACATAGACACGAATGTGTTCGAGCAGGGCGGAGGATGTTTGAACAGAACTGTGCAGTCAAATGAAGCTGCAACTGTCAGTGGCCTCTACTGTGTCTATAGCTCATGGAAACAAGTGCAAAGATCCATTTTCTTTTTTGCAGCAAAGGCTTTTACTTATATCAGCATCACAACATTGAATTATTTACACAAGCATCATTTGGCCAACAGAAGCACTGCTGTTCCTCCAGTAGGCTTTGGTGGTATCTGATTGTTCACACCTTCCTGAAATTTCCCCAGGGTAAACAGTATATGACCATATTAGTTTGCAGTTTAGAGAAGCAGGCAGGAGTCCGACACGGAAGCACAGAGTCACCAACTAAAGCCACCTATTTTAGCCTCCTGAAAAACATCAATATCAGTCTAAGTGTGTGGTATATTTAGAATATTTTCACTGCTTTATTTTTCCATCAGACAGTGATTTCAGATGAAGAGCTGAACTACATAGCTCTCCCCAAAGCCAGACTCCATTGAGAAAAGCAGTGATTTAACATTGCTGAATGCAGGAGCTGCTGGTCTCAGTCAGTTATTTTGTTTGTGTTACTGTGGGACTTTGATGTTAAAAAGGTTTGGTTTGGATTAACCAGAGTCACACAGTAACACAAACTAACTAAATGATCAAGGCAGCCGCAGACAAGCAGCTCCTGTGTTCAGTGAGCCAAACTTACTGTTTCTGTCAATGGAGTTTGGTAGTATTGACGAATGCATAGATGGCGAACTGAAGCTGTTAACGGATTTCTTGTCAGAACGGCCTGTCTGACGGAAAGCTAAAGCAGTAAAAATACCTTGAGTGTAGCATCCACTTTAACTGTTTTAGATTTATTTAGGGTAGCTGAAAAACACTTTGCTGCTGCCTCCCTCCACAGCAGTACATTGCTCAGCTTCCGTGCCGACCAACATCTACTGTATGTAATACACTGACTGTTGATAATATCTCATGCAACCTGATTTCAAAATCCGAACTATCCCTCTAAAATGAGTAAATCGAAAGAAAACAATGGTGGTAGCCAAAATATTTAAGACCCATCTGACTTTGGGAACTTAATATATATTTTCTACTATGCTCAAAAAGATTGCTGTGTTTGCTTTATTATGAAATAGTCACGCTCACTCTCTCTCTTCTCTCCCCAGGCTTTGGATTATAGTGATGATGAGAAAGAACAGGAAGCGAAGAAGAAAGCGAAAAACTCCAGAAAGAAGAAGGACAATAACAGTGCAGGTATTTGCACACACATACAGGAAGTGTATTCTGTATGTCAGATTGAAGACAGTAATTGACGTGATAATAGTTGAAAGAAATAAACCTTCCTACTTCCTTTTCTTACTTTATTCATGTGTTTGTTTCCCTCCAGATAATCCTGCCCACGTTACCCAGAACCCCTTGCACCAGCAGCGTAATGTCAGGGGTTTCCCACCAAGACACGCAGGACATCCACCCAGGCACCAGAACCCCAGGAATAAACACCCACCTTTCAGCCACGCAGCCACTCCACACAGACACGCACACCCACCACCTGGACACACACATGTCCCTCCCATGTACCTCCCCCCTCCCTGCCCTTACCCTCCACCTCCTCACCTTTTCCCTCCACCCAACTTCCCTCTGTACCCCCCTCCTCCTCCTCCCTCGTACTTCAATCCGTCTTTCTCCTCTCATCTCTGGCCGCCAAACTCGGTCCCCTTCTCTGACCTCCCTCCTCCGCCTCCCCCACCACCGCCCCCACCTCCTCCTCAGTGATGGCCTCTGTATATGAACACACGAACCAGAGTTCCTGCTGGTGAGTTGATGTTTTGGTTTATTCTCGTTAGAGGAATGTGTCATGTGTTTGTAGGCTGTCAGACGGGACAGCTGGGCAAATCGTCCGTGTGTATCAATCACTGGCTCTGCTTGTTAGCAGTGCTCATTAGGCTGTACAGTCACTGATTATAAAGTAAAACATTTACCTAATATAGCTGGTGAAGCCCAGTGATGTGCTGTGACCAACCACATATTCTGCCACTGCAGGGTTTTTGAGTTTTAAATTTTATTTTATTTTTCCTACAGCTGCAGACATTTGTTTACCATCCAAGGGAAAGTATCCCCTGGTCAAGATGGTATTTTTATTTTTCATATTCCAATTAAATGTGACCATGTTCTTCATCAAATGTCACTTACGCACTGAAACACCAGAGAAGTGTCAGGCTGCCACTTACTGTGAAGTGAAACACAATGAACCCGGTGAACGGAGAATCAAAAAATGGTGGATATTCTTCATAAATTAAAGTTCTTGGGGACCACATTTAACAACAGCAAAAATCCAAGTCTCATTTACCCAGTCGTATGCTCAGCTCTGCACAAACCTGCATTCTCTCTGAAACACTTTGGTCTATGAGTAGCTTACCTGACCACGCACATGCGTATGAGCTCTGCTTTAGCAGATGCACATGCTCAGGCGCGCTACTCGGCCGTGTGAAGGACAGGAAGTGTTTTAAGTTGTGTACACACAATATTATCACACATTAAAAGCAGTTCTGAAAAAGTGAGTTTTGATTCGTGATTCTTGAAAAGTGTTGTACTGATCCTAGTCTCATTTGTAAGTTTTGGTTGCCTTCATAAAGTCTGCAAAAAAATGGAAATGTATATGATGGTTTTATGATCTGAAAAATTCAACTATGGAAAAGAACTGTTGTTCAGTTGCAGCTCCATGTGTTGTCGGCCTACAAGAACATCATGTGCTTTGGCATTTGTTAAAAATAATCAGCTGATGCATCCTGTTAGGATGTGAAAGTCACCGTCACTCGTACGTGATACTGTATATGTACTGTATTTTTTACCAGAACGCTTTGTAAATGTCAATATTTTCCCCGTTTGATGAGCTGTGTCAATGGGAAATAAACGTCTTTGTGTAAGACTGACGTCAGTAGTCGGAGCCACGTTTCACTTGTCCAACATGTTTCTGTCACGCTGTTGTGTAAAGCTGCTGTTGTGTTCACTCGCTTCCACAACCTTTGCTCAACAGGACATTTCTACACACACACACACACACAGCAAAAAGACAAAACAAACGAGTGAATATTAAGTTGCTTTGCTGAAACTTGATTTAATTTTCCCGTCCCACCTGAGATTATATGTTATCCTCAGGTTTATATTAAAATGCTGAAGCATGAGGCGAGAACTGATTGGCAGTCAGGAAACCTAGAGTGACATCATGATTTGATTTGATTTGATTGGCTCATCATGAAGTCATTCAAACGGAAAAATGCTGAGTTTGAAGTTTAGGTTAATTTCAGGGTGAGGCTTAGAATTGCACTGAAATTGTGTCATTTGAGTTTTAAATTTGCAAACATAAAATTCAGATAATACTATTGTGTATGAACGTATATTAAGATTGTTCAATTACCAAACTCTCACCATGACATAAAGTACAATAGTTCTATAATTCTGTGCATCACTGTAGTAACTGTGCAATAATTAAAATGGCACAATACTCTGAAGTGATTATTCAATTGTGCAATGTTCTTTTTAGTATCCTAATGTATTCTCACTTAAACTATAATGTATATTTAACACATAGTAGTGTTGAACATTGGGGCATAAAGCACATATATTTTTACATCTTATTTTCGTACTTCTTATTTCTACTGTGTTATAATTCTCTATAATATTGTGGAAAATCTTCCCGCTGTTTAAGTTAGCAGTGATACAGGTGGAGTTTTTACTGTGGTAAAATGAAGGGATCAGGGAACACAGACTGATGATTCAATCAAGTACTTTTTCTTTGAACAGGCCTGGAGAGAATATTCTTTCACTAACAAAGGAGCATTCACTATTTTTTTAGTATAGCAGAGTGCTTTCAACAAACAAGTCATCCATCATGTCAACTCTTGCATTTCCTCATGTATCTTTTGGTCAAGAATTGGTTTTACACACCAACAAGTGATAGTTGAACCCAGAAATAAGGTTAGGAAATCAAAACACAGAATGACACGTCAGTTATCGTGTCTCACAAATATCTTTGCTAACTGCTGGAAGACAGTCAATGTGAGGACACTACATACACACTAATACAAATGATTATTTAAAATGTGTCAGCTGTTAAATCTGACAGTAGCATACATCTAGTTTTAATCTTTCCGTTCTTGTGTCCTGACGTACACTTCTCATTTTCTTACAAAGCAAACATCTCATATTTTCAGCAACAGGTGCAGTTAAGTGCTTAGTCATTTTGACTATGATCTCCTTCATCATTTACTACTCTTCATCAACATTTTCTACAATATACGTCAGAGCGACTGTAACAGATAACAGTTTCCTACCTAGGGATTAATAAAGTAAAATTGATTCTGATTCTGAACAAACATTTTGTCAAGAAGAATGAAATCAGAATATTCGTACACTGATTTTCTCTGAAATATGCCACTTTTTAACAATAAATATATGAAATAAATAATTTAAATGTTCTTATGAATGTGTTTAAATAGCCAGAGTATTAACAAGTCAATATTGCCTATGTAGGAAACATTTGATGGGACAATACTTCCTCTACACAAGACAGGAAGACCTGTGACTGACAGGAAAAGGTGTAAGTGTTAAAAGTGCTGCACAACAGCAGACAGAAAACACTTTGTCACTGCAGCTGCTTCAAAATGGCTGCATTCTTTAAATCTAATGAGGCAAGTGTCAGCTTTGAAGTTGGTGAGTATCAGCAATTCCCCAAACCTGAACCTGAGGATGCTGCTAAAGAGAAGACCCCAAAACCAAGTAAGTAATCCAGAATGTGAGGTTATTTCAATTTAAAATGTGTCTCTTAACACAGAAGTAGTATCAACATTATGATTATTAAGCAGGTTAAAATAGTTTATGTAGTCTGTGATTAACTTGGCCTGTGTGTTTGTGCTGTGCAGAGCTAAAACATTTCAGCGTGGTTCTCGTGAGCTTTGCCCTGCTGTGTGTTCTGCAAGGGGTTCTCAACATCGCTCTGAGACTTGCTCTGACTGAACCCACTGCTGAAGGTAAACAGACACCTGACTCTGGCTGTGTGCAGCTTTCAGCTCATTTTGCTTTTAATGCCTCTTAACTGTTCTCTTTTGGTTCCCTATCTGCAGGTCATTTAAATGTATTAAAATGTCTCGTTTAATTTTACAAATATTTGACCTAAAAAGTCATTTAATAGTCTTAATTTAAATTTGCAAGGTCTTCATTGCATTTGACATTTTATCTTATTTCCTCTTTTGATTTATTTTTCTCAAATGAGTCAAAGTGAAAGTCCACATTTCTGATATTACAAATCAGCTAGCCGGATTTTTCCATACATTTGAAGTGCACGGAACCCACATTTTGAAAATGTAATAAAACTCTGCTAATGCGTTTCAAAAACGTCAGAGCGGCTCGTCCGTCGTAATCCAAGTGCCCTGAAGCCACAGCATGCAAAATTGACTTGAAAAGATGTAATTTACTCCACTTTTATAGCATCATTTCTCACCGCGGTCAGTTAGTCTGCAGGCGTGCTGTGTTTACACGGCAACTCGCGCGAGACTCCTTGACTCCTTGTTCTCGAGTATCGCAAGTTACCTTTAATAACCGCACTGATCCAGAAAGACAAAACATTATTTTTTCCATAGATACCTTTTTCTCAGAATTCTTTGATACTGTAAAAATCTTGTTAATTCAGATAATTTTGTCCATGAAGACTTTCCTCATAATTCTTAGATAATTATCTTGAAAAACAGAGCAGATTTTTCCTCTTACATAAATGCATTATGTTTCTGTACTTCTGCAGTATATCACACAATTGTCTATTGACAAGACAACGTTCCATGTGAAGCACTCAACACTCAAAGGGCCAGTTACTAAAATCACAAAAAATCCCTATTTACCTGTAGAGGTATGTTGCCATGAATATAGCTTTGTTTTGTCCACTCAGCTTTTGAAATGTCTGCCTTCACAGCAATATAAATCATGGTCAAGGGAATTTAATTTCTGTTGCAGAATTGAGATATCACATTTTTAAATACATACATGTCTTTCTTGAAATAGTGTAAAAAGTAAAATGTTTTCCAGACCTTTTAAAGGTTTAAGTCCGACATAGATTTCTCCTGCAGTCATCTCACTATCCTCTGCAGCTTTGTGGCTTGTTGTGTTCTGCAGCATCCTGTTCTCTGTTGCATCATGAGATTGTTCTGTTCAATATGTTCCCTGTTGTGACATGTGATGTTGGGACACGCTGTCTGTGTTGTTGCTGTGTTGAGGTGAGACAGAGGAAGAGTTCTGTCCAGAGGGCTGGCTGATGTTCGGCTCCAGTTGTTACTACATTTCCTCACAGAGGGGGAGGAGCTGGGACGACAGCCGGCAGGACTGCATGCAGAGAGGCGCTGACCTGGTCATCATCAACAGCAGGCAGGAACAGGTACCTTCATATTCTCGTACCCCACTGCGTGTTTACAGCGTCCTTATTTGCTTCCTCTTGATTTGAGAAACCATCTAAAGTGTTTATTTTAAATAAATAGCCTGAGAGAATATCTCATTATTAAACTGTACAAACGCTCTGTGGAAAACAGAATCTCAGAAATCTCGGTCAACAGTGTGTGATGCTGTAGTTCCCTGTGTGTTTTGAGCCTGCTGATTAAGTGAATGTTGGTTTGTGACAGGCCTTCCTCACTGGATTCACCGCAGCAGCGTGGGTTGGTATGACTGACAGGGAGAAGGAAGGGACTTGGATCTGGGTGGATGGAACACCAGTGGACAAAGACGGGTGAGATACTGATAAAGATATGGGTAACTAATAGGGCTGGGAATCACCAGAGGATCCATGAAACGATATTATCACGATACTTTAGTCACAATAAAATATTAGGCATTGTCGAGTGGTGGCATTATTACGATAAATGATGATCATTAACTCCACAGTTTTCAGTGGTGGATAGGATACTGTAGCTGTGCAAAATACTGTCTGTTGCCATGGCAAGTAACTGATTTAATGGAGAAACAGAGAAAGGAAGGAAAACACAGCCCAGTGGCAAGAAGGAAATGTTTGCATTGTACGTTTCTGCAAACCAGGAATATGTTATAGGGGATGGTGGATGGTGTGTCACTTTGACGAGATGCCCACCAAGCTGCAGACCACTGTTCGATATCAGCAGAACCAGTTATTTTTTAGTGAGTCATTATTGCGTTTCCAGCAGATTTTTAGGCACCAAACAGGTGTTTGTAGCATTCCTTCACTGTTTTTCCACCTCTGGATAGCGCCACGAAAAGCAGTTGCTTTTTACCAAGACATCGCTGCTTCTCCAGCAGCAGTTTTGCCCCCACTTCGGGGTATTTTAAGCATTCAAGTTTTTTTTTTCATGTCCAAATCTAATAATGTAATGTATCTGTGGTTTGCAGAAAAGTAAAGTTTTTGGAGCTTGATCCAAACAAGGTTTTAAACTTTTTCAGTGCTTTTGACCTTTGCTTTTATTAATCTGTGTCTCTCAAGGCCCTCGACTTTGCAATGAACCCATTGGTCGGTTGATGCTTGAGCTTGGTGTTTTGTTGCCAGGGTAGTGCCAAAAAAGCAGTTGTGTTTTTTGCAGAAACATTGCTGCTTATCAAGGGGTGATTTCAAGCATAGCAACAGTTTAAAAGTGTGATTTTGCTGACCTCCAGTTGTTTATCTTCTCATCTTTGCTGCAGTAGATGAAGTGTAGGGGAGACCGGGGATGGTTGTAACATGGGTTAGTTGTAACACTTTCAATTTATCCAATCAGGAACAAGTTACAAATCATCTGATTCACTCTGCACATGCTCAGTTTAGTCCTTACTCCACATGTGGGGAAGTAGTACCTGGTGGCAAACACAGCTAATTTTAGAGGGGAAAAACTCATTTTGAGGAAAGAAAGTATTTTTTTCCACTTCATTTCTTTTTGTAATAGCATTGCCTCCTTTGTACATAAACTCATCAAACTTAAATCATGTTAATTATGTGTTTGTGTAGATATTTTCCATGCAAGTTGTTAGTGATAATGATTTAGTTGTTGGTCTGTAAGACAAGTGAGTTCATGGCTACAGCAGTCTGGGTTAGTTGTAACAACATCAGTATGGGTCAAGAAATAAGACAAATCAACTCGCACAAACCAACAACGACCCAGGCTGTCAAAGAAAACATCAGGAAAGAAAAAACAGAAAATGCATAACATCGTGCCACAGGACACAGATTCCTCAGATGATGATGACACTTTGCATTGTGTGCATGGAACACTTAAAAAACTCAAAACCAAAAGAAGTTTGGGTTCAGTGTACAGCCTGTATTCTGTGGGCCCACAAAGCCTGCACTCCAGGAGGGCCATACATTTGCCACCACTGTGACTCCAATGGTGATAGTGACTAAAATACTTGGCGCG
Source organism: Epinephelus fuscoguttatus (assembly GCF_011397635.1). Lineage (NCBI taxonomy): Eukaryota > Metazoa > Chordata > Actinopteri > Perciformes > Serranidae > Epinephelus > Epinephelus fuscoguttatus. The sequence goes on along the minus strand of NC_064754.1, from coordinate 12,149,438 downwards.
CGCACACACACACACACACACTAATGTTCACTTGTTGATTCTGTTGCATATTTGTGCATTTTGTTCAGTTTTATAGCTGTGTATAAATGCTAGTGTAGGACACACAGAGAGACAGATGTTCAAGTTTTGAAGCTGGAGCACGTTTGCAGAATTTGTTTAGTTTTAATATCATGTTCAAATATTGGTGTAACACACACACACACACACACACACACACACACACACACACACACACACCAATTATGTAAGTGTTAAATACAAAATTTTCAGTATCTGAAGTTCTTGTCATACCCTCTTTTCATAATTTTACATTTCACTCCATGGTCCATTACAACTAACCCAGACTATGGGGTAGATTGTAACATTTCACTCCTTGTGTTTGAGACTAAACCATGGATTTTCTGTTTGTGTTGCAGAGACAGCAACTACACCATTTAATAGCTGACACATGTAACTAGTTTGTATCCCATTTTTAATGCACTGGCTTAAAAGAGACCCGAGTTACAGACAGAAATGTCAAAAATGTTACAACCATCCCTGGTCTCCCCTACTACAGAGTGTGTCTGTGCCCTGTGACATCACTTTCCACACCCTTCAATAATGCTGGGTTTGGTCCAAGATGCAGCACACTTTCAACCAAAATGATCAAAAATACTATGTACAGAAAAAGAACAGTAACTATAATTAACATTAAGTGCAAAGCTGTCCCTGGTGGGGAAAAAAGCTAGTGTTAAGGTTCTGTCATGTGTTCTTTCCATGTGTCTGTAGGTTAAATTGGGCCCCTGGGCAGCCCGATGGTGCGTTTGGAGGAGAAGACTGTGGTGACATTCGCACAATGACGGATTTCATTGGCTTAAACGACTTCAACTGTAGTGCCAGAAGCCAGTGGATCTGTGAGACAATGTAACGGTAGCTTAAACTGTATGGATGTGTGTGCTGCTCGCCTTCTTTCGCTGTAACTAGTTCTGTTTGTGTTTGTAGTTGATGTAAAAATAAAACATAACCACAGAGTGACCAGCAGGAGTGCTTTGTTGAGCGACAAGGTGATGTCACTAGCAAAGGGAATTAAAGTTGTGTCTGTGGCTAGAGTATTTAACTGACACACTCAATTTGGGAAGGATAAGATGTGCCATGGAAAATCCAAACAGTCCAACACTGCACACTGCATACACACTTACCAGATAACAATCAACAGTTAAGTTTCATAGTTTGGTTACTGTGTCTGCAGGCTGCACACAGTAACCTTCTCACTGAGCATTCTCATACTCAATGTGAAAAGAGAAATGTCAGGAGCAACAGTAGTTAAATGCTCAAGGAAATTTATTTCATTGTATGATGTTCAAGTCTTGCCAGAGTGGGTCAGTCAGAGTCTCCTGACTCAAACTCAGCACACTCATCCTCCGAATCTACAAATGGCAGGGCGTCACGAGGTGAAACGTAGGCAACCATGTTGTCGAGTTCAGACACCACACAGCAACTAACAGCGCTGCGGTTAATGTCCATGTCACAGGCCACATGCCACTCATTAGTTGCTGCGTCGTAGTACTCGACATTATAGGTGGTTGAGTGGCCGTTGAAGCCCCCGACAACAAAGAGCAGATCTTCAAGCACTGCGATGCCGAAGTTGCTGCGGGGAGTCACCATCACGGACACCTCATGCCAGGTGTTGGTGCGGGGGTTGTATGCCTCAGCGCTGCGCAGACGGGCAGAGCCATCAAAGCCACCAACCTTTGGGAGGAAAAGTACAATAAAGTCTCAAATGTTTGAAATGGAGATGGAAGCAGTTTGTCAAAGAAAGAACGCCTGCCCTTAAAGCGTCTATGAGTTAAATCTAACTGCTGACCAAATCTTTGAACACCTCACACAGTTTGTATGTTATGGGAGCATCAGCTGAGCTTCGTGGACTTACTGCAAAGACATGGTCTGCATATGCAGTGACGCCAACTCCACTGCGCTGGGAGGTCATGAGGCCGATCATTGTCCACTGGTTGGTCTCTGGGTGGTAACATTCAGCCGTTTGCAGGCAGTCATGCCCATTGAAACCACCACAGATGTAAATCTGGGGAGAATAGAAAGGGTTTTTAGTGATTGAGCATTTTTCTTGACTTCAACTGGTAAAAAAATAACAGCATTATTTCTACACTTCTGCAAGATAATGAGTGAATTACAGCTGAGACGAGGCATCTAGTGAGGAATCTTATCGTCTAACTGAGAAATAAACTGGAAGGATAAATTAAACGTGCAATGTTACCTTACCACCAAAGAGAAAATGTTATATATACAGTACGTCTACTTATACTGTGATCAGATATTAGCTGTGCTTAGTATGACAGTTTGCCTGCAGTTCACAGAGATCGGTTTCAAATCACCTACCTTGTTGTGGAGTGTTGTGCAGCTGGCATCGCTCCTGCTCTCGTGCATGGATGCGATAAGACTCCACTGGTTGGTCTCGGGAGTGTAGCGTTCGGCAGTGCTCTGTCGTGTGTACCCATCATAACCTCCCATGGCATAGATGCACCCATTCAGCACAGTGACGCTCACATAGCAGCGGCGGTAGTACATGGGTGCCACCTCATGCCAGGTGCGTGAGCTCAGACTGAACCTGCGCACGCTGTTGAAATGCTCCGCCCTGTCAAAGCCACCAACACAGTAGACATCCCCATTGAGGAAGACGGTACCGTGATAGGCACGGGAACGTTCATCATAGTTTGTCACGTTGATCCAGTTGTCAGTGCGGATATCATATGCCTCAATGGCATTTGTTGGATTGCTGCCGCTCCAGCCTCCAATGGCCAACAGGATGGCTTTAGGCAGGCGAGGACGGACAAGGGGGCTGCAGAGATGAAACAGAATGGCCCTGTTTCCCCCGAAGTGATCAACGATGTCATGAGCTTCTCTGACCATGGACAGGCACATGGCGTTGTTTGTCACCAGCTCATTGGCCATCACGTTCAGCTGCAGGTAGTCTAGACTCAGCAAGGCCAGTCGGACCTACAAGGACAAAACAGGACAGAATCTTGAGGTTAATGAACTGTAGCACTTGTGTCCAGACCTCTGTTGCCATTTTATAATTATGTTAAATTCTCATGACATTTAACTCATTTATTCTGCCTCCCAAAGTTTTAAACATGTGAAACTCAAAAGCTGCAGTTGGTCATTTAAATGAAAATTACTTTGTCACACACACAGAAATACAGTCTCACAGTCAGACAGATAGTCTGTGAAAATGCCTTTAATGGCATTTGCTACAATCTATCACAACGCACCTAAAACAACCAATCAGGGCCGAGGAGTCTGTAACGCAGCTGTCAATCATGCCAATCATTGCTCATGAACTGCAGTAAAAGTGTCAAATTAGGCAGCGTTGATCAAATATGAATTAAGATTCTGTTACTGCATTGCCTAGTTCTCACCTCAAATGTTTATTTAGAAACATATTTTAGTGTACTGTTTAGCTGTAAAATGAGTGTGTTCACACTCCATCCATGTTGGATACCATAGACCGGAGTACCAAGCACTGCCCACAAGCCAGACCAACCATCTCATTTTACAGCTAAACAGTGCACTGAAGTATGTTTCTGAAAACATCTGAGGTGAGAAATAGGCAATGCAGTAACAGAAGCTTGATTCATATTTGATCTGTCTAGTTTGACCGCTGCTTATGAACAGTAATTGATATGATTGACAGCTGCGTTACAGACTCCTCTGCCCTGATTGGTTGTTTTTGGCAAACTGTGGTAGATTGTAGCAAATGCCATTGGAAGCAGAAGGAAGAGGAGTGACATGTTTGGTTTTTTTCCGAATATAGTGACAGTTTCGGCAAATGTGACACAAACTTTTTTTTTCATAAAAGTAACCAGGTGAAGCTTTGAGTAATCTCTAGATTTCTGTAAGTGATGTATAGTGTATGTCCATGCCAAATCATCATGTGTGCACCAGCACATGGGCAAAACTAGAGAAACATTAAGATCAGACAACTGTCTGATCTTAATGTTTCTCTAGTTTAATGTTTCTCTGCTTTTTCTAACAGAATATGTTCTGGACTATTAATGATAAAGACAGGTAAACCTAAAAGGTGCAGTAAAGTGCAGCATGACTTGCTGTCAGTCTGCACAATCTGATTTCCCCATGTGGGATCATTTAGTGCCGATGATGCAGGATGTCAGTCACCAAAAAAAATACCTCTCAGTCAATATGACTTCAATCTTACAGATCTTAGTTTGATTGAATTAAATTTGACTAAAGTGACGTTACAGTTTTCATTATTGTAGTCAGGAAAACACCATCGGCCACATGTTGAAGATGTAGATCAAAAATATATGTAGTGACAGACAGGTGTCATACCTTAGACAGGAGCACAGCGATGTGACTGTTTCGCTCTTCAGGCATGTGGGCGATCCAACGAAGGATGGCCTCAAACACAGTGCTTTCTTTTCTCACATTGATGTCCTGTCTTTCAAGGAGGTCAGTGAGTTCCTGCGCAGAGAGCTGCAGGAACTCTTGAGTGAAAACAACCTCCTCAAAGTGATCAATGATGAAGTTGTAGGCCTTGGCCCGCAGTCTGGTGTGGAAGCAGATGAAGGTGAACTGAAAGATGCCAATGCAGTTCTGGGTGCAAAGCCGCTCTCCCAAGAAGTCGCAGCAAGTTTGCACAACGCCCATTATGTTGAGCTGATCGGCTGCCAGCATCAGCTCCTGTACGTTGTCCTCCGTCACAGAAACAGAGCCGGTGTACGCAAACTCAATGATGAACTGCATCATGTCAGGAGACACGCCCGATATGTCAAAGACCTTTTGGTCTGGAGTTGCCCAGCGTCTGAAGAGAGCTCTGTGGGACAGCATGAAGACAGAAGAGGATTGAAAATAAGCTGTATTTAGCTTTTTCTTCTCATCTTTACACTGATACCAATAAAAAAAATGTTTCAAAACAGCAGCAAGAGTGAAATATCAGATCAGATGAACTCAGTGCACTAAATTACACACCTAAGGCACAAACATTATAATAGTCTGGATACATTTAGAGTCTTGTTGCAACTTTGCTCACCCAAGTTGTCACCTAAGTCATAAAATCAGTTGAATAACTAACACATCGTGTGAAAATGTTCTTTTTTTTTTAGTATTAAGTTGAAGAACACTGACGATTTTTAGTTGCAAACATCTGATTGGCAATGAGAACCTTCAGTTGAACTGTAAACTGAAACTACATTGACTTTGTGAAGACTAGAAATGCGCACCATTAGTTAACTTTTGAGTTTTTAACTATCCTTTAAAATAATTTCTGTATGTTCTCCTCTCTATGTCAAACTTGTTTTATCACAAATGCTCCATAAATCAAATCAATTCATTACTGTGACTGCTGTATATATTTTTTTTTATCAGATACTCACAGGAAATATGGGCTGCAATTACACAGGACGACCTTGTGGACTTGAAATTCAGCATCCTTGACTTTTATGACTGCATCACAAAAGTCTCCCTCCTGACGGAGCTTATCAAACACTGAGCTTGACTCGTGTGAAGATTCGCTGTGGTCACTCATCTTGTTTTTTTTGGAGAGGGCTTTCTCTGTGTTTGTTGGTCGGTTTGACTTGTGAGTCTGAAATGTTCTGATGAGCTGAGGGGCTATTTCAAGACTTTCAGGCGTCAAAGAGGTTCTAGAGTTCTAGACCCGCCATTCTGCTCTAGAATGGGTTCTTATGACATCATGGCTGATAAACTGCCAACCTGTAGACTGTCTGATTTACATGAACACATTAACCTATGCATTATTTCATTATACAATTTAGTCTTTGCTTTACAGTATATTGCTCCAATAGTAGGTCGACAATGTTTCATTAAAGTGTCAAAAAGATCATAACTGTGGCTGTGTTTTGCATATATGCTAACCCACACTGTACATTTGTATCATTTTGCTTATAGATGCACACAGAAAGGTTTATGGGTTTGTCAGAGGCAGAGGTGAGCACAGATACAACAAAATATATATATTTTTTGCCTGTATTTGACAGAACAGAAAGCATGAAAAGAAGACAGAGAGAGGGGATGACGTGCAGCAAAAGGCCATTGGTTGGAACCAAACCTGTGGCTGTAGCCAGCATAGTCTTTGTACATGGGACACCTGCTCTACTTGGTGAGTTAATGGGCGCCCCAAAACATATCTTGCAACAAATAGGACATATTGCTCATCGAATGAGTTGGGAGTGAAAATGTGTTGTGGAAGTGGGGGCAGCAGGTTCTTTGATTGAGACTGATTGACTGAGTGAACTGAGCAATTAGGCCAGGGAGATGCACTAGTTCTTTCGGATGACAATAAGACTTTTTCAAGAGTAATAAATTTAAGGGCAGAGGAGTAAGTACATTCCTAAGATCTCCATCTTTACAGGTACCACTTGACCGAGTGTAAAAGAAACAATTACGCTTGTCGGTTACATCGTGTAAAGTTACATGACATATTTATTGCTCATTCCTCCTTTTAAAAGGCTGAACTCTGACAGTAGCATCCACTGTCTGTATACACAGCTGCAGCTGCTCCGCCCGGCTGTCCTGGGAAAGGCTGCGGCTGTAGAGATGGTTAGTGCTCAGACTACAGCTGCATTAGTGGTTGAATCTGTGATGCTATACATATGGCTACCACATTTAAGTTTGCCGTTTAGTTCTTCATTACAACTGCTCTGCTCTCGATTGAGCGTACGTTGGGACAGCATGTGAGCCCTCAAATGGCCATGTTGCAGCTGCCAGAAAAGAAAAAAAAAAAATCCCTGCCTGTCTTTTGACCACGATGCAATTATGACAGAGCAAAACCCAGAACGAGAAAATTCCTGGCCACATATTTCATACCAAAATCAATAAAAGACAGCAGCCTTGACAAAATATTTTGTATTAGCTGCACCGATCAAATCTACCACAGAGTGGAGCTGTAGTTACATATTAAAATGATTGTACAAATTACAATTGTACAAGGTCTGTCAGAGGGCCCCTACCCGGAGGGGGTCCTGGAGCGGCCGTCCTAACGCCCCCACGGGTGCTTCACTTATGATTCAATTGTAAGCTTTTCCTGAGTTTGGCTTGCTCATATGTTCATTGTGATAGATGTGCTGGGAAAATAATCAGTGCCACTTTTGAATGTCAGTTGCACTGTTTAGGGTGAAACCCATTTAAAAATAAATGAACACACCAGGTGTCACAGTGAGAGAAGAGAGGAAACAAGTGGAGACATTACCATCTTTTTCCAGACTGGTTTGCTTTACTCCTGTGGGTAACACTTCATAAGCATTGTATTAATAATTAACAAATGCATATAACACACTGTAATCCATCTGTCAGCAGATATGATGTGTTTTTATGTGTGCAATTTATAAATAACTCATTTTATGTAATGTGTTCTGTTAGTGAAGACTCCAGTCTGCAGTGTAGTTCATACACTTCACTGATAAACCAGAGGATGTTCAGTAAGATTGGGCTTCATGATCAAAGAAAATTTTTGTATCACGTCTACACTTCTGTCCAAACTCACTCACTACTTTTGCCATAGTGACAGTTTCGAACTGTGATAATAAATTAATGTTGTGTTTACAGCTTGTTATGTTGCCGTCAAGTGGCTAAACCATCAGTTAATACTCATTTAAGGGGTTTGGTTTTTGCCTCTTTGGAGGGGTTTTGCTTAATATTTCAATACGATGTGTAAATAAAAGAGAAAGTCTTTGACCAAACTGAGTGTTTTTTTAATTAATTTCAAATGAAGGATTAATTAAATCAATTTAAATTAAGTTTTAATTCATGCTGTTGCAGGAGGCTGATAATCTGAGATGCTGTAAATGACCAGAGGAGAGTGAATGAGTTGATAAATGGGGGGGGAGTTGTTAAAATGTTTGTGCATGTTACACTAAGCTCAGCTACACTTTTCACCTCACGGACACACACACACATGCACAAACGCTAACACACACTCATGGTCACAGATGGAATTTCATGCTGCTCAGGGTTTTGCATTTTTCGCCTGAGCAGAAATGGAAGCATGATCACTCATGTTAATCAACACCTGTCACTCTGTGGTTTGCTTAGGACACACACACACGCTTTGGGACACACACAGGCCAGCTTACAGCACACAATCATTTACATACATTAAAACAATATCAGCAATTTTTATTCATAGGACTAGAAAGTAAAGATAATAAGTATAAGCAGAATAGCATACTCAAATAAAATGCACTTAGATAAAAGTAAAGTATTCCCTAGTAAGAGAATACGTTACTTCATTTTTTTGAAGGTTAGGGAATACAAAGAAGTGACCTAAAATGTAGCAAGGTTCAGCACTTGTGATAAAAAGTCATTAAGTAAAAATAGAAGTACCAATTTTTAAAAATTCTAAAAGAGTACAAGTACATTCAGGGCACTCACGAGCTCACCTGGTAGCGTGGGCACCCCATGTACAGAGGCTGTGTCCTTGCTGCAGCAGCCGCAGATTTGGTTCCAACCCACGGCCTTTTTCTGCATGTCATCCCCACTCTCGCTCCCCTTTCCACGCTATATCTGTCCTGTCAAATAAAGGCAAGAAAAGCCCTAAAAAATATTTTTAAAAAAAGTACACACACACATACTATGACTTTTTTACAGTAACACGTTTGAATGTCACCATTTATTTCCTCCTTTTATTCTGCATTCTTCTCCTATGTTTCCGTGGGTTTTCTCCAGGTCTCCCACCAAAAAGACATGTTGCATATTGGAATGGCTCCTGTCAGGAATGTCACTGCCTTTGACAGACACATTGACCTGTGGCTGCCCTTTGCTCCTAAAGAGTCAAAGGGGGTCACAGAGCAAACATATTTTGTGTCACACTATTCCTATAACATCAGTGCTGTCAAGCCACGCTGACTGTTTTGGTTTTACATGCCTAGGTTAGAGATACTATCTCTGAACGTTGGACTGTAAGACTAAGACAGAGAACGTGAATGGAATTTAATTTGTGCTGCTCAAAGCACTGAAAAACTTGCCTGGCAAGATGTCTTTGCAGAAACAATGTTGTGTTTGCTCTGGCAGAGCTCACTGTAAGTTTTCACTGCAACTACATTTTTCTGAAGAAATACAAAAACTGTTTATGATTTATTCACTGTATTTGGGAAATTGTTTCCAAATGTAATTTTTCAGTTCACTGACCGTTCAGCAATTCTGCAATCAACCCCAAAATATTTGTGCGAAGTGAAAAAGCAGTTTCTAGTGATTTTGGTGAACAGACCTTTTAAAGGTGACACATGTCACGAGGAGTGTAATATAGCCTATTCTATAGCATATTTTATTGTCTAGTGAGAGACACTATTGAGTGTATTATGGGAAATGTAGTATCTGGTCTTCTTGCCGCCCAGTTGCCGGAAGAAAATGTTGTCAGTTGCACTTATAATCCTTTACATTTGCATGTTTTGCACATATCATATCAGTGTTTCGAAAGTGACACAGTTTATGAGCTCTGAATACTGCTGGATCACAGAAACAGTTGTGATTTGGTGAGTGATTGCTGTGTTTCCAGTGGCTTTTTTGGCACCAAACATGGGAGTTTTGTAGCAACCCATTGCTGCGTTTCCTGCCGGTATAGTCGCACCACCAATATCTCGGCCTGGGGTGCTTTGATTTTGATCGTTCCTTTAATTAATCTGTGTCTCTCAAGACCCTCAACTTTAAAAGTGAAACATTAAAACAAATCAGAAGTGTCTTTCTGTATTGGTAAGCATAATAACAATAAATAATACACTTTATTTATAAAGTGCTTTTCAAAACAAAGTCACCAAGTGCTTTACACAGTTGATCCTGGATTTAAAACAGAAGAATTGAGGGGCAGATAAAATGAGGCAATTTTAAGAAAATACAAAGAACAAAAAAATGACATAAAGATAATATACTCTCACTGAAGCAGATCAGCAAAGTTGGCAACTAATTAAAAGCCAAGCAGCTTTTGCACTAGCTGAAGCCATGAGATGGCTTTTTGGCTCAGCCCTGACTACGCTGTGTTGCTGTAATCTTACCGTGAAGAAATGAAAGCACGGATGACCTTCTCAAGATCATGTTGAGAGAGAGAGGACCTGATTTTGGAGATTTTGGAGCATTTACTCATAGGCATAGATTTCAGGAGAAAACAAATAAAACCTGAGAGTAGCAGGGGGCTTTTGTTTGACAAAATTAAAGACATTTCAACCATGAATTTAATGCAGAAAAGGCACAAACTGGCGCATAATAATTGACCAAAATGCAAGAAATTAACCCCCTATTTCATGTGCATCTACTTATGACAACTGTTCCTCTTTGCTCTTTTGTGATGTTTGAGACAGAAAGAATGATTTCTGATGGATACAAAAGCAAAAATAAACTAGAGCAAGAGTTCCTGTGGTAGCAATCAAAGCCAACAAAACAAAATGCTGGCCTGTGCTGTGCCAGAGCATGTTCTACCCCAACATTAATGCACCTAATATTGTTTTCATTATGTAATTGCTCGTTATGATCATCTTGGGGTGTTCCCTCCTTCCCCTCTCACTCCCCTCCAAAGAACACACTACTCCTCTTTCCTCTTACATGTCGATCTATCTTCTTACATCATCCCAACTCATCTTCCCTGTCACTGTCCCCCAACGCTTCACCAGTCCCTCTCTGAATCAGCGGTCTGATGTAACTGGAGACTCTGAAGCTGTGGCTTGTGACCCAGTAATTCCTGCCATCCATACCATAAAAGAGGGCTAACCCTGGATGCTGCTCCACATGACTGACTGAAATTAAAAATATTACCAAGAGGTGAGTACAGTTTAAAGAATGTAGAAGTTCAAATGTATGGTTATTGTGATATTGTAATCTATGAGCTAATCCATATGATAGTTTAAACCTGTTTGTTCTACTTACTATGATACCAGATTTGAAGTGCTGTTTAATGCTTTTCATTTGTAGGTGAACTATTTCTTTAGGTATGCATTTCCGACAGTAAAAATTCCTCACACTGGTTCAGCACGTCTGTCTGATACAGGGAGAAGGGGGTAACGTTGTATGTGTGTGTGAATGTCAGAGAGGGAGGAGGGAAAAAGAGAGGGAGCCAGTCAGAACATTTCAAACTACTGTGCTGGCTGCACATGGAATAGTGTTCAGCACCAGAAAAAATCTTTTTGTGTCTTTGTTGGGACTTTGCAGATGGTGGAGTCAGGCCTCCGAAGGTCTCACACTTTTGGATTATTCCTGTCTTTTGCTCTTCAGTCTCGGGCCTTTTCGTTTGTCATTTCCATCCATCATTTCAATCTGTATTCACTGGATTTCTGAAGGAGGTGATCTGGGTTTCCAGAGTGCTCTGGAGATGCAGAAGACCAGCAAGAAGAAGCGAGGTCAGAGGACCAGCGTTAACCTCACAAAAGCAGCTCATCAGTGAGTAACGGGGTTAGGTGAGAGGAGCAAGTCACGGACAGTTTAGGAAAATAAAGTCAGTAGCCTCTTGTGTGTCTAAAGTTTGGAGATAAGTATTAATCTGTCTGTCCTTTTGTGCCTGTTCACCCTTTTTACTAGCATGAAATAAAACAGAAAGCCACTCAGAGATGTTATTGATAAAGAGGATGTGTTTGCATTTGGAGTGCTGGTTATTTCACCACTTTTCCCATAGATTAGTCTGTACTCATCCCTCTCACCCATTATTCTAACCCACTACCACTTTTGCATGTTGCTCTTCATGCATGCTACTTATCTAACCCTTGTCCATCTTTTTTAATGATTAGTGAAGTTTTGAAAATCCCAATTTAAAAACTTCAAGCTGTATTAATGGATATTTTGGAAATGGATTTGTCAATAGATATAAAATTCAGACAGTCCACTCGAGCAGACTAAATTGGGTGTGAAATGGTGGCATCAAAATGTTGATGATTTAACATGAAAGTAAAATAAGTACAATTTAAGATACAGTTACTATAGGCAAGAATAAAATCAGGAGTCAAAAAGTATGAAAGCTGCTTTTTTGAAATTCCACCAGTGAAAAGATCCACAACACACCTTTAAGGTCACTGTATGTCAATCAGTGCAGCTGTGGACAGAACATTTATCATGACAGCAGTGAGAGAAAACACAAATCAACAGTCTTGACTAGTGTTTTTGCTACGAAGCGTTTACACCTGTCAGTTTGTGTTTTGTTTGCAGTTAGGTGTTAATGGATGTGTATAGCATGACTCCAGCTGTGCTCCGTATCATTTCCATGTTTTTGTCGGAGAGGAGTCATTTTTCACGCGGTGCAGACAGCTACAATCTCGAAGGTTTATCCCATAAGCCTCTGCTTGTCAGCATGCTTTAACATTCTCTCTCTGATCCTCTGTCACACATATGCACACACACACTTCAATGCTGATTGTCAGCGGCAGTAAAATATTTGTCACCTGAAGAAGCTACGATGTTAATGTCGCCTCTAATTTCAACCTGGTATCAGATAATGCTTGTTGTTGGCTGAACACAAGCTGTAACAACATCCCTGGACTTCAGCGAGACACAAACCTCGGCCAAACCTTGAGTGTCTCATAGTAATGGTCAGTACGCAAACTCTAAATTTGTCTGGTTACCTTGTTAATTACCTTGATAATTGCAATCAAAATATTTCTGCACAGACATAAATTCAACACTCTAATGCAGAGGTTTTTTTTACATGGGTCAGGTTTGGCTTGCTCTAGCCACCACATCCCATGAGAAGCCATGACACGTTTCTGTTACAGCCTCACAGCACGCGATAGATGGCAGCCAAAGGTGTAGGTTTCATTTGAGCATTAGGAGGGACACATATGAAGCCAGGGAGGGTGGGGTCCTCCTTCATTTCCTGCTTTTGTTTGACCGATTTGCATGAAACTGGGTGAACATAATCTAGGGACCAATATCTAAAGTTCCCTCTTGGCAGAAGAGAAAACTTACTCAAACTGAGCTTCTATAAGGCAATGAATATTGTGGAGGACGTGGCTCATCACATAAAGGTGTAGAACATCTCAAGGGTTTCACCGATCACCACACAACTTTGTAGGCATATGACCACACATAATCTGAGGGGACCCCTCCATTATTGACCCCATCAAACAAAATGGGGGCGCTACAGAGCTAATTTCTTATCTAGGCCTAACCTCATATCAATTTTAACTAAACTTGGTAGATATGTAGAACAGGATGCCTCAAGGTGACTGGAGAAATTTAACTCTAATTGGCAACTGGGTGGCACTATAACAACAGAAAAATGCTTAAAAATGGCTGAAATGCGACCAATCGCTGTGGCTCCCCCTGTGGCCAAATGTTGTTGTTTTTTTTCTAATTTTTGGTATGACTAAGTCATGGTATGGTATGCTGTACTCAGTGGGTATGGACTAGTAATGTACATTTTAGATTTTTTTTTTTTGGGGATTGCTTTTTGTCTTTATTGGACATAACAGTCTAAGTGTGAAAGGGGTAGAGAGAGAGAGAGAGAGAGAGAGAGAGAGGACGACATGCAGCAAAGGACCGCATGCCAGAACCAAACCCATGGCTGCCGCACCAGATGCCCCGTGTAGTGTATTCATTATGAGCTGTATGCGTATCATCCAAGTAAAAAAATAGTTTTCTAATAAATAATAAATACAGCAACACTTTATACTTTGCTTTTATATTATAGTGTAGTACTGCTACTATTAATGTCCCTTTGCCCCATGTTATGTAGTATGCCTGCCATCTAAGATAATAATGATATATAGATAATAGTTAAGGTGGCAGTTTTCTAATTCTGCTTTGTAGGCTACATGCTGTTGTTGTGAGCGCTTTGGTGTGGACTTGAAAAGTTAATCTGCACTGTTGTTAGAGCATTCAACAGACTGTACTTAACTGCTGCCATCCTCTACAGTAAAGGAAGATAATGTTATACTTCTTCTCCCAGTTAATCATGCCTCCTCCAAGTGGACATATAGATATCCCTTATCAGCTGAAGTCAGCAATATATTTTGTGGGTCAGCCAGTCTCTCACTGACTATGTGATCAGGTGGCGTGGGGTGTCATTTCAGCATGTAAATCATTAGATCATCTTTTGTTGATGACTGGAGTTGAAAACACAGCTGCACACAAATAATCCCTGCGAGTTTCATTCAGACATGGAATTATATTATGCTGTTTGCATGGAGCATAAGTAATCTTGTTACAATACAGGCTTAACACAGTGGTGTGAGCAAATGAACCACACAAGAGCATAATAAACAGCATTCAGCAGGTTCATCATATGTTTAATGCCTTAGATGTGCATTAGCCTGGCCATCTGAAATAAACGGCTAAATATTTCTTCCTTCTCTTTGACACCCCGCCAGCTGGTAGCACCCGAGGCTCACTGTCTAGTCCATATGTCTAAAAATGGCCCTGTGTGACTATGACAGTGATGTTTCTGTGAACATGATCTGATCAGTTGGCACCTGTGTGTGAGTCACGTGTCAGGTCAGGTCCAGGACATGCTTGTAAGCCCTATTAAATAGGCTAACTAACAAACAGCAAACTCTTAGATACAGCTTTCCCCAGGGCATCTGGCATTATTGGACCCTGCTGCTGGTCGCTGTCTCGAGAAAAAATATTCATAGATTGCAGAAGAGCGAGTGTAGTATTTCTAGTCCACGAGAGAGGAGAGGGTTCCCCATGACCCTGCTGCTACAAATCATAGACACCTCAGGCCCGTCTTGCTCAGACGCTCTGGGATGTTAGTCATATAGCAGGCATGTTGCCTGACACAGAGAGAAGGAGGGAGTGTGCCCCAGCACAGGGACATAATCACCTCCAAATCACCTCCTTACCTCTGGCTTCCAATTAAAATTATGCTAATGGTTTATGGTTTATTGCGGTAACACTGCACTGATGGTTATAAGCTGCCACATTTTGCACACTGCTGTTGAAATGCCATGGTGAGGACTAAGCATTCCCTGTTTTGATATAATTCCCACCTATGTCTAACCAGATATCCCAGCAGAACACATCATGTGACTGCAACATTTATCGTTTACTCAGGCCAGAAAAAAGAACTTACAACACCTACATGGAAATACATCTGTGCCTCTATCCTAAACACACTATGGACCATTTTTGAGCAAAGAAAAGATTTTGAGCATAAAATAAATGCTTAGATAAATGTAAACACATGTTTGCTGTTGTCCACATTCAGCCCAGTCACCAGAAGGAAATGCTGGCATTATATGTTTCTGCAAACCACAGATACATTGTATGTTTCACATCATAGTAGTGTTTCTAAGGTGACATAGTGTATGAGCTGACATTGTCATTGTGAGGTTGAGGGGATGGTGGATGGTATGTCACCTAGGCGAACCACCTGCCAAGCTGCAGACCACTGTTTGAGACCAGTAAAAAACAAAAATAGTTGTGATTTAGTGAGTCATTGCTGCATTTTCCAGCAGACGTTTAGCCGTTAAATGTGGGTATCTTGTAGTGACTCGTTGCTGTTTTTCCACTGGTTTTTAGAAATGTACAAGCAGTTGTTTTTAACAGAGACATAATTGCATTTCCTGCTGAAACTGTGCCCCCAAAACTTGGTATTTTAAGCCAAAACATGATGTTTTCCTAACCATAACCAAGTTGTTTTGTGCCTAAACCTAACAACAAGTCAACCACAATGTTGTACTGAAAAGTTTCAACATGTCCTTTACATAATATCATGCAAATGTAGCATATCTGTGGTTTGCAGAAATGTACAATGCCAACATTTTGCCTGGCAATTGGGTTTGAACAACTGTTCACATGATCTAGCTCACTGTGAAATTAGCCCAGTCTTAACTTCTCTGAAATATTGACAAACATCAACATATGCGTATTCCCATTTTTTGTCTTTTGACCTTCCATTGATCACCTAAGCCTTTACCTAAATCTAATCCTGAATCTCCATCCAATTTACAAATCTGAAAATAGAATTTGTTTTCTTTAAACCGGACCCTAAGCCCATGTTACCCCTAAACTAATCCCTGGAAGATGTGAGGAGTGGCGTAAGACAAGGCCATAAAACTTGAACTGGCTCTCACTGCGATGACGAATAAGAGCACTAACATGACCCGAGATGACTCCATGGCCTTGGCCCCTCAGAGATGTACGAGCAGTAAAATGGTCCATAAATCTTGAAGACACAATTAGACAACTTATGCCGGGTTGTCTTGCACAGTTTGACCCTCGGAGGTATTTTGATGGTCAGTGTTGTGACATCTGTTGCTCATGTGCTTCATACGTTTGTTCTAGTTGTGATAGACTCTTAAAATAGTTGTTCTAGGCCAACACAGCACACCACCTGTCCCTATAAAGTAAAACCTATGTAGCTGCTACCTAGTGAGTGACGTCATCAATTTATAAACAAAAAAACGTGTTTGTAAAGTACAGGGTTTGGTGGGTGCCTCAGCGGGAGGGTTTATTCAAATCGTTTGTCTGCCCACAAAATCAAGTTTGAACCAGTGAGAACAAACACACAATTTGTTTAGTTTTGTGTTGTTCAATTCAAATGCAACACATAGCTTCATCCTAAACCACTGGAGAGTATTCAAGAATATTGAATCCAAAATGCTTTCGCACATTACTTCTTAAATGATACAGTATGCATTCAGCATGGTTTGCTAGTTTCCTTTATTTTGCATTTCCAGAGAAAACAAACATATTGTCTCACTTATAGGGCAACACGATCAGAGCGCATTTTAGAAACACCCTCCACTGGAGTACAAGGCATGGTCTGTTCTGCTCATGAACTTTAAATTTGAACAGATCAAATACTTTCTTTGTCCCTTGTTCAAACAGTAGTTCAAACATTGAATACAAAGTGATGGCCTGAATATGGATGACTGAGCACTGAGCAAACCTATGCTGGGTTAGCAGACTCCTGACTCATGGCATTCATGGGACTGCAGTATGATTGTGGATCATGGCCTGCTACAACCCAATTACTGGGGAAAATGTTGGCATTGTACATTTCTGCAAACCACAGATACCTTACATTTGCATGTTACTATGTAAGGCATATGTTGAAACTTTACATTTCAGCAACGCAAAGGGTTGAGGCACAAAAACGACTTGGTTATGGGGAAAAAAGGTTTTGGCTTGAAACACCAGCTGTTCATGGCACCATCCCTGCTGGAAAAATGGCTAAAAACATTAGTTTTGGTCTTTGTTGGTCTTGAACAGTGGTCATCTTAGGAGGCATCTCATAGGTGTCACACCAGCCACCATGTTCTCCACCTCTGAATGCAACACGTTCTCATCCTGGCTCGTCACATAATGCTGGTTTGTCAGTGACCTTTCACGTCTACATATATTATGCACTAGGTATCCTCCTGCATTTGCTGTTGACTTTCTTGGACGCTGGGATTTCAACAAAAGCACATGGTTAGGTTTAGAAAGAAACATCATGATTTGGGTTCACATCCATACGGAAAGCAAACACTGGGCTCCCGGGTGAAAGTCCAGGTTTTGTTGGACCTGTCTATAACCCCTCCCTCCCACCTTATACTTTCCAGCTCCTTATATTACACTCTTACTAGCAGCGTTTCAATCTGACATCATGGTGTATCATACTGCTGCCACAGGTGCCATCCAGCTGTGTTATGAACTGACACCACCTGTCCGTGTTTCATACTGCCACAACAGGTGCTGTCTGGCTGTCATAACACCACAAAAGGTTACTTCTGGCCGCGTTACTGCGAAAGATCGCTTTTGGCTTTTGATGTCAGATGCCAAAATCACTGACAAAGGGGCAGTATTTACCAACTTCAGGATGAGAACAGGCTGCTGGACGACAACATTAGCTCATATACGACACTGGTTTAGAAACAGTGATACGATATGTATGAAACGTGCAACATATTGTGTAACGTGTGGAAGTGGAAGGTTTGCATTGTATGTTTCTGTAAACCTTCCATTTTGAACCATGGACTCTCCACTTTGCCACTCTTTCCATTTGTCTTCTAGGCCTTCCCCATAGTTAGGGTTGAGCCATTAGTTGCATGGAACAGGTATCTGTGACAGATAATATACTTAGTATGAGTACGAGTATCATCCAGTGTTTCAATATCTGTACTTGTGATAAAGGAAAATCCTCATTTGGGTAGTTGTGTTCAGTCTCTTGTGATCAAAAGTGATCTGAAGCTCAGTCCTGAGGCTGTTCTGTAAATAGTTGTTGTATAAATAATAAATATAGTAACTTCTGATTGACTCATAGTCATTTCTGGCTTAAAATAACAACTTCTGGTAAGGTCCTATCCATTTCCAGTTTAAATTCACCCACTTCAGATTTAAACTCTGCCCATTCTGAGTACAGATACAGATGTAGATTATTTAGTTGGTTGAACAGACACAGATACTGATAATGATGAACACACTCATCCCTACTCATAGTCCTCCATATACATGTACATCCACATTCACCATTCCTTCCTGCTTTTCTCCTGCCTTGCCCTCAGAGAGATACCTGACCGAGATTTTAGCAGGTCTTTCCTGGCAGTATGTTGATCCACTATCCACTATCAGAGGCAAAACTTGATCTACATGATCTACTTAAGTCATTCATATGACTCAATTCAGGAATGTTGTCTGGGTGTAGAAATAAGTATCAAGTGGGAACACAAGGGCTAAACCTAAGCATGTGGTCAATCCTGAACAAGACTGTATATGTCCAAGATATGTCCACTGAAAACTGGACAAAATTACTCCTAAATACTACTGAATGAAGGACTCTTTGGTGATTGAACTGGAGATAGTTCAAATACCCAGACGAGGAGTGACAACTTCTACTAGGTGTGATTCAGATAGAAATGAAACCAAACACATGTGCCAGCAGTCAGTATAGCTAAGATTACAGTACCACATTGCAGTGGTCAAGCTGGTGTGTGTGTGTGTGTGTGTGTGTGTGTGTGTGTGTGTGTGTGTGTGTGTGTGTGTGTGCGCGCAGTGGCTAGTTGCTAATAAAGTTCAACCCCTGACATTCAGGTTAAGAGGGTCCAGCAGTGCAAACTCATTGCAGAAACAGATGACCACAGGAACAGCCATTTGATTACATTCTGTTCTTTCCATCTCCTCTTTCTTTCTTGTATAACATGCACATTACATAATTACACTTTGCAGAGTTATTTTGGTATATCTAGAGTCATTATCAACACAGTTTCTCATATGTTTTAAATGTTTTGGTACCTGGTCATGAAGAAAATGTAACACCTGTACACGTACTCCATGCCACAGAAGTTGAGTAAAGACAACATTTTGATCCTATTTGGAGCCTTGTCAGGTCAAAATGTTTGAGAGGTGGAAACCACATCTGTATCTAATGCACAGCGATAGGCTTACAAGCTCTGTGATCGTGGAGTTGTTCTATGAAATGAAAATATTAATTTATTGGATTCTTTTATGTCATTGTCTTTGTACGAAAAAAGACTTAGAAATGCTCTGCTGTCAAAATACAATGAAAATGAAATAAAATAATTAAATGAACAAATGAAATGAAATAAAATATAAAATAAAATAAAATAAATGAAATAAAACAAATAAATAAAATAATAGATGAGATAGATGATAGATAGATCAGTTAGATGTCTATGTGGTTAGCACAAGTGGTTAACACAGCAGCAGCGGCTAACATCCACCATCGAGCTGTTAATTGGGCCCTGTCCAAATATCCGCACTTGTGCCCTTGTGCCTCTTAACTGCGCGCACCCGCTACGGGGTGCAAGTGCGTAGCGTGTCCCAGTTGTCTTCTGTTGTTATCAAAAGGTGCAAACCTGCGCCCTTAATGTACCCCTTCCGAAAGTGCACATTAGAGCTGACCCAAAAAATTCGAAACTTCGAAGCTTCGTTCGATGGTACAGGATTCGATCGTGAAAAAAAATTTGAAGCTTCGGCGCTTTTTTTCCCATTTTCTGGGGGGAGGCCTTAAACGCAACACAAACCCCCACCAGTCCAATACTGACAACGAGCGCGCTCGGAGCTGCAGACATGTCCAAGAGGCCATCAGATGTGTGGTCGCGCTTTAAAATATGCCCCGACAACCCCCAGAAAGCAGAGTGCCAGATTTGCCAAAAGCAACTGGCATATCACATCTCAACAACAAATTTGGGAAATCACTTGAAAAACATAAGTAGTAATTAAAAAAGAAAAAATCTCCGACAAGGAAATAGAAAGCCCGACGCACAATGGAGACCTGCTATTATCCTGCTTGAACACAGATGACTAAATTCTTTCAACAGTGTGACTCAAAATAATGATAAAATAGGTTTTATTGATGTAAAATATGCATTTTCCAGTTCCACCGTCCGCTCTGAGTCTGGTGTCAGAGACACTTATGATGCTCTGAGTTGCGCATCTGTTCAATTGTGCTGCAGTATGCGGTTTTAATTTAGTGTTCAATCAAAAGTTAAACACTACTTATCACCGACCATTAGTGTTTTTTCGTTTGTGAATATTTTCATGTTAATTCTAGTGCTGGAAGAAACTATGTTTTCGCCATAATTATTATTATTATTATTATTTTTTAATTTTTTTTTATTACCATATGTCTTTATAGTTTATTTTATATCACAATTTACCACAATTTATCCAAGCAAAAAACGTTTTAATAGGAATAACAGTAATCTAGGCTACGTTAATGGTAGAGTAAAAAAAGACGTTACAGCTAATATACACATTATTAACAGGTAAATTCAAGAGTAAAATTTAATTTAATTTACTTGTTGGTTGGACATCAGCATCAATACTTGGATCTGAGGGTTAGTGACGTGTACACAACTGTCCCAACTCTCCTTTTTAAACAGTGTCGGTCCCTTGCACACTTACGCCCCTAACTACACTTTCGGCAAGTGCACTTCAGGGAAGACCTCAGGGCCCAAGTGTGGGTATTTGGACAGGGCCTCGGTCCCAACAATCTCACACCAAATTGTCTCAACCCCGTTGTTAAATCCATTAATCACCGTTAGGTAATATTAGCTATGTGTTTTTATAGTTAGCCCTGTCACCTTGTGTGTGCTGGTGGACTCTCACAAATTGTCCTTGGCATGGAGCTCACACTCCTGCAGCAGTCTCATGTTAAACAGAGTGAGAGCAGGGCAAGGATAGGCTGAGCAAATCAATATGCTGCGCGTGGTTTTACAATGAAATAAGATTTTTCACACTTTTGAAAAAGTAAAAAATTAGAGAAGTTATGTTCAGAAACACCTCCATGGCAGAAGTGTTAAACACTTGCTGTTGATTACTAACATTACTGAAGCTCCAAGGCCCAAAAATAGAAGAAAGAGGCACTGATGCGGTAGAGGATGAAGGACAAGCAGGTTAATCCTGATTATGTTTATCAACCAGAGGCAACTAAAGTTAAAATGATGGCTAATATCAAAGTATGGAGGAATTTTTATAACCTTATCTGTCAAAATTATAAACAACAAGAAACACAACCTCTGGAATAATGTATTACTAAACCTTGAATGTTTTATATGTTCCAGCCTGGAAAAGTTATTTTTATGTGCCTCACATCTTTGTAAGGGAAAGTCTGCACGCAGTGGGTTGCACAACGTGGAGGCAAACCAGGAAGCAGTAAAACTTTTTTTGGCCATGCTGGATGAGCAATTTATATTTTAGTGAAACTTGGAGTCGGGTACCCAGTTCTTATAACGCATCCACGGTCAGCACAGTCCAAATGGTTTACTATTAATCAGTTCACCTATGTTGAACTTCCCATCAACATATCCACTTATTGAGCTGATTATATGAATTTATTTTGATTAAACATTTTGTCATAAATGCTTATTGGAGTGCACCCTGAGACTTGAGTATTCAAATTGAATTCCTACTGATAAAAAAAATGTATGGTCCATTTCCAAGCTTGCCTTCCTCAAACTTTCTCTGCTCTTTCCATCTGTATGTCTCATCTGGCTCTAATATAAACAGACATAAGCAACATTTCTGCACCCCTCCACCTCATTTTGTCACCTTGTTTTCTCCTCAGTCTCACTGACAGTAAATCAGTCTCCCCTTGCTGGCTTATCATAGCAATGACAAGTTACTAGCATCCGCACAGGCTATTTGTGCGTGTGTGTGTGTGTGTGTGTGTGTGTGTGTGTGTGTGTGTGTACAAGTGCAGACCAAAGTGAAATGTTACAAGCGTTTTGCCAAGCATAGACAGTGTTGTGTAATCCTCACTGGGATTTCCATTAAGCAGCTAATGATTACATTGGTCTGTACGGAGTGTTACTTATGCTAACATCTACCAACAAGTTCTTGGCGGCACATTCAGGTATGACTGTGCTTGATTAACACCTCAAAACCAGTCCCTGCCCAACAAGTTGACTCCATTCATTCTTACATACATGTTTGGCGTGGTGTAGTGAAGCTTGACAAGTACTGTATATTACAACAAGGAACAAATAAGTCACCTCCCCTTTAAAAAAATTACATATATATGGAAAAAGAATAACAATCTTTTTCTTAAAAACAAGTGTCCCTGTTAGAGGCGCAAAGTAATTTCTAAATCTGATAGACCAACCAGGACTCATTCCAAAGTCAGATGCCAATGAAAGAAAGCCATACTTTCACATTGGCATGGGAGGAAATGCAGACGGACAACAATGTAAGTTAAGGGGCCAAAGTCCAAGTAGGGCAGGCAGCAGGGGTGTTGGTTAGGTCCAACAATCACTGGCTTTCACTGAGGAGGCCACTGTTTGCTTCTCAAAGTAAAGCCAAACCCAGGCTACCTTGCACGTTATATGTCGACATGGAAAATCCACGACCAAGCAGCAATATGTGACGAGGTCAGAGTGAGAATGTGCTGTATAGACATCCATCTATCCATCCGTTTTTGTAACCGCTTATCCTCTTGAGGGTTGCGGGGGGGCTGGAGCTTATCCCAGCTGACATTGGGCGAGAGGCAGGGTACACCCTGGACAGGTCGCCAGACTATCACAGGGCTGACACATAGAGACAGACAACCATTCACGCTCACATTCACACTTACAGCCAATTTAGAGTCACCAATCAACCTGCATGTCTTTGGACTGTAGGAGGAAGCTGGAGTACCTGGAGAGAACCCACGCTAACACGGGGAGAACATGCAAACTCCACACAGAAGGGCTCCCCAGGAACCCTCTTGCTGTGACCACTACACCACCGTGCCGCCTGTAAAGACATGCTCTTTCTTTCAATGAAATTATTGATTTAGGTATCACCTTGATGTGGGTGCTGCAGCCTGTTTGCAGCTGATATTAACATGCATCTTGGGCAGTGTTGGGGAGTAACTAGTTACATGTAACTAGTAATTAAACAACAAAATAAATGTAATTGTATTCAGTTACAGTTACTGGGAAAAAATGTGCAATTTAATATAATCTGTAACCAATATGTAATGCAATCTGTAACCAATTACATTTCGAAAAATATGCAATTTAATTACAGTTACTAATCAAGGGGATACATCCAAATATATTCTGTTGCTTTACATCTTTTTGCCATACAGGAATACCCTCTTTTGGCATTGCCTATTTACAGACATATTTCAGCTTTATTACCTGATTTAAAACATTTGTTGGAAAAGTAAGGAATCAAATGTAATAAGTTACATTACTTTGATGAGACAATTAAAATTACTTATCATCGCATTACTTATCACAATTTACATTTTAAAAGCAACATACCCAACGCTGATCTTGGATAATCCAAACCCAAGTGTACAGCGCTAAATACATTAAACAGCCATTTAGATGCATTATGATGAATTCACTCAAACCACTTGCTGAGGTGGTCTGTAACTCATTTGACCACATATCTTTTGAAATGCAAATGTGCCCTGATGTATTTCTGGCAAAGACATAACAGCACAACACATCATCTGAATTTGATATTAAAGACAAATGTTTTGACAGATTGCAAAAATTAAAGGCCAAGAAACCCTGTGCATCCACAGTGAGAACAAATGCTCAGGCCGCTGTTTTCTGTATGTGGTGAATTATATTAAACATACATCTGACATTATCTGATAATGCTTTGCTGTTTAATATTTTTTTGGTCAACATGTTGTAAGGCTATAGGCCTGTATGCCCTACAATCAGATGGGCCCTTGCCCCCTTTATGTATAACTATAATCAGGGAATCCCATGTCCCATTCCCTAGTTCCCAATGTAAAGCTCTATGTAAAGTGGAGACCCATTCTTACCTTAAGCTCCTTATAAAGCTCAGCTGTTTAACCATCACTGTCTGGACTCTTTCCTGGTTTTAGTTTGTGAATTGCTTTTTAATATCCCTTCAACTGTAACTAATACTGTAAGATTTTAGTTTTGTATCTCAATCACTTGTGGTAAACGTCATTTAAGCATTGAACTCTTAACCTACTTGCACATGTTATGACGAGTGGGACGCAGTGTTGTGTTACCATCCATCATTTTGCCATATGGAAGGAGACATCTTGAATTCTAGTGACAGCAATACTTCCAGCTGTACTGAGAGAACTAACTAGCATGCTAGCTGGCAGCTGGCAAGAGTGTGGATGTAATAACTGCTTGTGGGGCCCTTTGACCTTCTAGCGTTAATAGGCAGCAACAAAATTTTTAAGATGGCCTTTTGTATTTATAGCCCTGGGAATAAGCAATAACTTTCAAATCACCAAATAGTCATATCTGTCTTGAATTTAATTAAAGGATGTTTCACCACATCACATCACCACATCTTCAGGAAAGTCAGGGTACCATGAAGTGAGAGCGATAAGTAAATTCAGCAGCCATCTGAGTAGCCATGATCCTGCAGTTTTACCACAAGTGACCCCACATGAATAAATCCAAAGATTTAAACTCTGGATTCAGCATGACATGGTCACCCAGTCAGGTTCATGAACTCCACTGGCAACAGCCTAGCAGCTGTTTTCTCAATCTGATCCAACTGTGGACCACGCACACGATATCACTCACCATAGTGCATGTATCATCTTTGTCACATGCTCCGACTGTTGCTTGCTCATCACATGCTCTCTCATATTTTGCCTCCATTCTCCATTCCAGTCACTCAGCAAGTTTGCTCCGTCTACACCAGGCCAGCCCTGCCCAGAATAGTTGTTGGCCCGCCATTTTTTTATTAACCTAAAAATGTGAATGATAATAACATAAATTCTGGGAGAGGCTGTTGATGTGGTTATTAAGCAGGAGAGGAGTTGAAGGAGTTTTATTTATGACTGACAAATGTTTCTCTCACCTCCTCCATCACACTAGTTGAAAGAGGAGAGTGTCTTAACAGGCACGTGTGTGTGTGTGTGTGTGTGTGTGTGTGTGTGTCTGTCTGTCTGTCTGTCTGTCTGTCTGTCTGTCTGTCTGCGTCTGTGTGGGTGTGTGATATACTTAGCATCACAGTCCCATAATACTCTAAACAATTTTAACTTTGTTAATTTTGTTTCAGTTTTATCTTGTTTGTGTGAAGTGAACTTTGAGAAAGCTCTTGTGAAGTGTGTCCACACACAATAATCTACAGGCTTCTCCAAATGTTATTTTGCAAACGTTTTTCAGCAACAAGACATGGCATCATATTTGGAGGGGAAATATAGGCCCCTAAACATACCATATTTACAGTGAAGTTTGGACGCATCCAGTGGTGTAGTGGTAGTTGATGAGGTGGGTGTACTGCTAGATAGATAGGTAGGTTACCCATGAGGAAGTGGGCATACTCTCCTATATTTTACAATGGCTTTTTAGCTGATAGGTGGGTATACTGTCACTGGATAGAAAAAGAACTGGGTATACTCCATACACCTGAGCATACCTTCCACTATACCACTGGACGCATGATAGTATGGGGCTGTTCCTCCTCTCATGGTACCAGCACAACCCACATTATGAGAAAGTGAAGAGAGCCAAAATGTACCGGAAAATTCTTGAAAAGAACCTGTTGCCATTTACCAGAACGTGAGGATGAGACACAGCTGGAGTCTTACAGCAGGACAGTGATCCAAAACATACCAGCAGTGGCCCACTCTTGGCTCTGCCGTAAACAGAGGAGCGAAAAACAGAAAACACTTTAATCTGTTTCCAGCCTCAACAGTGCCAGATCCTTCAGTTCCAGCTGTCAAGATATTTTATTCAAAGTATTGCTATACAAATACATTCCAGATTCATGCATAAAGGTGCATCAATTCAGTCTATGTGGGTTCCTGCAAATTCTGGGTGTTTTGTGTATAGGGCAGCAGCTAAATCCCACTTACACAAAACAGTCTTCAGGCTGGTGTAATGACATCGACTCTAAGTAATGCTGTGTTGGTAGAATCGGGAAAATCCCACATGGGGATGAAAATACCAGTAAAAGTGTCTTAAACAAGGTGGGAGTATACCAAATGTAAGGGAAATGATGTTGGATTGAAGATTAAAGATGAATCAGAGGAAAATGTTTTTAAAGAAACACCTTTTAATATACCCCTACTACAATTATTACTGTTCCCCCATTTCCTAAGGCTAAAAATGGATTTTAGTTTCATTAAGCTAAAGACAGAGTGGGTGGAAAGTGAAATAGGAACCTGCACCCCAGTAAGAAATCCTTTTGGTAAAAACTTAACTGATGGCATAAAAGATCAAAAAGATCCCATAGAAACAGGAGTTTACATCCCACAATTTCAAATTCATTTTAGGGAATAGAATTACAGATAAATTATAGGCTACAGCTGAGATGATGACAGCAATTGTTGATGTTTAGTGGGTGGACGAAGTGAGAACAGACAGGGTGATGCTGTGTATTGACTCTGCAGCAGTTCTTTTAAATTTACAGACTATGAAGTCAGTCAGAGGAGATGTAATTTTTTCAAAATTTCAATACATATTTAGAATTCAGAGATTGGGACTTGTACATTTTTGTTGACTTTTTGTTGAATAGAATATAGATTTTTCTCACTATTTCATTATTTGTTGTTTAATGTTATTATCATAATTATTATTATTATTATTGTCACTTATTTTATTTTTCTTGTTTTATTATTTTATTTCATTTCATCATTTTATTTTATTTTATTTTATTTTATTTTGTTTTGTTTTGTTTTGTTTTGTTTTTTACAGACTAATGTAAACTGTATCCTGTTGTACATGCTCCGATTCGCTAGGTGGCGGTATACACCTAAAAGTTGGTACTGCAATCCTCCGAGGAATCCGTAGAAGAAGAGGAATCCCGTTTTGTCTAATGGCGCTCCGCAGCCTGATATTTATGACTTCGCGTTAAAAAGAAATCAAGATTTTCCAGCACAACAAAGGCACACATCGAGCCACGGTTAAAGGTATTTATTGAATGTGTTATGCACTCGGAAAAAATACGAGTGGACATTAAATGTGACGGAGCTGTTAATGATAGCTCTCTTGGTAGCTAACGTTAGCTAGCTAGCAACTGAAACACCCAAAATGGCTGGTATGGAGGGTGGCCCTGTATCTCCCGATTTAAGTCATGATTTGTCCGAGTAAATGGATTATTTCATACTCAGTACACAATATGTGCGATTTATGGCTTCTATAGACCCTAGGCTACGTGTGCATTTAGCTGGTTTTAATTTAAATGGCACACGGGTACTGTAGCTTCAGTCTGGTTCAGACACAGGTGTCCCAGCTACGCAGGGATTTCACCGCGACATGCAGAGACTTTCGTGCAGCCGGAAACGCAGTAACGTTACGTAATGGAGTTGAATGAGCACTTGCACGGTAGTATAACAGCTCCATTTACAATCATATCGTTCAGTTAATTGTGTGCTTTAAAAAGGGAAATGGGTACGTGTTTTCTTGTTTTCATCTAGATGTGGGTAATCTGACAAAGAGACAAGCAACCAAAAACAAGTCTTAATGCTGTCTTTCTTTTATCTCGATTTGTTCTGTTTGTCTAATGTGCTCAATTACAAACTCTTTCTGCTCCAGCGAGGTAAGTGCAGGCTGCAGATCAGACTACAATACACACGGCGGAGAAACAATACAAAACAAATCAACAGAGGAAAAAAGAAGCAAGACTTGTCCTTTGCTTTTGGTTTCTCGTTTATTATAGATTTTCCATTTCAAGATGGAAACATAATAAACAGGTATTTCTCATCCTGAAGCCTACAAAGCCTGCACCTTGTGCCATATGTTGCATTAGGAAATCACAGTATTAAACTTTAAATAATAATAGTAAATGTGCTGACCTAAAGTGTTCAGCCAGTGACAGAACGCTAACATGCAATTTTCTCTATGTACCTGTCAGCTTAACCAGACCATTAATGCACATGTCTGCCTATAGGGAGTGCAGCTAGATGCTGTGGTTGCTTTTATTCAACAGATTAAAAAGCATTGTGAGAAGTGAGCACTTTTTAATATAATTATATAAGATATGACGAGGCTTGTTGTTGCTTCAACTGCCTCGTTTTCTGTTGAAGTGTGCAAATGTGTGCAATCTTTGTATTAGAGTGATTTTCTAGATGGTTAATGTGACTTTGCATTAGTGAAATTTAGGTGAAGTAGCTGTTAGAGGCATTGAAACCAAACTGACTCTTTGAAGGACTGGTTTGACATAACAATATGCCAGTTTTATAAACATGTAGCTTTACTATAAGAGCATAATAGACGCCCTTGCACCATGTTATCAGTTCTAACACTTCTGCCTTGATTTTTTTTTTCATTTATTTACATTAGAAATGATATGTCAACCTGCATGTGATATAGTCTTCAGTTAAATGTTGTTTTGCTTAACTTTAACTTAGCCTGTTAACCTCCTTAACCAATAATTGGTGAGATAATTAGGCACACCAGTTTGCCCAGCATGCAAGCTCCCTTTTTTCTTAGCTAATATTTGGCAAACGGTTGCTCGGCTTGGTCTGTTTAAAGGAAATGTGTGTGTCCTCAAAGACTGGAGCTACTGTGAACAAAAATAGGTTAAATGTTTAGATCACATGAACCATTATATCTGATGATAGTCTGTGACCAAAACTGTGCAAATACATAAAACTCACCATTTTATTATTTGAGTTTTACTGGTGTTATGTAAAGAAAAGAACAGTATAGTTCACTGTTTGTGTGTTTATTTTGAATGTGTTCCAGGACATGGTAAGTGTGACCTAAAATTTATAGACATTACAATTTAGTATTACCTGCAGGGAATATTCAGGGGAAAACTGCATTGTGTGCTTGTAGAATTGTTTCATCCTGCTGTAAACATTTTGGCAAAGAGGCATATGCCATATTTGGACTCAGTCCACTGTGTTGCAATGTTGAACATGCATTGTAGGCTAGCAAGTGTTTCATTGGAAGAAGGATATTTCTTTTTCTTTTTCTGCAAGGCCCAGAATTTTAGGCTTCCTTTTAGTGTCTCTTTAGGTTAAATCCACATTTGCTGTTTTGCTTTTTCATGGTTTTCACTGATTCAATGTTGCATAATGTTGCTTTGCTTTCCTGCCCTGAAAGAAAAGCACAGTGGCCACACTTGACTACAGCAAAGAGATCTTGAGGCGGACCACATTTCTTAATGCTTTGACAAATTTAAATGGAAAGAAACCACAAGCAAAATGAAGATTGAGCCAACTTGTTTTAAAGAAAAAAAAGTGCGTGGGGGAAAAGGACTTCATCTGAAAGCTACTTGTGAAATGAAAAATTGAAACTTGTTCATCTATAATATATTTTTGCTTTCCACCTCACAGCCTCGCTGTGCACACCGACAGTAATTTGCACCTTGCTCCTACCCTTCGTTTGGAGCCCAGTGCATTCTCCGTCGCCAACACCACCAGAGGGACCCATTTCATATTTGGACCTGTGGCTGGTGCTGCTGCAGTAACAGCTCTCCGATTGGCTCAGATTGAGACTCAGGCACAGATTGCTCTTCAGCAGCTTGCAACTCTAGCAACGATAACTGTTGGCAGCCAGTGTCACAACAACGGATTTGCAGCCACATTACCTCCTCACCTGGCTCTCCTGAATCTTCTCAATAGACAACAGGTGTCAGCTGTTGGATTTAACTTGGACACAAACAGCAAAACTTACACGAACACACAACAGAGTCTTTGTGCTGCCATGTACCGCCACCACTCCCAGCAACAAGGGCCACAGCCCTTCTCTAATGGGCCCAGGCCTCCACATCATCAGCCACCTCCAAATCAACATCAGAATCGCTCTCCCTCAAATATGCTGTCGCAGGCGATGGGTTTCCAGTTTCCTCGTCCCACCCAGCTCCCTGATGAGCTAGAGTCCGCCCTGGCTATCCGGGGTGGTAGGGACATTGATCACCGCCTCATTGACCACATGAACCGACCGAACCAACACCAGAACCAAGGCTCAGGTTCTGGGATCAGTCAACATGGAAACTACGGCTCACACTCCTCTGACAATCAGCCTGGCCACCAGCAAGGAGTAGATTGGTCCAACTACCAACCTCCAACTAAACTGTTTGCTAGTCCTCCACCCAGTGCTAGCCACCAGTCTCAACGACACCAAGGGCCTCAAAAACAGCCACAGAGCAGTCATGCTGGAACAAGCTGGACTGCCCCTGCAAGTGACTCACCATCACCCCAAGCCCGGCACCCCCACGGTGGCGGAGGTGGCAGCAGTGGGGATGGTCAGGCTTTGTACACACCAGAGAGTGCAGGAAGCATCTTGGCTAGTTTTGGACTTTCAAATGAGGACTTAGAAGTGCTGAGTCACTACCCCGATGATCAGCTAACCCCAGATACTTTGCCATTCATACTCCGTGACATCCAGATCAACAAGTCTGGCAACCCAAAAACTGTGGGTTCCACTTCCTCATCCTCATTTCCACGCTCTTCGCCACTGGCCCGTTCACACTCGCCAGAAGTGCCCAGTCTTCTTACTGTTACACAGACAGCGGGTAAAGTCATTGACTATGGCCACGCCAGTCGGGCAAAGGATGAGAGCAGTAGTACCAGAGAGACTTTCAAAAGAGAGCCGCTCCCCAGTGAAAGGACAGTTAAAATGTATCCATCCTCGTCGTCCTCATCAGCTCCAAAAGTCGAGAAAACTGAAAGGCGGCAGGTTCGTTTGGAACACAGTGAATCAGGCAAGCATGGAGACCGGGACTATCGCAAGTCAAATAGTGATCATCGCAGGAGCAGTCGGTCACCTGGGAGAGAATTTCCACCAGCATCGAAATCTCGTAATCTGGACCGTGACTACAGGCGTGAGGGACCCAAACCTAGGCCCCCATCTGAAACCGGGAGCGAATCTTCCTCGAGGCGGTCTCTCTCTTCTTCGTCTGGCTCAAAACCATACGGCAGCAACAAGAAGTTACCTACGCCCACCATGATAAGTGATTTCTCAGCTGTGTCTCCAAAGGTGTATCCCCATACCTGCTCCCTGTGCCACACACAGTGTGATGAGGAAAAGGTGAGTGCCAACATGCCCTCGTACCAATGTCTGAAAGGAATCCCTTCAAATTATTAATTTTAGTCTGCAGCCTAAGAGATGAGAGTGATACCGATGTTATTCAAGTGGTGTTTTGTGGGCTTTGTAATCATCATTGAAAAAAGTAGGTACAGTTGCTCTAAATGATCAAGTTAGCATGCAGCTGGCAAAAACCCATGGTTTTGAATAATTAATGCACTATGCAAGCATACTCTTGTTTCCTTGGAAAGCATTAAGCCAGATATTTGTAGCACTGTATGTGACCACCATCATGTTGAAAGCTATAGCCAGTGCTGAAGTGACTTTAGATGCAGCACTGCTAATTGCTGCTAAAGTGGCAGCTTTAAAAACACTTGATTTCACTTCTTCTCATATTTGTTTTGTTCTTAGTGGAACAGTGATTATATTGACATTTTTTACATGCACAAAATATTCCAGTTTTTGCCCTTATTCCAAAAAAGACAATATTCCTACACCTAGTTTTTTGGTTATTTGGCTGATGAAAATATTAAATTATTAATTATATTAAATATTTCACTCATATTTCTGTTTACATGCAGCTGTGAATATTCCAATTATCGTGCCCTAACGTCATTTATCACATCAAAATATGGAAAAGCTTTGCGTCTTTGCATCAAAATAGGATTTCTTTCCAAGGTTTTCCACCGTATTTTTGACTGTATTTGAAATCATACCATCAGGATTTCTAAAAACCAACCCAAGCCTAGTCATAATTGTAAAAATCCTAATTATATCCAAACTGAATATGGTGTTTACAAGGCCCCTATCAAATCAGAATATTGTCATATTTAGGAATAGCAGTAGAATATTACTGTGCATGTAAACGTGTAACATTAAGAACGAGTACGATATGGGGTGTGATTGACAGTGACTGACACCAGATGTGGGGGTTGCCATGTGCTCATCCCACCGCAGCTCCACCCAGGCTTTCTTTCCCCAAGTTAGGATGTTCTGACTTGCCCTCAGAAACCTGAGGATGATGTCACAGACACTACAGCCATGTTTGTCAAAAAAACAGCTGTCTGGTGAAGTAGAAAGACTTGAGTTTTAACTGCAAAGGTATCCCGGGATAAAAAAGGCCAGAGGAGGCCCCCTTTATTTGAGCCACCACGTTTGTCCAGGTATTAAAAAATACAACTTTGGAACTATGTTTTTCAAATACTACAGTTTCCCAATTAGAAGTTTCATGTGCAAGCAGTTAAACTTTTTCCATATAACCTCGAGAGGTTTGTGCAGAGGAGAAAAACATACTAGGGCTGTTTTGCTTAATAAATGAATGTCAGTCAGCAAACCTAAATGTATCAAGAAATAATAGGAGAACATATTTGTTACGTACCTGACCAGTCTACAATTTCCAGGAAATGTTCAGTGAAGAACTTAGGCCATTGTATAAATTGCAGTTAAATTAAAAAGTTATTGTACTTAAGCTACATATGTATATATTTATTATTGGACAATGTCTACGAGATACAATAATCAGTATTAACTATTTGGACAAATGGTTAATTATTAAATTGGTGTAAAGTGATAAAGGGAATTTTCAGGCATAATAGAAATATTTCCTTAGTTCAACAATAATTACTGTTGAATAAACTCCTTTTGCGCTCTGAGAAAATCCAGTACTCTGGTCTCTGGTTTTGGGATGGAGTTTCTTGTGTTCTCAAATGGTGTTGTTATCGACTGTAAGGAGGTACACTTCTTCACTGTTGTAACAGTAATTACTTGTAGTCGAGTGTGACTGTCTTCATTTCTTTGATTTTTAGAGATCTGGTACATTTCGAGAAAAACAATGTGATTGTCTTTCATCTTACATTTTCTGAATAAAAGATGAATTTTTATAGATCATAGATTGAGATTATAGATTTCATAGTTTCCCCAAATTTACAAAAAAATGTCATCAGCAAAACAAAGGTTATAGCCTGATGAATTAACAGTCCCTGAATTATCCATCAGTTGCATGTAATGATCTGCAGAATGTGATGTGGTCTTTGTCAAAATGACTGTAAGGTTTTTAGGTTTCCAACTTAGCCTGTTGGTTTAATCTTATTATTGTAGACTTGTTAAACTTGTTGAATGAAGGTTTTTTTTGTTTGTTTTTATTTTGAACTAAATTGCCATATCCCACACACTGTAGGAATTAGCACATAGGCAACATATTGGTGGATGAGCAAATTTTGGTGTAACTTAGTAAGTTAATCAAAAAGTGTTTGCAACAAGAAGACTTAAAACAATTTGTTTTTGTTTCTGCTAGTGATACATAGTGTGTTAATGGTGAAGTTTGATAGTCACACTGAAGACGATTGAAAGTAGAATTGACACAGAACATGTCTACGCAGGGCATGAATGATCTGGTACTCAAGACCAAGCATTGTGTTGTATTTCTGGTAGCAGCTGTAACAAAATTTGAACATAAAAATTGATAATATGCAATAAAAGAACTGGGCCTCAACTTTCAGTATGGTAAAAAATGACCTCATGGAACAAAGGTCCACTTAATCTTTTGCCACAATACTTAAGTCTCTCACTTTAGATAAATGAGTTATCCGATTGCTTAGATTTCTTCTCTTCATTTGTGTGAAATGTGAAGCTAGCGTTGTTAAAGATTGTTTTTATTTGTGTTTGATTTGGGTGTCTTCCTCTCCCATTTGTCATTTTTCTTCAGGACTGGGTTGACCATATAAACACCGTCAACCACACAGCTGCCTGCAGAGACCTGCGCAACAAGTGAGGACATTTTTTAATGCGCTGCTGAAGCTGCATCTCCAGTTTATCTTCAGTATTATGTTATAGCACCATAGACAAGTATAAAACAGTATAAACAGTCAAAAGTATTTAATATGAGAAGAAAATCAAAGGTGTACAAAGGAATTTTGATAACAGTAAAACAAGCACTTGGAAACACAGCCCAGGGATGTTTTTGGCTTACTGAGTGCTTACTTCTAATGTGTTGGCAAACAGCTGCGTACTTACACATCCATGTGACACAGATAACCATGAGTGTTCACTGAATTTGTACAGGGTGTACCTAAGTTCAATATTAACTTGCCTTTTTGCCCTGGATTAGCCATCTAGATTCAGAGAGAAAACATCCTGGCTCTTTAGCTTGATAGATGCTTGAACCTGTTTGTTTTGGGGAATTGGCGTGATGGTATGAGTCAATCATATAGCTGATGTGCAGACTGCAGAACCAAAACAAGCATGACGACGGCTAAATCTGCTTAGAGCTACAGAGTAAGGCCCAGATCAGACAGAGTGTGTTTTAGGTGCATGGATTGGCTTTTTGTAATCATTTTCAGTGAGAGTGAAGTATTTTGCTCACTTGCCTTGCATTTTTTCAGGCACTTCGCATTTTTGCAAAAGCGCTCTGAATGTCTCGGGTTGAAAAGAACTTAAACTCAGGGCACCCAGAGTCATGGAGGGTTCCCCCCCCCCCCATTGTTTAATCAGATGAATTGAGAGGCAGGCCCTCACTGGTGGCCATGACAATAAGTGGTAGCGTACATGGTTTGCATTAAGCTAATGTTAGCTCACTTTTAATGTTGCCCCACTTGGCAAGCTGCGAGACATATTTGAGCACATTTTAGCCTTAACTACTTTATAACAATTTGCCAACCATAATCAGGCCTGTTGATTGACAGCAGATAGACAAATTGTCCCTGACTCATCCTTAAATAAGTCTTAATCCGACCATCGTCTAGACAGGCCGGGACCTGCTGACGGTACTGCCTGTGATTTCTCTTTCAGAGGATCTCATTAACCCACAAAGATCTGGGTTTCTCCCTGTCCAGCATACTACATGGGAACCCCTCTTACCATCAGTTACAGCCACACCAAGTGACCTCTGCCTGTCCCTTTTTTTAATGTGGATTTCAATCTACAGACCTGTGTAACCTGCAACATGCGCTCTGTCTGATGGGGCCCCACGATTTAATTCTGAGTGGGCGTGGTATTACAAAGGACCATTTGACATTACACTCAATATCATTAAACTTATTGCTCAATGCAGATTGTACTTGGTATTTCTTTTCAAGTATAAGTTTAGGAGTAAGAAGATGCTGAAGGTCACTCTAACGAGTGTTTGTGTGTGTCTCTGAAGGTACCCTCACTGGAAACCAAATCTACCAAGGTTAGTTGGACTCTTGTTCTTATGTTTCTCTGTTGTTAGCTGTGACCAGCAGCCATTGGGAGTCAGTCCTGTCACTAAGCAAGGCCCACACATTCAGATGGCTTGCTTGTGCATATACAACCAATCTGACGCAGCTCTTACAAAACAGTTTTGTTGGGTATCCATTTGAAAATAGCTCTACTTAATGTTTTTGATGTCATTTATAATTTAGGTTATAGTATGGAGGTATACTTCATGTTGATGTTGTAAAGCAGAAAATATTGACATAAAGTGGGCACTTAAGTACATAGCAAGTTGTTTTCACAACAGTTTTAAGCAGTTGTTTGGCAAATGTTTTAGAATCCTGGAACCATAACCTGCCATGTTGCAAGACATAACACTGTAATGTGCAAATATAGGCCTTTGGGCTACCATATGTCACAATCTACTTTAACTTCACCGGTTATGTCTGCTAATGAATGTTTTCTTTTATCCAGTCGCAGTGGGAGATACGGCAGCCGGGCTCAGTGGGATCCCAGGGATCAGTCTCCATCTCACACTGTGTCTCGATCCCTCTCTTCTTCTCCTCCCCCGAGTCCTTCTCACGGCAGACACAGGGTGGGCCCCCATTCCCATAGGCCCCCCATTCCCGTAGGCCGCCCTCTTCACCATCAGCCTCGCCACCAATACTATACAGGTAGGTCACATGCTAGAGAATAGAGAATAGGCCCGGTTTTGAGGCATGATTTCTGGCATGGCTTCCCATGCACAGTGCATTCTCCCTGCACATGTGCACACAGTCAACACTACTATCGACACTACAGTACTGTCTGAGCCAAATGACTCCGTAAGTTTTGATTGGCTGAAGTCTGAATATGTTGTAATTTTATGAGTAGTTTACAGATACAGCAAACATTGTGAGGAAAGAAGTGCATAACATGCAGCAAAAGTCTCTGTTTGAAATCAAACCATACATGTTGCAGCGATGTTGAATGCATCTCTGTGTTTCCAAAAGTAAACTGCATATCCTGGTTTTATAAAAACCTTCATCTCAAACTTGAATAACCCCAATATACTAGCAGGATTAGTAAGACGTTTTTATACTGCAAGGATTTAATTTGTTTTCTGTGTTTCATATAATTGTGAATTTACAAAAAAAAGTATTATTGTATTTGTGAATTTTTCTTCCACCATTTCTTTTTGCTCTTCTGTACTCCTCCTGATTCATGGCGTGTCTACAGGGGGTGCCTCTCGTAGCAGTTTGAAGCGTCCACATGATGATTCAACCAAGTTCTCCCATGACACCAGCCGACATCCATCCTTCTCTAAGGCAGGTCATGGCACCAGACATGGTCCTTTACAGTCCTCCACCAAAACTTTCAAGAGCGGGACGAAGCCTGGGACCAAGACGACTAAGATGGCAAGTGCCAAGGCTGCTGACACAGTGCGTGTCCTTCACTAAAGTTGTTTTCACAACCACAGAAACACCTGCTAGTGTATCTTTAATTAAATATGTTCATATAGCAGCTTTACAGCAGTTAGATGACTCAAAACTAGTGTTTACACCATTCAGTTCTCAAGTGTTTGTTATTGAAGCTTATGGATGCTAAAGGCTGATTTCAGGCACAGTGCTAGAAATAATTCAGTTCTAGTGGCTTGACATGTTGACACTGAATTATGCTAATTTTACGAAATGAGCAGGTTTTTCTTCAGCCGCTTCAGTATTTTCTCAAACTCATCCACACTGTCATTGTAAATTAAACAAGTAACAGTTCAGTATGTGATTAAAGTAGTAAAAACTTGAATTGATTTGCCTCTGGTTCTCTTAAACTTGATTCCTCCTAAAACTAACCTGCAGTTATTGCTGTTGGTTTCTAGTCTGCCAAGCCTCCACCAGCCAAGAAGAAGAAGAAGGTGGTGACCCCAGCCTCCCAGGTCTGGTCCGTTGCAGAGCGTCTGGTATATCTGACAGGCATCCCAAAAGATGCGTCAGAGCAGGAAGTTACCGACTTGGTGGGGTCCTTTGGCAAGATCAATAATGTGATCCTCATGCCATGCTCCGAGGAAGAGAGCGAGAAGTGCGAAGGGCAAAAGGTAATATTTACATGTAACGTGTGTTTACTCTAGTTGTGTTTACTTTTGCAAGAAAGGATTTTTTTCTTTTGGATTCTTAGAGAACAGTTTAAACTTAAAAAAATATTGAATAGTGGACAATCAGTATTTTTAACTGTTTTAAAGGCAAGATTGTTTTTGTTCATTCAGTCATTACTTTCAGCTGATATGCTGACATGTGTAGTAGTAGTCAGTCTGTTGATGACAAAGCTGTTTTTATGTCTCTGTTGCAGTTTGCTCATTTAGTGAAATTAAACCAAAAAGAAGCAGTATATTCAATTTGGTCATTTCTTTCAAAAGGATTAGGTTTAATATGTTTTCACTGTTAGCCCGGCTTGTGGTGCTAAAATGTATTAGTTAACAATGCTAGAGGAGTTTGGGGGCTCAAAATGAAGCTGCTTGCTCAGCGGGGCAACATGAGGGGAGACTGAAGGCTGCCACCAGGTCTCTGCAGCAGTGTCGTCCCAAAACATCAATTGCAGAATGAGTGGCAGCACTAGCTAGCTCTCATCCAAACTCGCTTGCGCAAAGTGCAGAGCAGCCAAGGCTACCTAACCAGTTGAGACCAGAGGGTGGGTGTTGGACACTATGTTTATGCATTTTAA
The DNA here is from genome assembly GCF_011397635.1 of Epinephelus fuscoguttatus. Taxonomy (NCBI): domain Eukaryota; kingdom Metazoa; phylum Chordata; class Actinopteri; order Perciformes; family Serranidae; genus Epinephelus; species Epinephelus fuscoguttatus. Next base: position 12,111,270 of record NC_064754.1, on the reverse strand, counting down.
CATAGGTAGCTGGCTGTTGCAGGAAAGCCAACAGAAAAACTGAAAATAAAATAAAAAGCAACACAATTACATTGCACCATATTAAAAGACAAAAGCTCCCCCTGTTTCATTTCATTTTATGTTTTTTATTCTAACAAATTAAGTAGTTTGTTACATGTGTCGGGCTGCCGAAAGCAAAATTAACAGAAACTGACATCCTCAGTATGACAGTTTACTGTGTTTGTGTTGCAGAGCATCATAATGGTCTCTGTCTGTCCCACATTATAACTTTGTCACCCCCTCTTGTTGCAGGCATCTGTATGCATGTTGAGGGCTGAAGACGCCCAGGCTCTGGCTAACTCCACCAATCTCTCCATCAAAGACCAACAAATCACTGCTTCAGTAGCCAAGGTACCACATGGAAAACACATGCATGTGGATTGATCGTGTATCCAAAACCCTTTGATACATAAATATCATGACTCTTGCACCAATAACAGCAGACTGACATTTTATTTTTGCCTGAGTAAAGAGGAATTTTTTGATACGGAAACTGTTTGTACCACGTGCATGTAATCTCGTGACCACTTTCGGTAAACACATTCTATTTATTTGTTTTAGAAACCTGAAGCAGGGCAGTCCTCTGATGCTAACAACAGGTTTGTCACCGTTATCATCTCAAACATTTTCCTTTTTAATCCCCATGTGCTGCACACTCACCCGCCAATTTCCAAACTGCTCCAGTTACACTCAGCTAACAGTATTTCTGTCTTCACAGCAAACCTGCTCCAGGAGCAGACAAAGATGCTGCTGGGGAAGACTTGGGTAAGAAAACAGCTGCAATACAGATATTCAGTACTGTACAAGAAATCCTTTTGATATCAACTGTTACCATATCTAAAACTAAGGCTCACGTAGTCCGGTTTATGATGGCATGTGATGTTAAAAACATACTAATTGTAGCTCTGTTTGCACCTTGGCTTCTCATCCCCTCCTCTAACTCCCCACTGCAGGAGGTGAGGCTGACCAGAAGACTTCTGATGAGGTACATGATGCATGTAGTGCTCACACACTATAAAATTTACATAACATTGTGAAAAGAGCTGGTATTTTCACTTAATCTTGGGGCTCAAATGTCTGTTTAAATTCCAGCTTCATCACAAATAATAAAATGTCACTATTAATGTGTTTTACATCCTAATACAATGTCTCCTACAGAAGGGCACGGTGTTGATCACAGGACTTCCTGAGAGCGACTGGTCAGAGAGTGATATCATCAAGCTGGTGCAGCCCTTTGGGACTCCCTCTGACATCATCCTGGCAACACAAAACGGAAAGGTTGGTATGAACACAGTTGCATCTGAAGCTTTTACACTTTAGTCTATAAAAATTGAGGATATAAAAAACAGTCTAAATGAACTTAAAAGTCAAGTAAAATCAGGAAGGGCTCTTCATTATAAGTATGTTTTAAGAAGGGACTGTTCCAGAGCCTCGGGGCCCTGAAAGTAAACACTCTGTCCCCTTAAGTTTTTAACTGGGCTTCTGAATCAGACAGAAGACCTTTGCTCGTGGACCTCAAAGTATGTCCTGGTGTTCACGGCACTAAGAGGTCAGAGATATAGCTGGGAGAGCTATAATCTATTCTAAAACATACTGGGAGCCAGTGTAAAGAGGCTAAAACTGGAGTGATAGTACAAGAAGATAATGTAAGTCCTGAGTACGTTTTTGGAAGATACTTGGCCTTCTCTTTTCATTGAGGGCTACAAACCAGGTGTTCAATGGAATAGTCAAAATGAATAATCATGAATACCCACAACACAATACAAAATAAAATATTGTGTGTCCTATGTCTACAGAGTCTGTGCATAATATTTTTGCATGTTTTTCAGGTTGTTATTATGTGGCCTGCTGACCATTTTCAAATTGGAATTTATACATATATATTTTTTGTACTCTGAATGTAAATAAGGTGCTAGAGTTCACAAAAGAGCATCAACATAGAGCTTGCTTATCAAGATCTGTTTTAAGGGAGGATCCCCAGGACTCCCGACAGAGGTCTGAGCTAAATATTTATATATTAATTACTAATGTTTGATTATTATGTGGCCCCTGGACTCCTGACATGTTGCCAAAGGGGAAAACAAGTTGGGTATGCCTCTCTCAATGACCGTTTCCTGTTACAGTGTATGTTTGTTGAAAAACACTGAGTTGATAAGATGTTCCAGCAACACAATATTAAAACATTCTTTGCATGTTAGGCACTTGTGTCAGTGCCAGACACAGAGATTGCTCAAGAGATGGTGAAAGTCCACTCCTTCATGCCCATGAAGATGAACGACTCTGAGCTGAAGCTGGTCCATGTCAAACAGCGCGTCGGTCTCAGCACACCGGTAGGTCTCTCATCAATATTGCAGTTCACCATGACAGTATATTGATCATTTCGTCTGCTCTCTTTCTTTCTGGTGTTCTTTGTCCATTATCTTACTTTTGATATTGTATTGTGTTGAACAGTGAACAATAACTGTCATTATTACTTCACGCAGGTGGCTCTCTACAATCTTCTGATGGGATCAGCCGAACCACTGGTGAGTATTTCTGTGAATAATTATTCAGCTGTGTTTTGTCCACGTGATGGAGTGTGCTCAGGTTATTTATGTACTGCTTTGCTAAAGCAGCGCGAAGCTTTGGGCAGCACTCTTTAGATTTAGATAAGCAAAGACACTCTTGCAGTGTGTGTTGTATAGTGATCTGTGCAGTACTTCAGAAAAAGAGTAAATTTAGCAAACATCAATATTTGACATGCCTATCATAGAATTTTTTCAGGGATTTAAGTTGCTGTGAAACTCATTTATTCATGTAAATGAATTCATCTGACTAACTTAAATAGTTTGTATACTTTGAACTGATTTACTGTGACACTGTTGGACTGTTGACGAATGAGTGACAGAATGTTTCTTTCCATCCTGCAGGAGAATGCTGTTCCAGTAGGCTGGAGCTGCCTGTTGGTGATCAATAATGTTCCCAACACACCGTCTGCCTCTTCTGAGGTCCAAAAATTGGTGCGGCGCTTTGGTACCGTCATCAAGACCCTCGTGCTCAACAACATGGTGAGAGCTAGTTGTCTGTGCAGCTGCAAACATGCTAATCCATTATATCCTGAACCTTCCCTGCTCTCATTCAGAGCTATGGCCTGGGTTGGAAATCCATTTTCTCCAACTCTGTCATGTTTCACTTTTCTATTTATAAATTATGTGTCTCTCTCTGCTCAGGTGATCTGTGAGATGGCGACTGCAGCTATGGCCTTGTCTGTCTACAAACGCTTCCAGACGTTTCCGTGCATCATCCAGAACAACCCTCTGTTCTTCTCCCGCAAGCCTGACCCCAAAGCCAACACACAGACCAAAGTCATCGCTGCATATCTTGATTCATCTGAGGTTGGTGCCAATTGATTTGCAATAGTTGTCAGGAGTTACGGGACATTCGTTTAGGCACAGTTTTATCTACTACTGGGATACATTCCTGTAGCTTTAAGTCATATGTTAAAAAAAAATCTGAATGCATTGATCTGACACATCAATACCTCCTTGTCTCTGATCGCAGGACACACCTGCAAATGGCAAAGGCAGCCAAGCAGCAGCTGCAGACGAAGAGGAGACAGCACATAAAGAGAATTCCGAACCTCCATTGGAGGGGATTGAAAAAGACGGTGATGAGAAGGAGGAGAAGAGCCCAGAGAGGACAGTTGGTGAAAACAAAGCTTTGGGAGAAGACCAGAGCAAAGAGGAAGAAATTCAAAAAGACGAGATCACTGATGCTCCTTCTGACACTTTGGCCACACCAGATGCCAAACTAGAAGCAGATCCGGAGACAGACATGAAAGAAAAATCAGATGTTGAAACTGAAATGGAGACGGCAGAGGAGAACAAAGCGCCCACCGGAGGAAATGATGAGACTCCTGCTGGTGAAGAAACAAAGCCATCTTGCTCTGATGGTGAAACAGCCTCCCAGGAGATGGTCATGCCAGCGCTCCCTAAGGTAAAATATCCTAAAACTGTCACTCTACTCCTGTTGTTGGAGCCAGACTGTGTAGCTAAGGTCGGAAACCTCAAACATAATTGATATTTGTGACTTCTGACATCTTTTCATCCCTTTTTTTCTACAGGTCACTCAAGAGATGGTCAACGCACTGCTTGTGGAGTGCCGAACAAGAACCGCCAGCAGTTCCAACAACGCAGCAGCGTCCACCAATGGAGTCCAGGGGAAAACGCAAGTGGATACAGAGCAGGGTGAAAAGACAGCAGAGGGAAAAAAGGAGCCAGTCAAGAACCACAAAGAGGTGGAGGTGAAGAAGCAGGAGAGGGAGCGAAAAGAGAGGGAGGCAAGAAAAGAAAAGGAGACAAGGGAGAAAGAGCGGAAGGAGAGGGAGAGGGAGCGGAGGGCCTGGGAGAAGGAGGAGAGGACCAGGCGTGACAGGGAGCGAGATGAAAGAAACAGGAGGGACAGGGAGAAGAGAGAGGAGGAGAGGAGGGAAAGAGAGAGGAGGGACAGGAAGAGAGCACACCGCGAGGGTTCGTCAGGGTCACGGTCGTCCTTCAGGTCGGATGGACACAGACACAGCTCCTGGAGGGATGAGCATTCTAACAACTCAGAAGCGGAGAACAAAATGGTGAGAAGACAGTCAGACAGACAGGTTGAGAAGTGACAAATTAGAAGTTAAATCTCTCCTTATTCTTATCCCATTTTTTTTGTCCTGTCATGCATTCAGGCGGAGGGAGAGGAGGAGTGTGATGACTTCCCGTTCAACATGAGTGACTTTGTGACGGTAGATGAAGTTGGAGATGTGAACGACCTTCCTTCCCCTGCTGCTCCCTCTGTTCCCATGGAAACCACAGAGGAAGTTGAGGACGCTCCGTCATCTGTCCAACAGGACACTCCAGAGGTATCACATATAACTTATTCTCTACATGGTCATTACAGAGTAGGGGCCTTAAATTTCCACAATGTAATGACATCATGGTTCTCATCCTGTTTTCTTTTATAGGAGACGCCCATGGAGGTTACCGCGGAAACAACAGACACCACAGCAACCCTGGTGCAGGCTGATGAGCACATTTCAGAGTCTGAAGCTGAGAATGTGCTGATGGCTGAGACTGCAGATGATGCTATGTCATCAGATTTATCATCCGGTCCCATCATCATCGCTGTAGCATCCCTCTCACAGGATTTACAGGCTGACGCCAGCCAAACATACATGCCAACATATCAAGCACCTGAGACTGAGATCACACCTGAGACTGAGATCACACCTGAGACAGGTAGAACCTCACACTGATTTAATCTAATTGCCAAGTGAAGGAAACACCATATTAGATTTTTTTTTCTTTAGGTTTGTGTAATAAATTTTGGCCTAAAATTTGCTATTACATTTTAGAAGCCACGCCGACAGCCGTTGTGGACTCCACCACTGAGGATCAACCCCTGCCCGCACCTGCTCCTGAAGCTGCAGCTGTCCCAGCTGACTCCTCCTCAAACAGCACAGCACCAGGAGCAGTGACCTCAGAGAATGAGAAGGATGAGACAGAGGACAGTGCTCTCAATCACGATCAGGCTAAGAAGGAGGAGATGGTGCCAGACAAAACAGAGGAGCAGGAGAAGATGCAGGATGAAGAGGACAAAGAGACGGCAGCTCCTGCTGTGCAGACAGGTATTATCATGGTGGTGTTTAAGTGTGCTGAAAACGTTCAAAAAGTACTGATACACAAACGCTGATACACTGAAACCACAAATAAAATTAGCAGCACAAACACTAATTCACTTTCAGTGAAGACAGAGCAGGTTATCTGGATAAGCACACTGAGTAAAACTAGCACCAGGTCTTTCCACATCAGTCCCTGTTCCACGTTTTAAAAAGGTCTCTGTTGCTCACAGGAAACCCTGAGAGGCCTGAGGATCAAACAAACACCAAAGAGGAGTGTGTGAGCAAAGAATCCTCTCTTCCTCCTTTTGACCCCAGCCACCCAGTTGGTAAGAATAATCACTATCTGCCATTGTGTTTTCACAGTTGTGTTCATCTGTGTTTTACATGTTTTTTCACAATATCTGACTTTGCTGATAGAGTTCACATCATGTATGTGTGTGTGTATGTGTGTGTCCACAGGTATGGAGTACTTGGTCCCAAAGACAGGTTTCTTCTGCAAGGTGTGTAACAGGTTCTTTACCGGAGCCAAAGAGGCAGAGATCAACCACTGCAAAACCCTCAAACACTATGAGAACCTGCAGGTAAGCAACACACACACACAGTTTTATCTGTGGGTGCACTGTGAAGATGAAATTTTCTGTAGCTTTCTCCTCTTCTCCACAACAACAGACCCATTACAGATTCTGATTGTGTCTGCAATTAATTAATTATATGTTCTGGGAAGACCGAAGTCAGAAGGTTTTATGGTTTTAACCCAAAGTAGAATTACCATGTGCAATCAAAATCATAGCCATAGAGCTCCCCCAGTCACCAGCCAGCTTGCCTGCATTTTGAGTCCTGCTGTGACAGCCTTGTCGTGAGGCATCGACAGAGATATTGGAATGTAGCCCTGGAAGTACTAAACTTTTAGAGGAACTATTCCTCCTTGAAATCCTCCACATTGTGGCCCCAGAAATCTCTACTCTTCTTGCACCCATGCCTCTCCCTCCAGAGAACTACCAGCAACACCGGCTTATAGAGCTTTAACTTACCTTTTGCAAATTAGAATTGAGCATTAAGCCCTGTAATGTGAATGTAGCCTTACAGAAGTCAGTATCTCCAGACATTTGTTTGGTCACAAAGAGGCAACAATATTCACGTCTAATCCAGTCTCCTTGTTCATTCTTTTGCAGAAATACTTGCAGACAACAAAGACAGCGAATGTCACCGCTAAGCCCGACTCCACCTGAATGCGGTTATGAAAATCCAGACTGAATTCACCATTCCCCTCCTTTTGTATTGTCTCTTCATTTCTCACACAGGGTCCAGATTCTCACACTGATGTAGATTAGTGCCACGTTCCGTCTCAGTTTGAATATGTGCTGTAGATTTTTCATGTGCAATTAATTAAGAGAAATGAGTTTGTGTACAGTGGAAGGTGGCTGTCTGTAAGAAGTGTGCACAATCAATAAAATGTTTGTACTAAATTGTTTGTCTTCACTCACTTACAGTGTTATGTGCTGCGTGCTCAGATAACGTGGAGTTAAAGGCATCAGCAGCTGTTTTGACAGGCTTCATTCACCTTCTGTTTTACTGCAAACTACCTGCAGTTAAGTTAAATGATGGAAACTTCTAATGTAACCAGTGGCTTTAGGTTTCCCTTTTGTTCACATTGACATTTGTTGAGTTTATGTTCACACATTGAGGCTTAGTTTCTCTTGTTTCTTTGGTGTTCTGCTGCTGTGCATCACTGAAAGCAGTTTTTCTAATGTAACTGTGTTTCTATTTAAAGAGTAATTTAACACTGCATCCACTTTTTTAAACATAAATAAAATATGGATGCAGCAGCTATCAGTAGATTCTGGTCTAATTCTGTAGTACGTATGCATAAACTAATACAAGTTCATCGAGCTACCAGAGATCAGAAGAGTCTGAGAAGGGAGTTATTGACTGAGTTTAGTGTAAGTGGGTGACGTGTAAGAGGGTAATTATCTTAAGTAGTTCAAAAGTAATGGCTTGAGGGATGAAGCTGTTGCAAAACCTGGCTGTTCTGCTCCTGATGCTGTGGTACCACTTGCCAGAGGCCAGCAGGGAGAACAGTCCATGGTGGGGGTGGATGCATGTGTCAGGCAGCGTTTGTGTTCAAAGTCCTGGATGAAGGGAAGAGAGGTTCCTTAATCTTCACATGTAACACCTGTGCTGTTCTCTGAAGTTAAGTGTTATCAAACCACCTCCACACAACTGAAGCTGTTCCATTTTTTAAAGCTAATTCCTCCAGTGAAGCCAGCAACTAGGTTATAATGACAGTGTCTCCTCTAAGGCCTTACACCCTGAACCCTCAGGGTCTGAACTGACACCACCTAACAAATGTTTGCGTGCGAGAGACTGCAAAGGTTTGAAATGGTGAATGGGACAGCACCACCATCACGTCACCTTGACGAACCCAATATATTTTTTGATTTGAAACTTTATTTTGTGTTCTTCTTCACAGCTGAGGCACTTCAGGGGTCAGTCCAGGATTTGAATGTCTTACAGAGTGGACAAGAAGTTGTCAAATCAATTTAGCATCATTAAGCAAAACCAAAAGAAACAGTAAACCATGTAATATATCCTATATTTGCAATCCCCTGATTTCATTTGTTTATTAAGGATCATCTTAAATCCTTGAATCCTTAAAATAGCGTTGTAAATAGCTATGTAAATATATTTAAATTTATTTCTATGTAAATTTAATGTGCCAGGTTAAAACACCCATGTTAGTCATGTTCATTATTTTTAAAAACTCCCCCAGGCTACCCCTGGCTTTCTTCCCCTATGTTTTAACGTCACTGTGCTATGAACTGTGGGTAATTCCTTCGGGCAAAGTCTACAGAAATGCAAACTTATGGAAACTGTGAATAAAGGGCTTAAAATATCTGGAAGAGAACCCTCATGCACTTTAAAAAATTGACAGTAGGGCAGTGCTAAGCTCTCACGCACTTCGCAGGAATGCCCCTCAAGGTACCTGAATATGGAGACTGGAATTGGGCTGTTCACTTTCTGCCATGTTCATTGCTGTTGTATGTAGCCATATTGTAAATGTGTCAACCGGTACTGTTCCAGTATTGTGCGTACAGGCTCAGGCTGAACTGGATTAGCAGACTTGTAGACTTGCGTGTGTCTGCAAGAGCTGAGGACTGTCCAAATCCATAATTCAGCCAGTCTACAAGGGGCCTCAGGCAGACTTTCTGCAGACTCCCAGAGAGTCAGATGGTTTAATTACACACAGTTCATTGCAATTTGGACACGACATATGACAAATTACAGACTAAAAAACAAAAGTTGTTACTGTGTAAAACAATTACTGTATTAAAACTTTACTTGAAGCATGTTGGCCAAAAATAATAAATGGCATTACGACACAGAAATATGTATTAATAATGCCAAATACATAAGCTGATGACATATAAAATCAGCAGTCACAGGTGTATGTTGTATCATTAGAGCAGCAGTAATATGAAATAAAAGACCAGAAAAAGAATCCACAGTGATCAATACTGAGCAAACTGTCTGACAATAGTAACAGGAGTGAATGTAGCGAGTCCTGAAACTGCCATATTCTTCAGTAGCACTTCATCACTATGTACAGAAACTATAGGATCACCAGTTAAGCAAGCATACAGGTTTGTACAGCAGCAAGTGAATCTTGGCTTTGACAATGAGGGAAACATGTCAGCAGCCACCCACAGTGCTTAAGGTAAACTATGCTAATTATGTAACACTGTTAAAGGTTATAATGTTTGTATCTTGATTGCTGTCAGTCCCTAGAACAGGCTTAACTGGAAAAAGTATCAATAGAAATGGTCTGTTTCTGTTTGACAGCACTATTCTCACCATCCACTCCTTTTAACCGTGACCCAAAGTGTCACTTGTACCTTAAAAATAGAAATTTGGATGCTGTCATTTTGCACTGAAGGTGCTGTACAAACAAATGTTTGTATGTCATTTGCACATGTGTATACAAGCTCACAAATCAATTTAAATTTTGCATGCAACATATTTGCATGAGATGTGGGAGGTAATGAATGCTCTGTGACAGCCTTGACATTTGGGCAGCCCAACATTTTTGAGCGCTCTCTGGACATTATTAGCTTGTTAGAGCTCTGGCTTGTTCACAATCATTGTTAGGAAAGGACAGGTGATTAAAATTTCAAAGCTTTATAAATACTCTGACTCCTCAAACCTTGTCCCAACAATCAGCAGCTATGTGCTCCTCTGAACAGCTGTCTAGCACCATGAAAACTAAAATGACCGATGCCCACAAATCAGGACAAGGATATAAGAAGACAGGAAAGAGTTTTGAGGTGGCTGTTTCCTTAGTTCGTAATGTAATTAAGAAATGGCAATGTCAAGTTGAGGTTTGGAAGACCAAGAAAAGTTTCAGAGAGAGCTGCTCGTAGGATTGTTAGAACGGCAAATCAAAACCTTTGTTTGACTGCAAAAGACCTGCGGGAAGATTTATGACCTTCATGGAAGAGTCATTAGAATAACACCTTGTACGTTTCCTCACCACAAGATTCAGCAGCAGAAGTTTTCAAAGGAACATCCAAACAAGCCTGATGCTTTTTGGAACAAGTCCTGTGGACGGATGAAGTTAAAATAGAACTTCTTGGATGCAATGAGCAAAGGTATGTTTGGAGAAAAAAAGGGAACACCTGTCCAACTGTTAAACGCACAGGTGGATCGATCATGCTTTGGGAACATTTCACAGGTAGAGGGAAGAATGGATTCAGTCAATTCCAGCAAATTGTGTAGGCAAACATCACAGCATCTGTAAAAAAAAAAAGGTGAAGATGAAAAGAGAGGATGGTTTCTACAACAGGACAATGATCCTCAACATACCTCAAGATTCACAATGGACTGCCTCAAGAGGCGCAAGCTGAAGGTTTGGCCATGGCCCGCCCTCACTGTCCCCCAACCTAAACATCGTTGAAAATCTGTGGCTAGACCTCAGAAGAGCAGTGCATGCAAGACAGGTCATAAATCTCCCTGAACTAGGAGCCTTTTACAATGAAGAATAGGTGAAAATACCCCAACAAGAACTGAAAGACTCTTAGCAGGATGCAAAGAGCGTTTAGACGCTGTGATACTTCCCAAAAGGGTCGCTACTAACTACTGACCATGATGAGTGCCCAAACTTTTGCCTCAGGCCCTTTTCCTTTTTTGTTATTTTGAAACTGTAAAAGGTTGAAATTAAAGAGTAGTCTTGCTTCAAATATTAGATGTGGCTTTTGGAAATCAGTTTGTCTTCTACTTACTTAACTTTTCACAGTAAAGGAAATTTTGATCAGGGGTGGCCAAACTATTGCATGCCACTGTAAATGTACCAATGTGCTGTGATTTCTCTTTTGCAAATTGAGTTCTTTAGAATTCTGCCATGTTTCATGTGGCGAAGAGGTGTCCACAAGGTAGAGAGAGAGAGGACAAATGAGCCATTAGTCAAATAACCAGGCATGCAAATTGTCATGGATAAAATTACAGGTGCGAGCTGCTGTGCACAGGAGAGACACCCATATCCAGCAGGTAAGTGTTTTCAGTTTTATTATCGGGACATATCTGTTACATAAACATGAGTTTATTTATCATTTAAAAACATATGTCAGAGTCAGTTTTGTTTATAAAGCCCTCGGTGAGGCATAGGATCACCTGTGTTTATAGCTCTAGCTCCAACTTTTTAATGAGGAAAAAATGGATGAAACCCCACTTTCACAGACTCATATACACATTTCAAAATCTAAAAATATAACCCCAAAAAAAGACAATTATATATACAGAAATGCAAGCTGTGTCCCATGTCTTCTTTGTAAGACTCCTCTGCTTTTTTATTTTCAGGTAACTGATCTTCAGAAAACAAAGGGATAAATGGCCAACGATTCCTCAAGCTTCGAAGGGTTCATTTTTATTTTTACCGGCTCAGTGGACCACATGATAAGCATTCCCGTGAACTGCTGGGCTCTATGGCTGATTGTCTCTGGGAAGCGGAGTCTCATTGAAACTGAACTTTTAACTCTCAACCTGCTAAGCACGGAAATTGTGTGTTCCGTGTGTTTTTTTCTTTCAGTGCTCCGAATATTTTCTGACGCTCTTATAGACTTTTATCGGGCTGTGGCTGTGGTGGAAAGAGCTCTGTTCCAGTGCCACATCTGTGTCGATCGCTACTTGGCGGTTGTTCATCCTGTGGTGTTCATCAGGTAACTAAAATTATATTGACTTACATCTAGGAAGTGCATTAACCTTGTTAAAATGAGAAAGTTCAGTCACCAGAAGAAAATGTTGGGATTGTACCACAAACTGAGTATTTTAAGACAAAAAAGTCATTTTTCATAACAACTAGTCCATACCCACTGAGTGCACAGTTGCCCACGTACAGTTTCACATGGTGTGTGTTTGGGATACAGGTCATAGGAAATTGCAGATTAAACAGTCAACTGAACCCATTTAGTAGAGCAATGTATTCAGACAGTTTTTGTGAATTTGATAGTACGATTGCTTTATCTTACTATATAATGACGAAAACTCTGTCTACCAAGTTTAGTAAAAATCGATATGGCGGTTAGGCCTAGATAAGAAATTAGCTCTCTAGTGCCCCCATTTTGTTTGATGGGGTCAATAATGGAGGGGTCCCCTCAGATTATGTGTGGTCATATGCCTACAAAGTTGCGTGGTGATCAGTGAAACCCTTGAGATGTTATTTATGTGATGAGCCACGCCCTCCTCAATATTCATTGCCTTATAGAATCGGTACTTCCTAATCCTTTAGGAAGTACCGTTAGCTTAGATATTTTCCTTGTTCCCAGTAAGTGCATCCTCAATTTGTGTTGCACTTGTATTTGCATGTACTGTATAAACGCTACTTTACAGCCTGAGTGCTCTGGGTGTGGCCTCAGGATCAGTCGCTGCGAGGTGACCTGTACAACCACATTCCTCTACTGGTGACTACAGAACAGTTTGATAAGGTCCTGATAAGCTTGATGGTAGTTGCTGTATTCCTGATGTTGGGTAACTAACTGGTTTTCTTCTTATGATTCAGATACAAAAAAATAAGGGATAGGGGCGCCTGCCTTGCTGCTGTTTGGCTGATTGTCATATGTAAGCAAAGAGAAATTAAGAGTTATTCACAAACATACCATATACTATGATCAGGATCCTGTAGACAGTTTTCATTGCTTTCCTTTTGCTTATCTCCAGGGTCTGGACTCTCCTATGTCTTCTTACCAGGGAATGTTACTACATTTTTAGTTTGTTCATTGGCTGTACTGGCTCCTGCCCTCTTCATTGAACTCTTCTGCAGTCTATCCATTCTCAGGATCCTGAGAAGACCTGGTCCAGGAAATAAAGAGGCTCAAGAGAAGAAGGACAGAAACCAGCAGAAGAAGAGAGCTATCAGGATCATCTGTGTTTTGCTGGTTATGCTAGTTTTTAATCTGGTTCCGTTCATTGTATTGCCGTCGGTCAATGGACTAACTCAAATTGATTTGTTGACCATAGCGTTCACGCTTTCCACTGCTGGAAGTTCAGCACAGGGTTTTTTATATCTCAGCAGGTCTGGGAAGCTGCCATGTAAGGGCAAACGCTAAAGCCATATTCTGTTTTCTGTTTGTGTTCCTTGCTTCATGTTACTCACTCATGTTTAATCTGCTTCCTGTTTTATTTTGTAGATTCTCTCCTCATGTGTCGTGTCTGGTTTTACTTCCTGTCTTTGTGTGTTTTCCCGCCTGTTTTCTGTCACACTTGTCTCATTAGTCCTTTACTGTTTCATGAGACTTCCCTTCACACCTGTTCTGTATTAGTCTTGTCTGCTCCACCCTTGTTGTTCTCTATTAGTTTTCAGTATGGTTTTTGTTCTGCTTTCGTTTGGACTTTGAGTTGCCTGCCTGTACTGGATGTTTTCAATCAGCTACATTAAAGCTTGTTTTTTGTTAGAAACTCAGACTGTCTGTTGGTCTGCATTTGGGTCCTCCTCTGAACTGACACGTGACAATAGCAGCTAACAATGGATGTGTGATTTACAAGATTTGTAGTTCTCTTTGTATAAGGATGGAATGGAAATACTGTATATTTCAATGGAAATGTTGTAGTTCAAGACAATATGTCACCTCTCCTTTAGTTCTTGGAAGTCTAATAATAATAAAAGTCTCACAGATTAAAGAGTTATAACGTCACTCATGTAATTACATTACATTTGTCAGGTTGGCCAGGAACGAGACAATAAAAGAGTGAGAATGGTTTTCTAATACGTTCGGCATACCAACTTCAACAGGTGGTATTATGTCAATATTGTTTTTACAAAAAAATGAACACAGCTTTAAGTCCAAATTTGAGGTACTCAACATATTTCCATTTCAGGCGTCTGTATTCTTCTAGTTTTCATTTTGGAGGGAAATGTACTTTCTACATCATTACTACAAGTTAAAGTGACAGTAGCCAGAAGAAAATGTTGGCATTGTAAGTTTCTGTAAATCATGGATATGTTTTATTTACTGGATACATTGAAACTTTTTTTTTTTTAACAAACAATACAACAACACGACAGCAACAGTCGTCAAGACAAAAAGGAAAAACACAAGAGATAGGCAGTAAAATAAAATACCGCAACACCCAATACATTGGGGCCGAGGCAAATCGTTAAGGAGCATAGCAGTCACAGTCACAGGTATATTCACAGAAAATATTTCCGATAACTGACAGGCAACATTCTTCCAGAAGACAGTAACGGGGGGGGCACTCCCAGAACATATATATGAACGTACCAGCGGCACCTCGAGAGCAAAGTGTACAATGAAAGACGGTCACAAGACCCATCGCGTGGAGCCTTCTTGGGGTGAGATAGGTCCGGTGGACATAGTTCAAGTTAATCTGTTGGTGATTTGGATTGTGAGGTCAACAGGATGTTGGACCATCCTGAGTCCCAGTCCACATCTTGGTTCAGTTTTGGCACATCTTTCCTCCATGTCCTGTTCAGGGGGAGGTCCTTGTGAGAGGACTTTAATAGAAGGGCATAAAAGGTAAAGACAAAGCCCCTGGAAGTGCCTCTGCTTGTGATGAGTTTATGGAAGGGATGCTGATCCAGTGGCCGATTCCATGGGACCCCATGGGCCCTAAGGGCTGCTCTCAATTGTAAATAAAAAAAGAAAGAGGAACCTGGTAAATTGTAGTGATGTCTCAGATCCTGAAAAGAGCGAAGACCTGTGTTATTAAAAATATCTCTCAGAGTGTGAACACCCTTCCTTTCCCACTGGGGGAAAGTTATTGGTCTTCGTCCTATTAAATATTGGATAATCTAAATGCCACGAACACTGGATAGCACCAAGTTTCTAGGGGTTCCACCAAATTTGGATAACGTGTGATGAGTGGGCTGAATTTGAGTTGACATTGCCTTATGAAGTTGTTCGTAAAAATGACATCCTGAAGTCTGAAGGGGGAGACCAGCTCCTCCTCCAGGTCATGCCAAGATACGGTGGCCCAGGGGGTCTGGATACATTGAAACTTGACATTTGACATTTACGCAACACTGTGTGTGTGTTAATGTGGTTAGATTTAGGCAGGCACAAAAGCAACTTGGTTACACTTAGGAAAAGATCATACCTGGGTTAAAATACCCAGTTTGCCAAATCCCAACAGGAAAAGCAGCAATGTCACGGAAGAAACAACCTGTCTTTGTTCCTAAAAGCAGCTGGAAACTTAGTGTCAGGTTGTTACCAAACACCCATATTTGGTGCCTTAGAAGCTGCTGGAAACACAGCAATGATTCGCTAAATCACAGCTGGTGTTGTTGTTTGTTGGTCTTGAACAGTGGTCTGCAGCTTGGCAGGGGTCTTACCTAGCAGATGTTGAAATTTGAAGCCTTGTCACGACCCTACTTATAGACTTATTTGTCATATTTTTTCACAAATACATTCTTCAACTGTATCTCTTCATATCTAATTTGTGTACATGCATCAGTTAAGTCATTTTGGCCTGGCTTAGAAGAGCAGAGAGGCGTGTCGGTGCGTTGCACCTGTCTAGCAGGTTGGATTGGATGAACTTTGTGGGGGGTGGGGGGTGGGGAGGGAGGGATCAGCAGGACAATGACAGAGGGGAGGAGGGAAAAAGGAAAAGAATGTGACAAGTGAAAAGCAGTCACAGATATTAACATGAGGAGGAAAGACTGCAGAGAGGGAGAGAGACTGAAGTGTTGGAAATACGCTGCATCTGTTTACTGACACAGAAATAATCTCTGGGATCACTTCAGGCCTCAGAACAGGTAAGGCATATTTATCACACTGGAATTTTTTTTTCAGGAATCTGTGTCTCACATGTTGTCTTTTATCATGTTATGAAGTTCTGTTTCTACAGTGTCTGCATAGTGTCTACTCCATCCTGATGTCTGTGGTATATTTGCAATAAATAAAAAGGTTTTCTACACTGTTATCTCAACGTAAGTCTGTGAGATAGCAGACAATAGTATGTATAAGCACTGGTACTTGATGCTCCATCATTATCAGTAGGAAAGTCCATGTTCTTGTGAGGACACACAGGTTCAAGTACCACAGTGTTTGTTATAGTTTTGTTAGAGTGTGTGAAAGAATGTGAAAAGCCATTTAATGGGTGCTGTTGGATAAGCAGACATTGTAGAAAGTGTAGATTACACCTATTACTGACCCACCTCTTGTTCCTACAGAGGCTGAATACACTTACTTTGAACAAAAGCATCTGCTAAATGGATGTAATGCTAATGTGTTGGGAAAGAATGGCAGATAATACAGGTGTAGGCACCAGTCACTTTTATCAATAGTGTTTGGGGCCTGTTTACATTGCAGCTTTACAGTTTCACCCAGCAGAACTCAACCCATGACTGATTTCTCAACATGTAACAATGTACTGAATGGTGCTGTTGACAGGTGACGTAGAGCCGCGTTGTATAACACCTGAGACATGAGAACCGAGGAACAAGTTTAAATATGTGTCTAAGATGTGACCATAAACAGAAGAGCAGGGAGAATACCGGCCAGCGGACAGACGGGAAAGGCTCAGTTTGGTCTTTTCCTGGAACGTTTGCTGAAAGACACTTGACTCAGCCACCCCTCTCACATTTTATGTTTGAGCGGTTGAAAGGAGACGCATTGATTGATGCTAAGAGGCTTTTTTTTTCCACTACGTGAATGCACTTCACATTTCTAAACGGAAAAAATTTAAGATAAAGTTAAACACCTTGAGGGCTGACAGGAAGCCATGCTCTCTCATCACTGCCTATTCTGTGGTGATTCAACTGAATATTTTGAGGTTTAGAAGGGACGAAGAAGTTCAGTCACCAGAAGAAAATGTAGGAATTGTACATTTCTGTAAATCACAAATACGCTACATTTGCAAGTTTCATACGCATCATATCAATGTTTCTAAAATGACACAGTATATGAGCTGACTTTGCCATCAGGAGGTGAAGAGGAAGGTGGATGTGACACACTGGCCAAGCTGCAGATTTCTGTTTAAGGCCAACAAACAACAAAAACCATTGTGTTTTAGTGAGTCATTGCTGTGTTTCCTGTGGCTTTTTAGCCCCTAAATGTGAATGTTTTTTAAGCAGCATGTCGCTGTTTTTCCGTCGGGGATTGCGCATGAAAAAGCAGTTGTTTTTTACAAAGACATTATTGTGATGCCAGTGTGGATTTTAACACCAACACCGGGTACTCTGAGCCAAAACATGATCATTTTCCAGCCCTAACCAAGTGTTTTTTTTCCACTGAAAAAAGAAACTATTTGTTTTAACTTAAAAACACAAGTGTCCAGGCTGCCTTAGATTATCAAGTTGACTGAATCTGAGAAGGCACGTTGAATGATTACAAAATTACCTGAACTTGTCTTCTCAAATTCAGTCAACTTAAAATTTTAATGCAGCCTGAACACTACCTTTTTTAAGTTAAAACAAATAGGTTATTTTTTACAGTGTGTGCCTAAACCTAACTACACATTAACCACATGGAAACATAAAGAAACGTAAAGTCATCTCATCTGATGCATGATAACGTACAAATGTAGCATAGCCATGGTTCGCGGAAACATACAATGCCAACACTTATCCGGCAATGGTGAAAATGACTCAACATAAAGATGGAAGTATCTACATTTTAAGTTTAATTTTAAAATATGACATTAGCAACAGACTGTATATATTAACTGTGTCAAATATGGGGGATTGGAAAAGTTGGTATGTTGGTAAAAGTAAACGTGACTTAGTGCAATGGAAACAGATCAAGCGAATACACAATGACATACAGTCAACATGTCACTATTGCATAGACCACTGCAAGCTCTCTTTGACGTCTCTGTTAACATCCTTATTTGTAATTTTAGTTGTTAAAAATTTGCTGTTTCCATCATCTAGTTACATCTCGATTATTACATCCATTGTTTTCCTTCATTTGAGGTTTGACTGGTGCTCTTTCACACCACTTTGTTGCACCCTTTTTTTACACTTTTTAAGTTTAATTAAGAACAAAATATTTTAGGTTTAGTGTTTGGGTCAGCTAACTCTAACCCAGATCAGGTCATGTAAAAGTGAATGAAAACTAACAAGAAAAATGGAAGTGATAGAAATGTATAAACTTGCTTCCCGGTGACGATGCTGCCGATGAGTTTATGTAACCAGTATGGATGAAATCTTGATCCAAAGCTTTGACGCACATGGCTCCATAACTATAAATACCTAATGTCATGAGAGAAACACACAATCAACAGTGTCTCATTTCCTTTCTGTTTCAACTAAGATCATTATGCTCAGGTTGTTTACTGCATACCTCACTCCTTTGGCTGCAGCTCGCCAATAAGAAACTGGCACTACCTGTATTGCAGCTGCTTGTGTGTGCTTGTTTCCGTTCCTCAGGTATAGAGAGCTGCTAATGAGCTCCTTCCATTCTTTAAATCTATCCAGGATTAGTTCTCAGTTAATTATAATTTGTGCGTGTGTTTGTGTGTGTCTGCTATTTCCTAGAAACGTAGTGCGGACAATGAGAGAGACAGACAAGCATAATTAAACTAATCGGCAATTACACTGCTTACTAAGTGTATGACTCAGCATTTTAGCTGCTAAATAAACAACCGATTGTGCATAACTGTGGCTGACGCCTATGCTACCATGAAATAATGTGTTCATATGATCTCCCAAGTCAGTACAAAGTTGAGTAGTTAAAAATGATGGTGAAAATGAATAAAGACTTAACAATTCAAGGAAGTAAAGCTGCAGAATCCAAGATATCCTGACTTTTAGTTCCCAAAGTGGGTCAAACTCCCAAAAATATTTAATCTTACATTTCTCATAACACAGCTTGCCTCTGTGCGCAGTTTACATGTTCTCCCCGTGTCAGCGTGGGTTTTCTCCAGGTACTCCAGCTTCCTCCCACAGTCCAAAAACATGCAGGTTAATTGGTGACTCTAAATTGTCCCTCAGTGTGAATGGTTGTCTGTCTCTATGTGTCAGCCCTGCGATAGTCTGGTGACCTGTCCAGGGTGTATTACAGAAAATGAATGAATGAATATATATATATTTCAAAAAGAAAAATAGACATTATAATAAAATAAAAAGCCCCAGATGCCGACTCAGAACTTTTACGTATACGTACAAGTAGTAATAGTACAGTGTAAAAATACTTTGTCAAAAGGAAAAGTCCTGCATTCACTGTGTTACTCCAGTGTAAGTATTAGCATCAAAATATACTTCATGTACCAAAAGTAAAAGTACTTATTAGATGATCCATTTCAGAGCCATGCTGGGTTGTAATTACTGGTGCATTAATGCATCACTTTGATGTTACAGCTGGTGAAGGTGGAGCTCATCTCACTATATAATGACGAAAACTCTGTCTGTGTGTCTGTTCCACGTTTTTCTCCTCACTGACTCGGTCAATCCATGTGAATTTTGGCACAGTGGTAGAGGGCGCTAGAGAGCTAATTTCTTATCTAGGCCGAACCGCCATATTTTTAATCAGCTATGTAGAACAGGACGCCTCAAGGTGACTGGAGAAATTTAACTCTAATTGGCAACTGGGTGGCGCTGTAACAACAGATGCTTAAAAATGCTTAAAAATGGCTAAAATGCAACCAATCGCTGTGGCTCCCCCTGTGGACCAATGTTGTTGTTTTTTTTTCTTCTAATTTTTGGTATGGTATGATACGGTATGCTGTACTCAATGGGTATGGACTAGTTATAATGACTGAAAAACTGCTCTGTAGTTTCATCTATAATAATTCATGACCATTTATTAGTTGATTATGCTATATTTTGAGTTATTAATTTGAGACTTTAAAATAAAAGCAGAAAAATAAATGTAGTGGAGTAAAAAGTAAAATATTTTCCTCGAACTTTTGCTTAATTACAGTATTAATGTACTTTGTTATGTTTCACTACTGTTAACATGAATACATTCATACATTTTTCCAACTTTAGTACATATATTTTTCATGATAGCAGTTGCAAAGTATTCTGTTTTTACTCAATACTAATAACTAACAACTACAAATATTTCTAACATCACAACTCATAATTAATCAGAGGTCTGGGCAAAGCCCCCAATGTCTTCAAATCCTCGAAACGCCCCTGATCCACACCCTTAGTTTGTAATGTCTGTTTAAAAAATGCAGCCTGGTGACATCACTTTGACATCAGCAGGGTGATTTTTTTTACTTGACAAAGCTCCTCCAAAGACACAGAGGAAACTATACACGACTAATCTTCATGTGTGATATCAGGTTGTAGAATGTTAAGTATTGTGAAGTATATGTTGCTAATTGCTTTTCTTCTTCAACAAGCGGATAAACTTGCAGCTTGTTAACACCTGAAACCAGCTGCCTTCCAGCTATGAGATTCAGTTTACAGCACTGATGACGATGCTACGACAGATGTCAGAATTAAGTATAAGCTGTGTCTGTAGAGAGGGAACATTTTGCTTTGACTCTCCCCTCCAAACAACTTACAGTTTAGTAGAGTAACTGAAGCTGTGCTTGAGAAGAGTATTACTGTAATACGCCAGTGGCAAATAAAAAGACAAAGTGATACTCTATCTGTTGTGTTGTATTTAGGCAGTGTTAAACAGTAAAGCTGGCATCTTTCTCATTCCATGAAAAGACTTCTAGTACTCCCCTATCCAGTATGTGGCACTCTCTTAAAAAATTTCTTACAAGTATGTCGTTTATTAAATTGTTTTTGAAAAGGTTCAGTAGTTTCCTAAAACCTGTGGTCACTGTAGTTTTTGGTGTTCAAGTTAGTATCTGGTGCAGCAGGAAGGTGTATGTGGAGTTGAATCGAGATAAACTACAGTGTGTGTGTTCATGATCAAGAACATGTCAGCCACTACAACAGTGTGGCTCACTGATGTGTGTTTAATAGTTTAGTTCTATGCCACAGAGGTGTAAGATATAATCAGTATATCAATACTCATTAGTAGACACACTCATTGTTGGTTTGCATCTGTTATTAGTAAGAAGAATATAGAATTTTACTAGACTTGTCTTTTAAGGTTGCCGTTTGATATTTACGGCCACAGAACAAACAGGAAATGTGGATGACTTTCAGGTTTTGAGTTTGTTTTCATATTTAACATTTTATTGATGAAGTTACATTCAACAGGATGAGCTGAAATGTTCTCGCCAAGCCGGAATATCCAGATCTTGTATAACTACTCACGTGTAGGGTTTTAGTGTCAGTGTGGGTGTGTTTGAGTGCAACATGCACACATTCATTCAGACGGACTCACATTCTACCTGCATACAGACAGGGGTCAAACTGAAGCAGTTCATGGGTAAGGATAGAGGTAAGATTAGTTTTGATTGTTTGGCTGTTGATTCATAGCAGACCTAATGACACCCTAATGATACTCTGGATAAAGAGTATCATTGCCAATGATGATATGACTGATTATTTAACTCTGTATTAGAGTGTCAGTATGTGAGCCAGATAAAGAAGAAGAAGAGGCTATACTTTATTAACCCCTGAGGGGAAATTCAATTTTTTCACTCTGTTGTCATGTACACACAGGCCTGAAATACACACACACGCACAAACAGGATCTATACATGCATTAAATGGCGAGATGTCAGGGTGAAGGGGCAGCCTTGGACAGGCACCCTGAGCAGTTGGGGGTTTGCTTGGCAGGGCGTGGGAGGCGAGCCCGGCACCTCTCCAGCTACCAGTCCATGCTTCGTGTTTGGTCTGTACCCGGACTTGAACTGGTGACCCCCTTGTTCCCTAGCCAAGTCCCTATGGACTGAGCTATTGCCGCACACTGAGATGATTTCGTATCAGTCCTATGATTATTGGGTCAGAAGGAGAATATATAAAAAGCTTGGGCACACAGGGAATAAAGAGAGTGGAAATTAGACATTAGGAAATTAGTGCCAATGTAGGGAGCCAGTAAAGCTGCAAAGAAAGTAGCACACATCTTACTTTCACATTAAACTGCCAAAATCACTAACTATAGCTAACAGCACCAGTATAGATGACAGGACGCAATTCTTCCAACACCCATGAGGTCACCCTAGTTGCCATGCAACCAGTAGATTTCTACAAGGTGTCATTCCTTACCTGACAGACGCCTGTTTGACACAATAGTGTTCGGAGGCCACACACATTTTTTCTGAGGGGGGCTGCACTTTGAGCAACTATGCACAATAATAACCATTATGTAACCCAAAGTCAGGACATGTCTGCTCATGAAAAATATATTTTTTCATTGCTTTTAGCACCACAAGAGTGCAGGAAAAAAATCTCAGAGGTAAATATCACAAACCTGGACAAATCACACAAAACTTATCAGCATGTTAAGGATGGTTAATGGACTTGGACTTGTGTAGCACCTTTCTCGCTCCAACCACTTAAAACAGTTGTCACATTCACCCGTTCCCGCACACATTTATACACTGGTGCCTGAGGCTATCATATGAGGTGTCAGCTGCTAGGATCAGTATAAACAAACACACACACTCACACATCGATTGCACGGCTACCAGGAACAACTTGGGATTCAGTATCTTGTCCAAGTTGACATACAGCCTGGAGGAGCCGGGTATTGAACCACTGATCTTCTGATAAGTGGACGACCTGAGAAACATCCTGAGCCACAGCCGCAGCACTAGAAAAAAGAGTCACTGAAAGAATTGATTTAGGTGAACTGACTTAATTTGAATTTTGCTTTAAAACTCTTAACGCCACAGCAAAACAGCGGGTGTGCTGCAAAAGGGTACAAGTGAGGAAGATGAAGTATAAACCTGCAAGTCAAGTTTTAAGGTTTAGATGATGAACCTGACTTTGATTTTTACCTGAATCCTCTGCATCGATACTGTCAGTGATTGATTGGGTAATCAGCTGAGGCCTTGGTAAATCTACACTCATGCAGATTGTGAGTGTAGACTGAAAGCGAGGCCTTTTCCCGTATGTGTAAATCTGGCTTCACAGTATTTCACATTACCATAGGAACCTGTTTGAGCTGTTTCTGACGATGCCTGCAAGTAAGGAACAGTAGATTCATATCTTTCACAGCAAAGACACAACAACTAGCAGATCACAAAAAAAGGGCAAAGGGGATCAAGAATATAATTTATCATTATAGTTTTACTGTATATATCATGAATGACGTATTTCTGTCTAATGGCAGCACTGTCTCTCATACAGCTTAACAGTGGATGGCAATGGCGCTGCCTGCAGCCTTTCTGTCTGAAGACCAGTTCACCTGCTCCATCTGTCTGGATGTGTTCAGGAACCCAGTCTCAACACCATGTGGCCACAGCTTCTGCCAGGCCTGCATCTCTTCCTACTGGGATGGACCAGGAGGAGGAGTTGGAGCAGGGGGAAGGGGCGCCAAGTCCTACCAGTGTCCCCTCTGCAAGGAGTCCTTCCGCAAGCGACCAGAGCTCCATATCAACCGAACCCTGAAGGAAATCACCGAACGGTTCAAGGAGATGGCCAACTCCGGGGTGCCATGGGATGGAAGAGATGGAGGAGGAGTAGAGAATCCAAACTCACATCTGCACCATCATCATCACCTGGCCCTGACATCGTCATCATCACCCCAGAGGCTGGGGGAGATGCCAGAGACAGTCTTGGCTGAGATGATGACTCGTTTTCAGATGCTGTCAACTCCTGTCCTTCACCCCCAAAGCCCCGGTTCAGTCAGTGCTCATCAGTCCTTCCAGGCGCAGAACCATGAGCCCCATGACCCACCTCCGCCCTACTCACCTCCACCGTACTCACCTCCCCGCAGGTGCGAAACTACATACGCTCTTAGACTACATTAAAATGGGTTTCATTCAGCTTCATCTTTAATGCTCCACTAAGAAAGGACATTACTAAAAACCCAAGTATGGGGAGTGTGTAAACGTTGCATAATAACAGCTTTAATGAAACACAAAGCAAAAAAGCAAACATGCAGTGACAGAGACAAGTGGAATGTGGGATCATTAAATCATTAAATAAAAAGGGTTCATCCGCACAGTAGGTTTTGGCCTGTTAGTGGCATGAGTAGAAGGTCAAGGACTAAACAACAACATTGAGACTTGTCCTGTGGGGATCATTAAAATTCATCGCAAATTAGATTTTTGTCACTTGTTAATCTGTGGTACAGAGTTTTGATTTTAATTACCGAGTTACTTGATATTTAGTATCGTTTTTGATACTCATATTGTAGTACTCGAGATTGATCTTGGCTCCGAGACAAATTTTTGAAGGTCTCAGTCTTATCTCCGACTGGACTGCATTTTTAGTTGCTCCTGTCTCAGTCTCAGACAAAAAGGACTCTGGATTTGCAAGTTGCTTTTTAAAAAAGATGGCAGCAATCAGCAACATAGCTTTTAGGTTAGCAGCATTGCAGCAAACATGTTGCAAAAGACAAAGCAGAGCACTGACAGCTTGAATACACCACCATGATTAAAAGGGGGTGTAAGATATTAGTTACAGTGAGAGGAGTTGGTCACACGAGACTCTACTTGCCTGAAAAATGACTGAAATGATTAATCGGTTATCAAAATCGTTGCTGATTAATTTTCCTTTCCTTTGTTGTAATGTTACGACAGGTACACACTGAGTGGCTCCATTGATTCTCCCCCGAATCTGCCTCTTTGCCCCGCCCACATGAGAGGTCTCGAGTTCTTCTGCCGTACCGACAACACCTGTGTCTGCTGCACCTGTGTGGAGACAGCGGAGCACCGAGGACACAATATCATCCCTGCCAAGAGAGAGTGGCACATCAAGAAGGTTTGTGTGTGTGTGTGTGTGTGTGTGTGTGTCAGTCAGTTAGGGAGAGTTGTCTAAAGGCCCTGACACACCAAGCCAACAACAACACCCTTGCTTTTGCGGTGTGTCACTCACTGTTGGCACTAGTCGGCCCTTGGTGTTAAATCTGCAGTGGAGTTGTCAGTGCGAGAGATCACTGTTGATTGGCAGTTTAGCTCGGTGCATGTGGGAAAGGAAACAAATGACTAATGTCAAGAGGGCATGAGACTGAAACAAATGAGTTACTTCCTCTCACACATGCGCAGAATGTACGTGCTGCTTGGCCATTGGCTAGAGTCTTTGTGGTGTGTTCAAGTGCAACCTTTTGACCAAAACACAGGCAACATGAGGCGATGCAGTCGGCCTTCATCGCCACTAGTGTTTTTTTATGTTGGTTTGGTGTGTCAGGGCTTTAACTGGGGACAACCTTATGTTTACACTGTAACTGTATTATTGAAAGACATATTGTTTCATTGAGGTCATATTAAAGACAAAAACACTGGTGACTTTGGCATCGTAATAGAAAACATGAATTTGACTCAGTGACAATGAAAATAAACAGGCTGAAAGCAACAACAAGACAGAAATAATTTGTAAGATACCATAACTACATGAATAAAGGATAGGTTAAGGCACATTATATATGGAGCATGTGCAATAATGCAAAGAGCATCAAAAGGCGTGTTTGCACTCAACGACCTATTTGAAGGATGTTACTGACCATCTTAAACTCTCCTTTTCTTGCAGCCATGGAAATTCTTATTCAAAAAAAGCTTGTGTTTCCCACATATTTGTGTTTGCATATACTGCATAGGTGTATCTGGTGTAGAATATGTGACAAGCACCAGGCTTCAGGGTCAGGATAAGGCTAGTTGTCACACAGTGAGGTTAATACTGACCAAATGTGTGTGTGTTTTCTGTCTTCTCCAGTCCCAGTTAGGTATTGCAGAGGTGGAGCTGAAGGATCAAATCTGTGAGAGAGAGAGGAAAGTGGAGGAAATACAGAACTCTTTACGAGAGATACAGGTGCGTTTTCAGTCTGTGTCAAGGTGGGTTCTTCTTCACGTTTAGCTCTGGTCTAAAACTGTGGATACATTTAAGAATTAGCACCAATTAGAACTAATTCCCACCAGACTGACAACTGCGGGGGAGTTCACTCACTTAGGACGGACATATTTAAAAAACAGATAATGTTAAAATCCAGATATATCTGGAAGTATGAGTTTGTGCACAGGTGCCGGAGCAGTCTTCAGTAATGTGGGACTGCTTTTTGGTTCTGTATAAGCTTTTAAAAGTGTTTTATAGAATGTGTGTATATAACTAACCTCCCAAAAATTATGGGTTGAAGCATTTTTGGAAAATGTACAAAAGGTCAAACAAACTGTCACTTCTCCTTTCTTGCATCTTGTTGTGTGTGCACTTAATTTGGCATTTTTCAACTTTTGGCTCCCCCATGTGGTAGTATCTAAGAAGACACTGTGGCAGGGGGGAAAACACAGTTTTCACAAATTCTGTCCTCAAACAAAACCTATTTTATTTCAGTGTGTTATTGTTTTGGAGGTGTTGTGCATCTATAGTTATAACAAAGGATTTTTTTGAGGGACAAAGAGAAACAGCCTGCACCACAATCACATCATTAATATGGTAATGTAGTGGAGTGGAATCCCATCCCAGGGATTTCGCATATTTGTCTTTGAGTGTGTCTCATTTTCTCATACAGAAGTGTGAAATTATATAAAAAAAAAATATATAATTTCACATTGGGATCAGTTGCACCACCTTTGCCAGTTTGCACTATATACTGTAAATAATATTGTGCATACTGGCAAATGTGTAGCTACAAAATTCCAGGCCTCCTGATAATAGTTTGCATCTTCCCTTACATAAATAGACATTTCCAAATTTTTGAAAATGCAAACATTTTTTTTTTTTTTAAAAAAGAGCTTAAAATTTCATCAGAATGCAGGAAATGAAGTGTTCCCCTCCAATGTTGAATTGAAACCTATGCCCTTGCCCCCAAGGCAGCACTTTTTATTGATTTGTCCCACACAACTACATATACATACTATAAACAAAACTACACCACAGTCACATGACTCCAACTTCGTCGCCACATTGAGGCTGTAAAGCTGTGCTTGGCGTGATGACATTCTGTACTCTCATTTAGCCACTTGTTACCCTAATAAAAAAAAAACACGTAAAAGCTTCAAAACTCATCAGTAGGGTATTTACTGACATATTATACGTTGTACAACAAAACATGAAAGTATCTAAAGCATGTGTTAACCACAGACTTTATTTCAGGCGTCTAACCCATTAAAATCTATTTTATAAAAAACATTGACTTCAAGGCGAGGGAACTGTAAGTGCAAAAGTGCCAACTCATTTCCAGGTTTTAGGATTCCTGCACCACTCTGTTGTGAAAATGAACCTGGGGATGTTATGGGACTGGTGGATTTCAAACCAGTAGCGGGGAAGGGCAAACAAAAGCAAGGTTGTAACAAGTTATTTTTGGGGTGTTCTTGTGATATTAATGCTGAAATTTCATCAGTTATTCATTACACTACTTGTTAGTGGGAAAAGTAGTATTATTACTGTTATTGGTAACACATTACTGCCGAACACTGTCCCCTGCACACTCTTTATCAGTGGTTTCTGCCATAGTAAAGGGTCTTCCAGTCTACTCCATCGTTTGCTCATGAGCTTATAGAAGTTGCCAAACACAAACTTCCAGTGGGTGCCTTTAAACACCTCACCCCTCCTGCTGTTCATCTTCTATCCAGGCCGCTGCTGAGAGAGAGACAGAGGGAGCTGTTTGTGTGTTTACAAAGCTGATCTCCAGTTTGGAGCGCTGCCAAGCTGAAGTCTTGGAGGTAAATAACACTGACACAGGGAGTGTGGAGAGAATCTTCTATCAATATCTCAAAGCCTTTTCTGTTTTCATAGAAATAAAAGTAGTTCTCTTACCATTATTAACAGTATTAACTGAGCTCCATGGCATCTGTTATTCCCAGGTGTTAGAGATGACTCGGCGGGCGGCTGAGCACAAAGCCAAAGGCCTGCTGAGAGAGCTGGAGGAGGAGCTAACTGAGCTGAGAAAGAGGAGAACAACACTGAGTGAGCTGGCTCTGTCTGAAGACTGCATGTTCTTTCTCAAGGTATGCTAACCCTTTAGGAAAATAGTTCTTTTTTTTCTTTCTTCTTAAGGAAATGTGTGGGAAAAGTGATGTTTTAAATATAACAAGTTCAAATTTAGAATGCATTTATTTTTTTTAATTCATATGATGGTTTTTTTGCCCAATAAAATGTGTCCCTACTTTTCCAGGGAGGCTGAGTTTTGGGAAAATACACTCCTTGTACATTTTACAAAATTGTGTTTTTCATTTGGCTTGGACTCGAATACTAGAATATAATTGGTAGGAAACACTTTTATCTGTTCAGGAAATTATTTTCATTACGGACCAAGTAGTGGGTAATGGAGGGTTACTTTGTGTCAGTACAAAAATGTCCCAACTGACCCCTCTCTCCCCTACCCATACTCCAATTTGAGAAACTATGTGTTACATGGTTAACATGGAGAACTCTTCAAGTGATCTACCAGCAGATAGAGACATTTGAAGATCATTTTCCTCATCATGATGTTCACCAACAAGACAGTCTCAAAAAGCTGATGCATTTCTTTACATCTGTTGAAGCCACGTCTGTTTTTGACGTTTCTTCCCTCTGCAGACATTCTCTGCCCTGTCCACCCCTCCACAAGCTAAGGACTGGTCCAATGTCTCTGTGGTGTCTGAGCTGACCTCAGGGGTGATCCTCCGGACTGTCAATCAAATGATGGAGCGCTTTCAGGAAGAGATGCAGAAACTGCCAGAAGTCTGTAAGTGTTCGTTTAGACCAAGAGTACAACTGGATTGTCAAGTACAGACGTTGAATTTAAGAGAAACTGAAACTGCAACTCTGGCGTTGCAAGACAGTGTCTTATTTTTGTTACTGTGGCACAGGACTGAAAATATCCCATGTTTTTTTTGTTCTGGAAGCTCTACTATGTTTCTTGGCTCTTTGATTCAGAGCTTAGAGTATAGGAGTAAATTAAAGGAAATGTTCTTTTCCCTTATTAACAGGCCAGCGATCTTTGGCTGTACCCAGGTCCAACCCAAGTAAGATTCTGATCAGCTAATAGCACAAAATGTGATTTCGTTCATTTTTTTATCCTGTTCAATTCAATGAATCAATATAAAATGTGGCAAAATAAAAAAGAAAGTAAGTATATTTATACTCTTTTGTTTGCAGAGGTAAGGAGGGTTCAGGAATATGCAGGTAAGGGTTTTTTTCTGTATAGCTTGTTGTCACTTTCACTCAGTTGTCATATGTGGTGTTATTTTTAATCACCAACCATCACTCTCTTTCTCAATCTGTCAGCCGACATCACTTTAGACCCCAACACAGCCCACCCACGTCTCATCATCTCAGCGGATGGGAAGCAGGTGCACTGTGGCGAACGCCATCAGACGGTACCCGACAACCCTGAGCGCTTTGACCGGGTGGTGTGTGTGTTAGCCAGCCAGGGCTTCAACTCAGGACGGCATTACTGGGAGGTAAGTGAGCCTCAGTGTGAAGCTGTGTACAAGTCAGTGGCAGAGGGCACGTGTGTGAAAGCCAACCAGCCTCAAAGCTTAATTCCGAGTCAGCAAGCTTTAAGGAGTGATTCACCCAAAAACAATATACATTGTATAAATTCTTCACCTCCCAAGGCTCTCTGTGGTCCCAGAAAAAGTTTTCCATCGAGTGGAATTAAGGAGAGTGGAGCGCCCCAAAAAATTAAAGCATATCAGTGCAAACAGACTTTGACTGAGGCTGAATTATAGACAGCAAAAACAGCTCGAAAATGTCTGAAAAATCTTGTGAAAATTATTGTGCAGTATTATCCAGGTGTCTGAATTTGTTGTGTGCATGTCCACAAATGTCCACAATTATCCAGTCTTATGCTCAGTGCTTCCCAAACACAGTCTGGCTTTGAAGAGAGCATAGATAAGTTTCACTTCTAGTTCAGTTTTAAATGGTAAGGTTTGCACTCTCTGCAGTAACTGTACAATGCTGCCCTCTTCTAGGTGGAGGTGGGAGGTAAGACTGACTGGGACCTGGGAGTAGCGAGCCGGTCCGTCAATCGGAAGGGCAAAATCACCGTAAGCCCTGCCAATGGCTACTGGTTCCTCAGCCTGCGGGATCGGACCGACTACGCCTTTCGGACAGAGCCCTCAACCAGCCTGACAGTCAACCTCAGACCCTCCCGGATCGGAATCTTTGTGGACTGCGATAAGGGACTGGTGTCCTTCTACAACGTGGAAGCCAGATTGCTCATCTATACATTCACAGATATTTTTTCTGACACCATCCATCCATTCTTCAGCCCCTGTACTAACAAATCAGGACGGAATGAGGCTCCGCTAATCATTTGCCCTATTGCAACATGGGAATGAAATGAGCTTGAGGACGTCTTCACTAATGAGGAATGCTTCCACATGCTTTCATGTATATTTAAAGAAGACTGAGTTGCACAAACACACCACTGGAACAGACCACATCTGTGGTGTGGTTGTTTTATGCGCCAATAGCAACACTGTTAGACTGATGTTAGCAGTAGCCGCTTGAAACAAGGTTCCCTGTACATCTTCCAGCAGCATATGGCTAAATCAGGTGCAAGGACTGATTATTTTACAGGCTTTAAATGTGCAGACTAATGTTTCAACATCTCTGTGTCTTCACCACAGTCAAAGGTGGTCGTAAGCACCTGTTTAACTTTGGTGGCACCATTGTCAGTCGACACATTCTGCACTGACTCCTGCAGAAGTCTGGGGGGAATTTCCCTGAGGATACATTTTGACAAACTTAGCAGCTAAACTGACCATTTTAAGGCATTTTGAATCAAAAACCGAGATCAGGGGTTCTGAAAATGTTGATGACTGAGTGCCGTGTAGGGAGCCAGCATATAATGAAGGGCCACACAGGAGAAGTGCACACACTATCACTTTTCTATTACTTTTTTTAATGATGTTTTATGAATTTGTTTTTATGACACACTTTACTGTGACTTTATTAATGATTTAAATGAGTTTCTTATGGCATACTGTACTATGACCTATTTCTATAATGTTTTTATGACATGTTCTCACTTACCAAAAACTCTAGCAGTTGACAATGATACAAGCTACACAAATATCATGTTACATCCTAGTTTTCCACTTTTTAATACATTTGAAAGTCATGAAATAAAGACAGTAGGGTGTTTGATATTGATTGTACCTTCCACAGCAGTCAAGCAATGGCTCCTGCTGGGGTACGGCAACACCACTAGTACACACAACTGACATAACTGCAGTACTCTGTGATATTAGAACTGGAAGTAGTTGCAATTTGTTACGTTTATTTATGATTATGATAACATCCACTAATGATTATGTCATATGGGTGATTGCCTTTTGGAGCATAGTAAATTCTATTCTTTAATTATCAATAAATTCGGGGTGACATTTTGAACAAGTCTGTGTATTCATACACATCCATGATGAGAATCTCCCGTTCCACCACATCCCAAAGGTGCTCTATTGGACTGAGATCTGGTGACTGTGGAGGCCATTGGAGTACAGTGAACTCATTGTCATGTTCAAGAAACCAGTTTGAGATGATTTGAGCTTTGTGACATGGTGCGTTATCCTGCTGGAAGTAGCCATCAGAAGATGGGTACACTGTGCTCATAAAGGGATGGACACGGTCAGCAGCAATACTCAGGTAGGCTGTGGTGTTTAAACCATGCTCAGTTGGTACTAAGGGGCCCAAAGTGTGCCAAGAAAATATCCCCCACACCATTACACCACCAGCAGCAGCCTGAACTGTTGATACAAGGCAGGATGGAGCCATGCTTTCATTCTGACCCTACCATCTGAATGTGGCAGCAGAAATCCGGACTCATCAGACCAGGCAACGTTTTTCCAATCTTCTATTGTCCAGTTTTGGTGAGCCCGTGTGAACTGTAGCCTCAGTTTCCTGTTGTTAGCTGACAGGAGTGGCACCTGGTGTGGTCTTCTGCTGCTGTAGCCCATCTGCTTCAAGGTTGGACATGTTGTTGGTTCAGAGATGGTCTTCTGCAGACCTTGGTTGGAACCAGTGGTTATTTGAGTTACTGTTGCCTTTCTATCACCTTGAACCAGTCTGGCCAGCAGAATGAAGCGTGCACCTACTGCTGGCTCACTGAGCACCACTGAGCTAGCTAAGGAGGACTCCATTAATGTTTACATCTCACGCTGGCATGATCACGAGCCTTTCGTCCATGAGTAGATACAAGCCTCCTTCTATGCAGTGATACAGTTAGCAGGTGTAGTTCAGCAGAGAGAAAATAGTTCCTATGTGAAACTGCTCACAATAAGGTCTGTGGATTATCTTGAGTTACCGGGTCATGATTTCTGGAAGCGATATGACAGTTGTAAGGAATTTAACACATCATATTTATCTTCATAAGCTGTTGAGTAATATTACGTGAAACCATTTTACCAACAGTACTGACTAAATAAACATTTAGTTTAAAAAATATGATGTCACCTGGGTTGATGAGAAGGATAAGGAGACATAAGAGGCACCTATGTAATATAAATTTAGTTAAACAGAAAAGTTCATGACCTTGTACAGTTTACATGTGAGAGGATACTTTATTAACATCAGGTAAACAGACAAATGGTGCAAGAAGACATGTTCTGTATGCTGGCAGGTCACAGTCAGACAACAGAGCAACACATATAAACACAATTCAGGTTGCATTTTCACAATCAACAATGTTTAAACAAACTGTAAATGAATGAAGAATTGTCATGTTTGGTTCTTAATGTGTCTTTGAGAGATCAGAGGCAGTAGAGCTCCATTCCAACACATCCAGTAAACATTCATGTTGAGTAATAGGCCACTGGTATGACAAAGTGTTACTACGAAGCCTAGCCTCATCTAATGTAGCGTTCACACCAGGCGCGAGTGAAGCGAATTATGGGGCGTTCACACCAAACGCGAATTCGCATATTCGCACGTCGAGATTACATACAAAGTCAATGCAAAGACGCGATTAGAC
The DNA here is from genome assembly GCF_011397635.1 of Epinephelus fuscoguttatus. Classification (NCBI taxonomy): domain Eukaryota; kingdom Metazoa; phylum Chordata; class Actinopteri; order Perciformes; family Serranidae; genus Epinephelus; species Epinephelus fuscoguttatus. Next base: position 12,078,231 of record NC_064754.1, on the reverse strand, counting down.
GCGAATTCGCACCGGGCGGTGCGATGGACTCGTCTAGCGCGACGCGATGGACACGATGGAGGCGTCCAGCGCGGCGCGATAGACGCGGAATTCGCATCCAGCGCCTCATCGCTCGAGTTGAAAATATTGAACTTTTGAGGCGAATTCGCGTGATGCTGTGCCGCGAAAGCCAATCAGCGTTGAGATTCTCCCGACGTCACCGGCGTGTGTCAACAACGTCCAGTTGTTGACACAACAATAAACTGCTACTCACCGGAGACAGATGGACAGACGCTCCGCAGCTGAAATGGAGCGCCTGTAGTTGGTGTCCTGCCGGGAGATCCTGGCGCCAACCATCGCCAACAGGTCCTCAAACTGGGCCCCAGTCAGCCTGAAGTACCGCTGAAAGCGGCTATCATCCAGACGGAGTTCCTGGAGGAGGCGGTGAAACTCGCCGAGCTGGATGCGCTAATGCAGAATAGGGTGAACCCAAAAACAACGGCGTTTGGCCCTCTGACGCATCAGTGACGTCTTGACACCCTGACGTCCAGTTGTTGATGCCGAGATGGAGGAGAAACTTATCATTGCGGTGTGCGGCTACCTGGAGCTATATGATACTACGTGTCTACTCTGCAGAGACCGCAACAAAAAGGAGCAGGCTTGGGTGAAAGTCGCCGAGGAGACTGGTCTACTTGGTAAGTTCTGGAAATATGTGTCCTTAATTAGTTTGCAGAATGGTTGTATTATGAACATTAGCACTAGCTTAGCTCCAGTTAGCACAGCCGGCTTCCCCGCTACTCGCACAAATGACGCGATAACGCGAATTAACAAAATGGTCAGGCGTCTAAACTCACGCGTTACGGGCGAGTAATTCGCTTCACTCGCGCCCGGTGTGAACGCTACGTTACTCGATCATAATGCGAGTAACATGCCGCCCGCGTGAGTTTAGACGCTGGACCATTTTGTTAATTCGCGTTATCGCGTCATTCACACGAGTCGTGGGGAAGCCGGCTGTGCTAACTGGAGCTAAGCTAGTGCTAACGTTCATAGTACAACCATTCTGCAAACTAATTAAGGACACATATTTACAGAACTTACCAAGTAGACCAGTCTCCTCGGCGATTTTCACCCAAGCCTACTCCTTTTTGTTGCGGTCTCTGTAGAGTAGACATGTAGTATCATATAGCTCCGGGTAGCTGCACTAAGTTTCTCCTCCATCTCGGCATCAACAACTGGACGTCAGGGCATCAAGACGTCACTGACGACCATGGCTGAGATAACCACCATCGCTGCTTTGTACCTGCTCTGGAAGTCCCAGATGCGTCGGAGGGCCAAACGCCGTTGTTTTTGGGTTCTCCCTACCCTGCATTAGCGCATCCAGCTCGGCAAGTTTGACCACCTCCCAGGAACTCCGTCTGGATGATAGCGGCTTTCAGCGGTACTGGGGGCTGACTGGGGCCCAGTTTGAGGACCTGTTGGCGAGGGTTGGCGCCAGGATCTCCCGGCAGGACACCAACTACAGGCACCCCATTTCAGCTGCGGAGCGTCTGTCCATCTGTCTCTGGTGAGTAGCAGTTTATTGTTGTGTCAACAACTGGACATTGTTGACACACGCCGGTGACATCGGGAGAATCTCAACGCTGATTGGCTTTCGCGGCACAGCATCACGCGAATTCGCCTCAAAAGTTCAATATTTTCAACTCGAGCGATGAGGTGTTGGACGCGAATTTCACGTCTATCGCACTGCGCTAGATGCCTCTATCGCGTCCATCGCATCCATCGCATCGCGCTAGACGCGTCCATTGCGCTGCCTGGTGCGAATTCGCGTCTAATCGTGTCTTTGCATTGACTTTGTATGTAATCTCGACGTGCGAATATGAGAATTCGCGTTTGGTGTGAATGCCCCATAAGCTTTGCTATATTGCCACTAGGGTTGAACAATTTGAGGAAAATATGTATTTGTGATTTTTTCTGATCAGTACTTTGTTTAAAATTCAATTACTGTCAATAAAAAACTGCGACACAGAAGTGTGCACCTGCTGCTAGCTCACCTAGCACCACTAAGCAAGCCAACATTACTCCTCAGCTGAGGAGGACGCCATTAATGTTTACATGTAATGCTGTTTCAAACACAAGCCTCTCGTCCATTAGTGAATGCATGCTTACTTGTATGTAGTGATATGGTTAGCAGGGCTGAGTTTGGTAGAAAGAAAGTAGTTCCTACATGAAACTGCTCACAACAAGGTCTGTGGATTATCTTGAGTCACTGGGTCATGATTTCTGGAAAATGACATTCTGTGTACTCCAGTATCGATGCCACAAAAGTATATAGTATGCCAAGAAAAGATTTAGTATGTCCCAATACATACTAAGTCAAATGCAGTATGCCAAAAATACCAGCATGTCCTAAAACTTTGTAGTATCCAAGCCAGCATGCTTCTTTAGCTATTCTGACCCACAATCCTCTGTGCAGCGGACGATACATCACATTGGCTGAGCCGCAAACAGATGACAGCTTGACAGCTCATTGACAGCTGACTGACAGCTGACCGACACCTGTCAGAAGTTGCAATGACAGATAACAATGCATTCAACTAACTGATGACCGGTCAAATAGTAATAATAGAAAAATTTTTTAAGTGAACAAAATAATCATAAATATTACAAACAATAGGACATAAATGCAAAAATAACAACAAGAGAGAACACAAATGTAATTTCGCTGCTGCAAATGATATGTTACAATCGACAATGTATGCAGTTTCGGGTTGATATCCATCTCTGACAAACTCGATAAGTGGGGTTATATCTCCAAGACAACAGCTATAAAAGCAAGAGGGTCAAAGTTCAGGGCGTAATGTTATGACAAAGTAATATGTCCCAATTGTGTGCATACTGTGCACAACAGTACATACTCTTTAAGGGCAGCTGCAGGACCTAATAAAAGTGAAAAGTAGGCGATTCAGATTGCACCAATTGTAGCAGTTCCTCATTCTGTGGTACTTACTGTCATTTCCTGATTAATTTTAGCAGAATGTCACATTTCCCCTGAGTCAATTAAAGGGTCATTCAGATCACGTGTTGCGCAGGCTGTGAGGAATGACTCGTCAATATGAATTGAGAGCAGCTTGGTGCATTTCCCCTCTGGGCCAATCAGGGTATGATGACGGCCTTCCTTAAAGCTTAAGAGAGATGGGGAAATGCACACCCAGACATTCTGATCCTTCCTCAGTCTAATGCAGACCTTCTGTTAGAAGATATTGTCAGCCAGAAACTCTGGTCTCTCCTTTGCTGTCTTTTACTGTTCTGGTTGAGGGTGATTTTGTGCATTCTGAATATCGCGTGGGAGGAATATTAAAGAACACCTTTCCACAAGGTAATCTGCATCGGGAAAGTTCTCAGTGCTTTTTATGCAAGAGTTTTCTCTTGCCTAACATTAACCTTACACCTGTAAGCTTTATTTTGAGGTTTTGTTTATTGGTTTATTTTTAACCTAATATAACCCTTAACCTCATATATAAACATGTTTGTTTATAATCAAAGAGGCATCTGTTTACTATTATTGATGTTATTATTTACAAGGCGCATTTTCACTGTGTAGTTCCATTATATTGAAGAGAAGGCAGGCATCTCTACAGCTGATATCTCCAACACTCTGCAGCTCACACCAAAACAATCTAGATTGATAAACAGCACCATGGATGAGACAAAAACTATGTATTTGGATTTTGGAGTGAACTTGGAAGACAATCACTTAATTTACTGTATGCTAAAGGGTTGGCACGGAGTCTATTTCTCAACATGTATGCTAAAATGTTAGTATGGAGCAGATGATCCACCAAGAATACACACGTTACCTTAGTGTTACACACATCAGGCAATACACCAATAACTCAGTGTACTCCTATAATAAATAACTTTAACAATCTTGGCTGCAGCTTCCCTTTTCTAACAATGCAATAAATATGGTAAAGTTTAAAAAATAAATAAACGTTTGACACATTTCTATTGGTTTATAATTCACATGGCCTGTCTTAGTTATTTGGTCAGGATTTGGTTACACTTAGTGACAAACAGTAGCATGCAAATAAAGGGTAAAAACTCTGCAGTCTTTTTCTGTTACAGCATTAACAGTATAACAGTATATTCAAAATGATCGACATATTATTGTAGCATTTGCTGATATGAGCTGTTATAAGACACATGAAGAAGGCTATGCTGATAACAATTTTTAAAAAAAATAGATGGTTAAGGCGAATAAGCATTGATTTACTTAACACATGATGCAATAAACTTCTTAGTTATAAAAGATTTAAACTTCTTAGCAGGTTGTCAAATACAGACGCTTTGTCATGTGCCTCAGCATCTAATAGCGACACAAAGGGCAACCTTTAGCGTATCCATGTGACACACAGCTGAAACACATTGTAACACGTGGTTAATGATGACAGACAGTTACAGTTAAGTTTGGGGGGGGGAGTCATGTTTTGGGTGAAAATAAGTATGTTTTTTACTTAATGTAACATCACGTAAATGCGTCACCAGACTGACCTCAGTGCGTGACTGAATTTGGTTTTACATGGGACACGCAGCCGGGATGTACAGTCGGGATGTACTGTTGGGACTTAAGTGACGTAACATTAAGTTAAAACAACACTGACTTCTGCTTTCACAAGGGGATGAAGTCCTTTTTTGTTTGACCCATCCATTTCCCTTCCTTTCTGCCTTACGCTGACTTTCTCGTGCTTTATACTCCATCAGCTGGTCTTAGCATCAAGTATTGCCACAGATGGGTTTACACTGGAGTTACTGGAGAGCCCGCGTTGTCTTATAAAGACACACAAGGGTGCTTTGGTGCCTATATCACAAGCTAAGGGGTGTGGCAAAGCAGTCTTATTTAGCACCCTGTGAATGAGAACATGCTAAAGATTTGCAGAAACATGATGATGATGATAATATTAGCATTTCTTGCCCAATAAGAGAAAAAGAGATTTTTTTTTCCTCTGTTCAGATTTTACACCACAAATTTTTTATTTCATGGTCTAAGTATAGTAGTAAACACTCATATTAAACACTTTCTGCTTTTCAAGATGACACATTAAAATATGTATTCGGTATTGTGCTTTAACTAATTAATTTTTAAGCTATAGTTAAAATACAAACATCGGGTTATGTAGTTATATGGGAAATCCTCATGATCTCTCTTTTCATTTATGGCTATTTAGAAATACAACAATAACACACCATCATGTCACCTGATAGTGCAGTGTGATGGCAGACAGGTGGATTGGTTAAGAAAGCTGCTGAGCAGTCACACGTGGCTCTTACTGCAAACAGTGCCAATGAAAAAAGTTGGAATTAATTTTCTTGCGTGATTGATCAAAATAGTACAATGAGAATTGTATTGGTGCAATAATAAGGTGTACTCTGTTAAAATATTTGGTGGCAGCCATGGGAAACAGTAGCAAACGCATTGTCGTGCACAAACCCTGTAAACTACGTCTCATAGATTTGAATTACTTCTATGTTGGGTAGGGCTGGGCTGTGTAGAAATTTTCAAACTGGTTCGATATTGACTCAAATCCTGGATGGCGCACTGAAAGTTATCATGAGGTGTTGACTCAGCCACCGCTCCCAAGTGGAATGTAATGACACTGTGTCCTAACAGCAAACAAGCGCCCAACTATCACGTCACATCATGCAACATTGGAGCTCCCTGTCCACAGTGAATCCCTTATTATGCACCTCTGTTACGTCATGTAAACACACCACATAGCTACGTAGCACATAGCTGTACGCTTTGAGATCAGACTGGAGACATAACCACCCTTAAAGATGGGTGAGTACTTGCTATCCTCCTATGTTTATACTTTTTAGAAAACATGAGTTTGATATTGTGATATTTACTGGAAATGACATACAAGTAGCCAACAGCAAGTAGCCTAGCTTGTTATCAGTGATGGTCATTTACCAGAAACTTTCAGCTCCATGGTGATCCCCCATCTGTCAGCTGGTTCCTTAGTTATGTTTTTGCTGTTTTCTGTATAGATAACTCCTCATTTCAGCTTCTTAAAGATCAGCCATTCCTTGTCTATTCCAGTGCTTTCAAAGTGAGCGACAGGGAAAAAAAAGAAACAGGGTGTTTGACAAGTTCAGCTCAAAATGGCACACTGCATCACTCAAAGCTAGTTAGGACAGTGCTTTAATCAGCTTCAAATCCAAAATGTTGCCATTGGTGCAGTTTTAGATTTCTTGAGAGACTAACACCGCCATGTCTCCTCTCGTCATATTAATTTTCTAGTAAACAAATACAACATGCACCGCTAGTCCAGTGGTTAGTCTATTTAAAACAAACATAATGCTGTATCAATCATGTTGTCATAATGCTTATTACTAATGCAACAAGTGGATCTAGCACTGTGAAGCCGCCAGCACAGGTTGCTGATGAAGGCTTCTTTGTAATTTGCCAGAACGTGCATCCATCCATATTCTAACTGCTTCATCCTCTTGAGGAGTGCGGGGGTGCTGGAGCCTATCCCAGCTGACATTGGGTGAGAGGCAGGGTACACTCTGGACAGGTCACCAGACTATCGCAGGGCTGACACATAGAGACAGACAACCATTCACACTCACATTCACACCTACGAACAATTTAGAGTTATCAATTAACCTAATCCCCAATCTGCATGTCTTTGGACTGAAGAAGCCGGGGAGAACATGCAAACTCCGCACAGAAGGGCTCCCACACCCGGGATCGAACCGGGAACCCTCTTGCTGTGAGGCGACAGTGCTAACCACCACACCACTGTGCCGGAACGTATTTGCAAAAAATCTAACTGATTTGAGCTCATACAACAGACCAGACCTGCAAACCAGAAATCGACTTAATTCTAATGTTGTGATTTGATTGATTTTGAATTTCAAGATGAACTGCCTGAAGGTAATCAACTTAAGAGAAGACCTCAGAAATGTGAGTGTCTCCAGTCCACCTGGCTCTGCCTTTGAAGCCACTGAAGAAAACAGAGAAATGCCTGGCTTTGATCAGCAACACTCATGAAACCACCATTAAAGCTTTGTGAAAAGACTGAATATCATTGATCATTATACCATTATCTTGTGCAAGTCTACGATTTTTCTTGATAAGGACCACAAACAGTTAAATGTACTTTGTGCTGATGAGAGTTCTTATATGTGGTGCACACAGTTAAAGGACGGGGGACATTACAAGTCAATATCTGAGTTTTCCTTGGTTGCACTGCTGTAAAATGATAATGTATTTATTTGCAGTTACTTTACAGTCTATTACTAAATGTGTGGTGCTGATTTTGACTTTTGTTTTAACAGGACGTGGCTTGGTGAGTATGGTGAGCTTAGTGCGTGATGTGTAAGCTGGCTTGTGTTGAGTGTTGCTTTACTGTATCTTCAAAAAACAGAGGCACATGACTATCTATACATTTGATTGTCACCCAGAGCTCTGACTGAATATCACTGTTGTAGAAACATGTACATCACACGTGTATGTTTGCGTCATATCCTCTCACGGCTGCTGCTGTGCCTCGTGCGGGCATCTCTCTGAGAACCCAGGCACCTCACCCCGTCCAGCAGCATGGGAGTCCCGTGATGTGGATCTGTGCAGAGGATGAGAAAGGGATGAGGGCAAGATGAGACACATTAAGTAGAAAAAAAAATGGTATTACACTAGTTCAGGTGTCAGGCTCAGTCAGAGCTGCGTTAACACAGTCTCTGTCCGTTATTTTCTATGTGAAGGCACTGGTTAATCAATTATGGTGCTTAGACCATGGTCACTTACATCAGTAACATATTCTTGGAAATACATTTCACTGTGTGTGTGTGTGTGTGTGTGTGTGTGTGTGTGTGTGTGTGTGTGTCTGTGTGTGTGCTAGCACATACCAATGACTTTGGCCTGGAATCTGACCTTCAGAGTGCTGCCTTTTTTCCCTCTGGTTACCAGAGTGATCTCCTCCTGCAGCACCCCCTCCTGGTGAGTCCTGTACTCACATGTTACCTTTACACCTCCTGTAAGAGGGGGAGAGGGTTCATCAACACATACATTTACTAACACTAGTTTGTTTTTTACTTGTATTTTTGTATAGCCCCTTTAATTCAGTGGTTTGGAAATAGCCTTATCAAGGCAATCAGGAGAGCACAACTGGATTGACACAAAAGGAAGGAAGCAAGGGAAGTGATACTACGAGACAGATAAAGAAGAAAAGATAGGACGAGAGAGAAACTGTGCGTCGTCAGACAGACAAAGTGCTGACAGAGCAGAGCTGCATTTTCTACTTTTGCTTCAGATGCACGTTTTTTGTGCAGGATATTGCTGACTCAACTCTGCATCGAAGCAGTGTCTCCTGAGCTGTATGGAACATATTTGTCCCGTAAGATTATCAAACCCAATGTGCCTGGACCACACTCCCAGGTGGTACTAAATATTGTCCACAGGGTATCTGAAAACTGATTAAGATTCTAATGCTAATCAAGATTTAAAGCTCTGATTCTCTGTCTGAGCCCGACTGGGCCTGACCCGACCTGCCGGATTTGGGTTGGGCTAAGCTGTAGAAAAGAAATTACAGCCGCCAGGCTTAAATCAGGTGTGATATTGGACTTTATAAATAAAATTGAATTGAATTGAATCATCATCTGCATGCTACATTGCCATGGCTTGCCGTGCGCACTGGATGCACCAAGGGGTACAGTCTACTCTGGCGAACCTGTCATGCACCAGACAAGAAATGGTGCAAGGCAACACATCAGCCCTTAGTTTGTAATTCATTCATTCATTCATCTTCTAACCGCTTCATCCTCTTGAGGGTCACGGGGGGGCTGGAGCCTATCCCAGCTGACCCTTAGCTTGTAATAAATGGTTTAATTTTTAAAAAAAAATTAAATCTCTTTTAATGTAGAAATTTGAGTTTTTATCAGACTCAGGCCCAAAACTGCTGCCGTGGGTCAGGCTCAGGTGAGAAACTGTGCAGCTTCATGTAGGGTTGGGCCTGATTTTGGGCCCCATCAGAGCTCTAGCAAGTATATGTTTGCAGAACTGAGACTTGTCAGGTATGCGAAGCCTTTAGGAGAAATATGGTGGCTGCAACAAAAACATGAATGGCTCTGTCTGGAGTCAGTGTTTGGTTTTTCCATTCTGGGCTACTGTAAAACAACATGGCAGACACTGTGGGAGTGGACCCACTCCGTATGTAGATATAAACAGCTCATTCTAAGGTAACAGAAATGCAATGATTCTGATTTTCAATTGATTATAAACAAATGAAAATGCACTTATGAATATTATAAACCATTTCTGCCAATAGATGCTCTAAATCCTACACCCTGGACCTTTAAAGAATTGTGACCAAAATACATACTGAGCAGGACATGTTGCAGTTGTCAGTGCTTTATAGTGGATAAACTATGCACACTGTTATTAAATGTTCTCAGTTTGCCCTTTTTGTATTACAAAAATATACATAAAATCAGCTGACATTCACAGACACTGTAGATGTGCACTCCTGGATTTACCCTCCAGTGTGGAGTTAATACGATGGACCCGGAGGTTGGGGAATCTCCGAGATGGAGAAGAGGAAGGAAGGCAGGAGAGCTCTTTTCCCAGTGTGGGGACATCTGGGACGGTGAAGACAATCTCGTAACACTGGTGGCTCTTGAGGAAACCAGCCTGGACAGAGGAACAACAGAGCAGAGGCAAAGAGTAAAGGAGAGAGTTTATAGGGTGTTTTCTGAGAGTGAACCAGAACAGTGAAGCTGCAACCAGGCTGCTATACAGTGAACTGAAACTCATTGTAAAGCTCTGTAAACTGAGAGGAGCTGCAGATTCAGGTGATATTCTCTCTAGATTTATCACTATGATCACCTGATGGTCACATTGTTGTCACATTGTCACTATATACAGTCTTATTATAAGAACACTGATTATAACTACATCCATATGGCACACAGACACACCTTGACCAAGTAGCTGCCATCCTTCTCCTGGATAGCGATGAGAGAACAGAGGTTTGACTCATCTTTCCGTGTTGGAGAGCCAGGGGGCTCGTCGTCGTCAGGGAAACGTACACCGCCAGCCTTTGAGGTGGAGCCTGGTGACAGAGAGAAAACACAGGTTTTAAATTATCTAGCAACCACAGCACAATTATGGAGATGTAATGAAAATAATGGCTAAGTACAACATCATATCAACTGCAGATTTATGTATTTACTTATGTGGACCCCATTCCACATAAATAAATAAAAACTAAAATTAAAATAATAAATATAATATTTCTAGAAACATTTCTCATAAAACAGAGCAGAGATATAACCATCCTGTCCCTCGCCAATGGCCAACACAAAGTTATGTATATTCTGATGATGGTAGCTGCTCTGTTACTGTTAGATGTTGCAGAAAAGAGAAAAGCAGCAATGTGATTTTATAAATATTTAATAAGTTCCTGTAAGTCAGGAAATTCTTGCCCAAAAACAGCACAGACATGAGAGTGGCTGGCATGTCTAACTTGTGGTGCAGGCACAGCAGTCAGACACTGAGAGCACAATCCCTGGTTTGTTATAGGGCCTGAGGCCTAAATTGTCTCCCCGACTCACTGTTGACATGCTAAATTTCAAAATATATTGAGTTAACTGAGAAAATGTCACGTAGTAATACTGCTGGGAGCTGTGCAGTAAACTGTTGCCCAGCAGTGGAGACTTGAGGGTGTGTTACATCATCAGACACACAGATGCAATGCTTTGAGGACAAAGTACTTAACCTGTGACATCTGGCTGTTTTGTGGTGCTGCGGTCTGATTTTACAAAGGATTATTTTTGCTCAGCAATCTACACAAATTCCTCAGTAATGACAATGTGAAATACAATGAAGTGTGTGTCATATAATTTCAGTGTCTAAACTACGAAGCAAAAAGGATGGGAACCATCAATGCAGAATATTGAGATGATGTAATGTGTTTTTCTGCATTCAGATTCAGGCAACTTTATTAATCCAACCAGAGGGGATTTGTTTGAACAGCTTGCCTTGCACACGTACTATAACATACAGCAACGCGTAGACACATAAATAAATGAGTAATAAACAAAAATAAAATAAAAAAAATAGGCCATGGAACAAAGAAAGAGTTCAAAAACAGTGAAAACAATTGAAAAAAAAATTTAAAGGATGAATTCAACAGCTGCCCTCCTTTTCTCTGTGACTCATCACTGACATGCTTGTTTCCTGTGGATTCCTGAATACAATGTCCAAAGTTCATCTTGTAGGTTTACAGATGTAACTGTACGAAGGCCAAACTACTGCAAGTCAACTGTAGCACTCAAACACACAGGTGCACATGGGCAGTGTTGAACTTACCTTTTCTTCCTGTTGCCATGGTAATGTGGTTAGGAAATGGGAAGTGTCAGACAATACCCGAGTGATGTCATCACTGACCTCCTGAGTTCGAGGACAGACAATGAAAAAGAGGAGCACAGAGAGAGACAGTGCCACACATGTTAGGTCTGACAGTGTCGGCTTGATGTTGCATTATTTATTAAAGAAAATACAGAGTCTTGATGTCTGGGGTCTTCTCTCTGACATCAATACTGTATTGATCTGTTAAATCCATGAAGGAAAATATGCTGACATGGAAATGAACTGCATAGCTTGTGAACAGAATTTCAGTTTTCTTACAGAAGCAGGATTGTCAGCGGAAGGTTGGCAGCTCTTTCCCCGAACTCACAGGCTGAATCTGGGTGAGGAAAGTGCCTGCCCCTCCCTCATTACCGTCCCTTAAGTGCCCTTGAAGGAATAATTCACCCACAAATGACCATTCGTATATCAGTTAGTCACTCTGTGTTATGTTGAATTTGTGAAGAAAGCTTTGTTTTTCTTGCACGCCTCCACGGAAAACGATGAACATATTGATGTTTTGATTGATTGGCAGGGGACCACATTTACAACAGCAAAACTATATCAAGACATCTGTTCACAAACTCTAACACAACTAGTACAGTATAATCCAAGTCTCATTTATCCAGTCATATGCTCAGTGTAGAGTATTTCAATAAAAAAAAAAAGGTGACACTAAAGGCTCTGAGGGGCAAACGGGGAGAACTTTTCGGATCCATGTTCTGGGCAACAACAATAAACCAGTGTCCAATTCATCCGGTTTCTTTGAGTGCAATGACCCATGTATTTTCACATGTGCTCACCTTCACACAGGTAAAATATCGTCTGTCCATAATTCATCATAGGTAGGTTTCCACTAACAGTTTCAGAGTTAATCACAGGTAAGTGTCCATTCAGTAGTTAAATGTCCAAGTTTCCATTCAACTGTTCTAGTTTCCACGCTACAAACTCTTAATGCTACCACACTTCATGGTCAAAAATCTGTTTGCTTACCCTGCCACACACCTGCTGCTCATCACCTGCACCTTTCCCATATTACCTGCATTTTCCTGCTCAAGAGCGCCACCCCTTGTACAGACAACAAAACTGCATCCATTTACATCTAGTCACGATTAGTTTTAAACATGAATCAAAACCAGTACAAAGAATGTTATTGTTGCTCCAACACTCAGTGCTTCCAACCCAGCCTCACTCTGAAGTCATCGAAATCTGGAGGTAGAGCAGTGGCTTGCAGCAACAAAAAAAGCCAACCTTTGACATCAACATGATGCGGCCAGTCACCGTTACTGTTTAAAGGCTCTCTGCGGCGTCAGAGGGGATACGTGGCGGGACAAGAACGGAAGTTAAGGCAGCGAAGGTCCAAGTACGGTGGGCGGGAGTTGTGATGGATTTGTCCAACATCACCAACTTTTACCCGGGAGAGCGGTATTCACATACTGTAAGGTTACAACGCCAAACTCTGTTCTTTTTTCCTAAACCTAACCACTTGCTTTTGTTGCCTAAACCCAATCTTGTGTGTTAGTTGTTGGAGGGGGGAAAAAAAAACAGCAATTTGCATTGTTGTACTGACGTAGTGTGTTTGTTTTGAATGGTGAATTTCCTGTGAAAACGGAAGAGTGTATTAAAAGAAGGCAATACCTGTAACAGGCAGAACTTGACTCGGTGTCCTAGAACATCAGTAACCAACACACCCAGGGTACCTACACATGCATAAATCTTACTACGCTCTCTTAAAAGCCAGACACCAATACGAAGATTTTTTTTAGCGGAGAATACGGCTGGAGAAATGAGACTTGTATTTTACTGCAAGAGTTGTGGAAGATTTTGTATACGAATGTTTTGATATATAATTTTCCTGTTGTTTAACATGGTCCCCAATCAATCAATAAATCAACATGTTCTCCTTTAGGCATGCAAGAAAACCAACGTTTTCTTTGTGAATTCTAGGTACCATGGCATGACTACCTGATAAACAAATGGTCATTTTGTAGGTTTCTGTTCCTTTTAGCAAATCCCTTAACCCCCAACTGCTCTAGGGGAGCTGCCGATTAGCCAACAGATCAGACTGTGGTTGTCCTGGGCGGCTTGTGTGTGAATGTAAATAGAGTGTTTGCGAAAAAGAGAGCATTACTGTTTTGCTCTCAGTGATAGCTCCCTTGGTAAAAAGGGTGGCCTACATAAGAAAAAACTAAAATAACCCAGCATTTAGAAAAAAGGATATCTGCACAGGTGTTCACAAAATAAACAAGCTACTGAAAATTACCATAAGATAGTCTCACAGTCACTTTGTTGCTTACATTGTAGTAAAGCTGTAAAGCTTCAAACAAAGTACCTGTCAATCATCTTACAGTGTCTGTATCCATCTTTCCGACCTTGGAATTGTTTGTTTTTTCATTCCTCACACAACAGCAATGCCATACCTTCGAGGAGAGACTCTTTAAAGTGTGCAGCCTTCTCCCTGGAGACAGATCATAGTGGCGGAGGGATGCAGCCGGGAGGATGCTAAGACAGCAGATTTTTTATCCTGCCTTTGAGTGTGTCCCTTTGGAACAGAAATAAGCTTCGCCTTTAGATGTGGTCCAATCGCACATCATCTGAAGCATACTGAGGCCTTAAAGGGACAGTTCACCCTTAAACCAAAAATACCTTTTTCCTCTATGGTGCTATTTATCAATCTAGAATATTCAGGTGTGAGTTGCTGAGTGTTGGGGATATCGCTGTAGAGATGTCTATTAGCTCATGAATATAACTGAAC